>NC_056728.1:1286955010-1287305010 GCF_019279795.1 Protopterus annectens
TTATTGTAAAGCTCAAAATTATAGTAGGGTAGTGTGTTCTGTTGTCCTTAGGCATACCTGAACTATGGTAATTTGATCCAAAACTCAATTATATCTAGGCTACAGGCCACCATCAGTAGACCTTGGTTATAAAACCTCAACAAATAGCACTGTCTTCTCATATGACATTTCAAATTTAGAATGGTCATCCATTCTAAGTCCGATGTCATGAAGATCTACTCAGCTTAAACGGTACTACATTTTCTCCCCAAGATACCTATTACTGTGAAGTTCCCATTTATAGAAGTGCTCATGTGTCCTAATTGCCTTACGTATAAGTGAACTAGCAAAGATTGATCCACGGCTAAATGGTTTCAGTGCTGTAGGCCATCATGAGTTAATTTTGGTAATCTGCACAACAGTCAAAAAATAATAGTGCCTATGTAGGAACTAAAAAACCCACAATTCCATTATTGCATAAAATGCGGAATTCAGTAAGGGTTCTTTTCAGTTATCTTAATTTAAAAATGAGACTTGAAAACCAATGACATTGTCTATTATTATTATTATTATTATTATTATTCAAAAATGACAACATTCATTTAAAGAAATCATGGTCAAAATAGGCAATAAAAAGCTATGGAAATTTTTAAGCAAAGTTAAAATTTTTTTGAAGTTTATGGTACCATTTAAACCTGGTAGTGTAGAAGCAATCAGAAACATTTGCTACTAGCATTCTTTATATTCCAGCTCTGTGCCTCTGTCACTACTTTGCCATCAACCTGAGCGTGATCACGTACATTAAAAAAAAGAAAAAAAAACTTTTTGTTTACAGTACAAAGCAAGGCATGCCAATATAATGCATTCATAATGTTCCTGTGTTTAATAGCATAACCATCTACATAATTTGACAATTTAATTTTCCTACCAGTTTTTGCCACTTAATCTATCTCAGAGCTGTCACAATGTCTTAAATACTCTACATAGCTAGAATTACAAGTAAAACTATTTGGAAATCTAATGGCTTTATAGAAAAAAGAGAAAATAAATGTGGAGTATCAGCATATAAATGCTCACATTATAAGTTTGATACCTAATAGTGTATTTTCTTGATCCTGACAATGGAATCCTAGTTGCATACCTCTCAACCTCTTGGAACCAAGAAATCTGGACAAAACCTGATATGATAGGGGGTAAATTCCCAAAAATAGGGACATATTTTAAATATTGCTTTTATAAACTTAAAAAGTAGCTAGAATAGCAGGGCTTATGTTAAACTGCATTTTCTAAAGGATATGGAGTCTGAAACTCAAATGTATGTCATTATTTAGTGATTTTATTCCTCAGATCATTCCAGTTATTTGTCAGAAAACCACACATTGTATGAGGAACAGACCTAAATTTTGTGGCAAAAATCTAAATCTGGACATTCTGTGAAAATCTGGACAGTTGAGAGATATGCCTCGTTGTCTGTCCAAATATTTCTTAATACCTGTTCTTGTTTTGCTTTGTTTTGTTAATAAACAGGTATTTAATGTGGTTTTGGAATGAAAGATTGAATGAAATTTTATTTAATGAGCAATAGATTTTGGCAGAAATATTGTGAAAAATTATATTATGGTTGTAGAAGAAAGAGTGAGGGTCAATTATGGAAGATTAACAATGAGATGTTGCTGTTGTCGTTTGTTTTTCGGCTTTTCCCGGTTAGGGGTCGCCACAGCGGACTCCGGTCCGCTAATGATTGGCAGTTGGTTTTTATGGTGTTTAGTTGTCAGCCCGATGCCCAACCTTCAACGAAGGTATGCCCATTCAGCGCATGTCTTTCAAATGCCCACTCGACCGTGGGGAGGACATGCAGACTCCACACAGAAGGCACTCCCAACCCAAGCCAATAATCGAACGGGAGAACCTCTTGCTGTGAGGCAACAACGCTACCGCTTAACAATGAGATGTTATAAGAAAAAAATGATAAACTGAAAAAATAGAAAAGTAAATATATATATATATATATATATATATATATATATATATATATATATATATATATATATATATACACACATACATATGTGTGTGTGTGTGAGTGTATGTATGTATACGTATATACCAAAAATCCAAAACAAATGAAGATCGCGGCCACTAAAGGTAGGTACTGGAACTTGCATATAAATCCATAAAACAAAGTACCACAACCACTACAGCAATAGGCATAAAACAAATACTTTAATAAAGCAAAATAAACTACTATTACAAAAATTAAAAGACAAGCACTTTCGGGTATAATCACGTTTTCAAGTCTTAAAACAACAGTTTATGTTCTCTTAAAAAGTATCTCTTAACCAATCACATAAAAATGTAAATAAGTCATAGTTTTTTTTCTAAAACTCTACTTGTTAACCAAAAAACTACAGCCAATCATGACATTTACTTTTGACTATCTTTAGGGAGAAGGAATTAGTAAAATCTATTTCTTAGACAAAGATGAAATATATTTTTACCTAGGCTATATTATCTAGTCATCTCTGTTCCAAAAGTGTACTCAGTATATTTAATGTAATCTTTATGAACTGCAACTTGTGAATACTTCATCTGTTGACTATGTTCTTTTTCAACTTGTTATAGCTATCTAAATATTTTCACTGTGTATGTATAGATTCACATTGTATGAACTGAAGCTGAATTTTTTTACTTAGTTATTATGTCACTCTTCTGCATTATGCTTTTTAAATAACTTTATTTAAGTATATAGCAAAAACCCATAGCTGGGTGTTTGTAATGCTGGTTTACCTATAGCTGGTGTGGTTTGGTCATGAAGGCGAACCCCAAGTGACCAAACAAAAATAACCATGGGAAATCCAGCATTACCCACACCCAGCCGTGGGTTATTGCTATTATACAATGACATTATTATGAAAAAAGTTAGCTACTTTTCTTAAATAATGTCCTTACATAAGGGTGTCATACTGCTCTTCCGTAATTTTCCCCCGGTGTCCTGGGGCTTTCTGATGTACTGCACATGCATATGTGATTTTCATTCCCATGCATACAAAGTACATCAGTGCCATGTAAATGAAGGAACAAAACAAGAAATAGAAGCACACTTCAAAAACACCAGTACGATTTGCTTCAGTCACCACTGACAAGCTATATTACCAACGGTAGTTATATAATGATAGTTATAAGAAATCCTTTCTAAGCAGTGAAAAAATTAATACAACCAATTCCAGTCACAAGCTCTACGACAAACGCTTTTATTACTGAGAACATTAAGTAAAAATGAGCACTTACATCCCGGTAATACGTATTCTATAGTTGTGTATTACTGGGAAGTAAGCGCTCATTCTTATTCACTGTTCCAAATCTCTGTGTTAATTTAAAAGTAAAGAAGAAACTGGTATATAGACAGACAGGTTTGAACATTATTTATTTTAATTGGGGAGAGAGACAGCCAAGTAATATGATATTGGTATGATTGGTGCATGCCTGATTCATTACCTTGCATTGGGGTCACATTTTCTATGATCCGATTCTATAACTCTGGAAATATATGATGCAGCAATATAGCTTTATTAGTCACTCAAGTAGGTAGATCCCTTCTGAGTGATATCAGAAGGGATAGCTATTCTTTATGACAGAGAAGACACATGGGAAGTCAAAATGAGATGTGAATGCCCTGCAAGCATGTAAGCACCCCCAAGAAAAAAGTATGGTGGATGCAGTAATTCTGATTTTTGTATGACTTGTGGACCACTGAGCAGTTAATGGATTGTTAATGGAGAGCTAGCTTAAATCTCCTGTGTTAGGCTTGATGGGAAGGTATCTCAGTTTGTTTACACATGACTTATGGGCAGCAGGTGACATGATGGGGGCATGATAGTTGGCTCTGATATGGTATTTAGTTTTACATACTGTGAAAAGGATATGGAGAAGGTCAAGGTCATTCTCCTGGCTAAGTATGAAGGTGGGATGGTTTCTTAGGAATATAGATATACTCCCTCCATTAATATTGCCATTTTTGTGTTTGGTCTAAAAGAGTAGTAGGCATTGAAAGCCTTCCCTGTGGGAGTGTGCTCACTGTTCTGAAACCATGTTTCACTAACTATGCAGCTATTTATATTTTTGAGAGTTAAGAATGCTTGTATGGCATTCAACACCATGTACAGGCATCTAGCTACTTTTTTATAGTTTTGATTTTGATTAGTTATGTAGGTAATTTTAGTTGACTGACCTTACCAACAGATAGCACTATGGGTGAGGAAAAGGTCTTGGCTAATATACAGAAGCCATGAGGAGAGAGGTACAGACCAACTTTAGGAAAAAATGTAAGAGTTGTTGATAATCTCTTTCCAGGCTGATATATATACCAGATCCACTTAGAATGACACAGATAGCTAATCCATTAATTGAAGTCAGTTATCTTTTGTTTATACTGTGGCATCATTCTTGGCAATGTTTCAAATTAATTTCAGATGCATATTATAAGATTTCTATCATGTCCCTCTTCAGATGATTGAAAGAGATATGTCTCAAGTCATTCACTCCCATGTGTGCAATGACATTGTCATGAGTGTACATAGGGTGAAAGGACTTGAGGGGCCTAGTGACACTGTGGATCCTGGTACTTGAGGAGCAGCTAACTGTTGTTCTGACATTGTTCAGCCTGGTGAGTGGTGCATCTGTGTGTCTGACTATGAAGTCATTTATGAACAAGACATTACCAGATGCACTGTTTTGACTTTCGTGCTTTAAGGACTTCGGCCTATCAGCTGAGTAACCCCTTTTTGTAGTTGTGTTTTCTGTGCTGCCTATGTGTGTTGTTTGCCTGTTAGTGAGACACTGAGTAACCTGTACACAAAAACATTATCTAGGAGACCTTTTTGGTTTAGGCAGGGACTTTTTAAGTACCTTGTTGTAAGAAGGCTTATTTGTTTGTCTAGGATATGGTGTGCATGGTTATGTGAGGTGGGTGTCAGAACTGCCAACATGTTGGGTATATGCTGCAGCCATTGAAGAGAGGTTGGCCTCCTGGGTTAGAAAATACTTGCACTTCTCACATATGGAACAGTCTACAGGAAGAATCAATCAGTCAGTGAGCATGAGGCAGCTCTTGCACTGCCTCAATGTTTCTATTGCTATCAGGCTGGCAACGGATGATGAGTATAACATGATATTTACTGCCTGCCAAAACAGGGGTTAATAATGAATGCGACTGATGTGGATCAGTAGGAAGGGACTATATGCTAGAAAACTAGAATTTGGAGATTATAAATGAAGTATTGACAAAGGGTTAAGCCTTCTAGATAGTACACAGGGCACCACGTAGGCAGGAAAAAAAGAAGAAGGGTAAGTTCAGCTTAGCAGGCTACCAGGGCTAACTTCTTAGTTTACTCTACTAGCTCCTCCCCACAGTTTGGTAGGTGTTCAAAAGACATGCGTAAATGGGTGTGCCTTCGCTGAAGGTTGAATGTCGAGCTGGCACCTTGACGTTCGTGAAAATCTACTGCCAATCATTAGCGGACCGGAGTTCCGCTGTGGCGACCCCTAACCGGGAAAAGCTGAAAGACAAAGACAATCTATTGTATCTGTTTTAAACTCTAGGATTAGAAAGCATTAGATTCCTATGAGATATAATCTTAGTTAGGTAAAATGTATTAAATATTTTATACAGCCCAATACATTTAATCAGTACAGTACTTTTTACAGGGAAACTTTATTTTATTCCCAAATGTTTTAAATGCCCACCTTCCAAAATAATGATGCTTATATTCCTTTTCCACTCAGAGGAATGCAATCATCATCCACTAGACTTTTTTTGTTTGTGGGAAATGATCATGTGGTTCTCCAGCCATATTAAGGAACGTGTATTTATATCTCATAATTTCTGAATATTGTGCATTTTTGTAGTAAACAGTGTCTGAAAAGTCTATGTTCCATCAAACAGAACATACTAAAAGTGTTCATATTTATTGTCAATTTAGTTCTATCAGAAAATTATGTATAACAGTTTTGCTAGAAATCTTTTTAGATTATGATAAACATTTGAAGGGACTGAATCCAATGTGTCATCTCAGCACAATTAAATGGATGCAAAAAGAGCAGAACTCAGAAGAATATTACCGTATTAAAGATATAATAGAAATCATTGTGTCAATAGTCTGTGGACATTTGGGAAAAAAACACAAGTCAAAGGGTACACAAGATGATGCACAAATTATAAGTACTCTTTTACATCAAAATTTTATCTAGTTTTCCAGTGTGCCTATTCTGGTTGAACCTAAACATAATCTCTCTAACATATTCAAGGATTATTCCAGACAGTTACTCTAAAACAGAAGTAATAGAGTGTACTGATATAAACCTATAATTGATACCAATTCAAAGGGTTAGTTGTCCATAAAATACTACAATCAAATGTTTTATTGTTCCGTAATGCATATCCCACTGAAAACAAAATGATATGCCAATTTACAGATTACAGTGTACTGAACAGACTATTAACTGCCTCAAGTACATAGGACAAGATATTTGCAGTAAATCTGAACAATTTTATTACCATCTATTCATGTGATGCTTTGCAGTACTATAAAATAAAATCCATTAAAGCATGTGGTATTATAGGAGCTGATTATAGAATACATGTTAAGTAATTATACTGTTTACCACACTGTTTTGGAAGGACACAAGTTTTCATAAAGCAGCCTGCATGACTCTCTCATTATTTGTCAAAGCTGTCCTTTTTTATTAGCAGATATCTGATTAGCAGTTAATAGTGCTTCGCTTGCCTGTTGTTGGCAAATATTTAATTTTCAGAATGCCCCAACGATATGTAGAAATTTGCATAATGTTAAAAAACAGTCAGGAAGAAAACATTCCATATGTACCTACTATAGCATTTTAACTACGTAAACACTATCATCACTATTATTATTTAAAAAGTATTAATAGTGTGAAATTATTTGCATGAAATGCCTGATATTATCAATGTGGGGTGGGACTACATTTGTAATATGTTTGCTACTTGCCTTTCAAACATTAGTTTATTCATTGATCGTAAGGCTTTTATAATCCAAATACTCCTAAAGTGTGTAACAAGCAGTAGATGCAAAGATGCATACACAGCACCTTCACTTCTTAATTATTTTGCATGACAGCATTCATGACAATCCTGTTACTGATGCTATGAATTAATGGCAAGTTAGACAGTTTTGAAGGTGTCTGAAGGACATCCCCCCAAAAGGCAAAAGAAGGCAGGTTTGCAAATGCAACTGGCTTCCTTTTAACTCCTTTTGCTTACAGAGGAAAACAGTGCAAGCAAAGCAATCAGTCAGTGCAGTCTTTGTAACCTATAGAAATGTCACACATTTCTTTTCAGAAAATCAAAGTAAAATTAATCCATTTACAAAGTGATATTGTCACACAGCAACGATTTTTAAAACAAACAAAAAAAAAATGGCTCACTAATGGCATCATGTTACCAGCAGTTGCTAGCTGGGATCAGCATGATTGTGTGTGTATCATAACATTCTCTGTTCCAGTTGAAATTCTCTGTATTTTTTTTTCTTCTTCTGGTCAGAAGCCTAGCAGAACTGAATGAATAATTTCTAAGGGGTATATCAGTACAGGTCTTAGTTCACGTATGATGGCAATGCTGCATATTCTGGAAACTAATAGAGCTACATTACTTATAAAAATGTAACAATGTCAGCTCCCTTTTGCTGGCTGGATAAAGCTCTGACTTGATCCCAGGTGACTCAGGTTTGACTGGTTGCAGCAGCATGTGGTAAAGCTTTCCAGGAGAATGGATGCACCCATCCTGGGCAGAAAAGGGAAGACTGGGACGGTGCAAAGGCAAGGTCCCTCAGAGCAGGACTGCCAAAGCAATCTGTGGTGGGGCAGCCACCACATCAATTCGCCAGTACCTTTCATTGCAAGATGATTGTAGAATATAATCTCCAGAGAGACTTTGTGGTGTAAACAGTAATGTGACTTGCCTTTTCCCCTGATCAGGTGAGGAGTTAGGGACTATCTCATATGCTGTCACTGTCCGGATGCCAATGAGGATACAAACCACACTCATGGTTGCCTGAATGACGGCACCAAGAAACAGCTCTCAGTTCCATGCTGGGGATACCCAACATGACAGAACAAATGAACTTTAAGTCCAGTCAGGAATAGAGAAATGAGAAATAGTCTGCACTCTAGGAATAAACACAGGCAAATTTCTTTTCCTTTGACTGTGAAAAAAATAGCACATAATATAGCAACAATAAACAAATCAAAGACTTTTTATATGAATTATTTTAGCTTGTTTCCCAATAAAGATTAATGTCCTCTACCATAATAATACTGGCAAAGCACATCTCTTTTCATTCAGAATAAGTGACAGAAATTATCTGAAAGCAAAATGTACATGTCTTTCTGTAAAGTAATTCAGTTTCATTCAGACACTTAATATTCCACTTGATATCTCTTGAGAAGGTACCTCACAACTGCTGTGAACATGTAACAGAAGTTTAAAAATTAAGAACAGTTACATTCTAGTATCCAAGCTCATTTCTCTTCAAAAGTATAGTGAAATATGTCCATTTTAATGGCAAGATCTCTGGTTTACAATGCAAGGGTCCAGAGTTCACTTCTGACCCCTGGTCACTGTCTATGTAGAGTTCTGCATGTTTTTTTTTTGTCACATTCAGTAGTTGTTCTCTCAGAGTTTTAGTTCCATTCCACAATCTACATCATTCTGACTGATGGACTATCCTAATTCTGTACACATTTTGCATTTACCTTTGGCTTTGTGGCCTGAGTCATGGTTGAAATTGTCTGACAAGAGCCACTTCACTAACTCGGTTAGCATAAAATGCAGTATTCCCTCAGAATAGGATAATACCTATGAGGGAATGATCACTTCACTGTAAATACTGATACAAGCTGTTTGTAAATGCAAGCTTTATTTTTCTGTGTTATACCTTCTTCCTTGCAGCTCTCCAAATTAACATAATACCTACTAAAATGGTTTATGCCTCCTGACTGTAAACAATTAGTAAAAAGTACCCAAAACTTGTTTACTAAATGTTCATTTTTTGTACTTCAGCTACTGTCAACATACTTTGTCATCCCTTAGTATACCCTAACACATCATTTAGTTATAGAATACCCTAACACATCATTTGGTTATAGAATACCCTAACACATCATTTGGTTATAGAATACCCTAACATATAATTTGGTTATAGAAGACCCTAACACATCATTTCATTATAGAATACCCTAGCATATCATTTGGTTATAGAATACCCTAACACATCATTTGGTTATAGAATACCCTAAAATATCATTTGGTTATAGAATAATCTAACACATCATTTGGTTATAGAATACCCTAACATATCATTTGGTTATAGAATACCCTAACACATCATTTGATTATAGAATACCCTAGCATATCATTTGGTTATAGAATACCCTAACACATAATTTGGTTATAGAATACCCTAGCATATCATTTGGTTATATAATACCCTAACACATCATTTGGTTATAGAATACCCTAACATATCATTTGGTTATAGAATACCCTAACATATCATTTGGTTATAGAATACCCTAACACATCATTTGGTTATAGAATACCCTAACATATAATTTGGTTATAGAATACCCTAACACATCATTTGGTTATAGAATACCCTAATATATCATTTGGTTATAGAATACCCTAACACATCATTTGGTTATAGAATACCCTAACATATCATTTGATTATAGAATACCCTAGCATATCATTTGGTTATAGAATACCCTAACACATCATTTGGTTATAGAATACCCTAGCATATCATTTGGTTATAGAATACCCTAACACATCATTTGGTTATAGAATACCCTAACATATCATTTGGTTATAGAACACCCTAACACATCATTTGGTTATAGAATACCCTAACATATCATTTGGTTATAGAACACCCTAACACATCATTTGGTTATAGAATACCCTAACACATCATTTGGTTATAGAATACCCTAACACATCATTTGGTTATAGAATACCCTAACACATCATTTGATTATAGAATACCCTAACATATCATTTGGTTATAGAATACCCTAACACATCATTTGGTTATAGAATACCCTAACATATCATTTGGTTATAGAATACCCTAACATATCATTTGGTTATAGAATACCCTAACACATCATTTGGTTATAGAATACCCTAACATATCATTTGGTTATAGAATACCCTAACATATCATTTGGTTATAGAATACCCTAACACATCATTTGGTTATAGAATACCCTAACACATCATTTGATTATAGAATACCCTAACATATCATTTGGTTATAGAATACCCTAACACATCATTTGGTTATAGAATACCCTAACATATCATTTGGTTATAGAATACCCTAACACATCATTTGGTTATAGAATACCCTAACACATCATTTGGTTATAGAAAAATCTAACACATCATTTGGTTATAGAATACCCTAACATATCATTTGGTTATAGAATACCCTAACACATCATTTGGTTATAGAATACCCTAACATATCTTTTGATTATAGAATACCCTAGCATATCATTTGGTTATAGAATACCCTAACACATCATTTGGTTATAGAATACCCTAGCATATCATTTGGTTATAGAATACCCTAACACATCATTTGGTTATAGAATACCCTAACATATCATTTGGTTATAGAACACCCTAACACATCATTTGGTTATAGAATACCCTAACATATCATTTGGTTATAGAACACCCTAACACATCATTTGGTTATAGAATACCTAACACATCATTTGGTTATAGAATACCCTAACACATCATTTGGTTATAGAATACCTAACACATCATTTGATTATAGAATACCTAACATATCATTTGGTTATAGAATACCCTAACACATCATTTGGTTATAGAATACCCTAACATATCATTTGGTTATAGAATACCCTAACATAACATTTGGTTATAGAATACCCTAACACATCATTTGGTTATAGAATACCCTAACATATCATTTGGTTATAGAATACTAACATATCATTTGGTTATAGAATACCCTAACACATCATTTGATTATAGAATACCCTAACATATCATTTGGTTATAGAATAATATATCATTTGGTTATAGAATACCCTAACACATCATTTGGTTATAGAATACCCTAACATATCATTTGATTATAGAATACTAACACATCATTTGGTTATAGAATACCCTAACATATCATTTGGTTATAGAACACCCTAACACATCATTTGGTTATAGAATACCCTAACATATCATTTGGTTATAGAACACCCTAACACATCATTTGGTTATAGAATACCCTAACACATCATTTGGTTATAGAATACCCTAACACATCATTTGGTTATAGAATACCCTAACACATCATTTGATTATAGAATACCCTAACATATCATTTGGTTATAGAATACTAACACATCATTTGGTTATAGAATACCCTAACATATCATTTGGTTATAGAATACCCTAACATATCATTTGGTTATAGAATACCCTAACACATCATTTGGTTATAGAATACCCTAACATATCATTTGGTTATAGAATACCCTAACATATCATTTGGTTATAGAATACCCTAACACATCATTTGGTTATAGAATACCCTAACACATCATTTGATTATAGAATACCCTAACATATCATTTGGTTATAGAATACCCTAACACATCATTTGGTTATAGAATACCCTAACATATCATTTGGTTATAGAATACCCTAACACATCATTTGGTTATAGAATACCCTAACACATCATTTGGTTATAGAATACCCTAACATATCATTTGGTTATAGAATACCCTAACATATCATTTGGTTATAGAATACCCTAACACATCATTTGGTTATAGAATACCCTAACATATCTTTTGATTATAGAATACCCTAGCATATCATTTGGTTATAGAATACCCTAACACATCATTTGGTTATAGAATACCCTAGCATATCATTTGGTTATAGAATACCCTAACACATCATTTGGTTATAGAATACCCTAACATATCATTTGGTTATAGAACACCCTAACACATCATTTGGTTATAGAATACCCTAACATATCATTTGGTTATAGAATACCCTAACACATCATTTGGTTATAGAATATCCTAACACATCATTTGGTTATAGAATACCCTAACACATCATTTGGTTATAGAATACCCTAACACATCATTTGGTTATAGAAAAATCTAACACATCATTTGGTTATAGAATACCCTAACATATCATTTGGTTATAGAATACCCTAACACATCATTTGGTTATAGAATACCCTAACATATCATTTGATTATAGAATACCCTAACATATCATTTGGTTATAGAATCCCCTAACACATCATCTGGTTATCTCACTGTTCATTGTAAAATAAAAAAATGTCACACAGTCAATTAAGCAAGACATTTTCACGTACTTTCACATGTAGAGGGGATACCCAGAGTATTTTCTAACGGAGTAATAACTGCTTTTCACCTGACAAAAACAGCAGAAAAAGACTCATTTTGAAAGTATCTCATTTCATTCCCAACAGAGACTATCAATCTAAAACAGCCTCTGAATGAGTACCCACCATTACTCTGTACAATTCATTTATATTCACTATGTCACCCTGAACTTCCCGGAGAGACATATTAGGCAAATAGAGTTTCAAGGAGTCAAATTCTGGAGTACAAATGGAGCTGATTAGCAACTCATGGCATTAATTCTCTGTACTAAACTGTGAGATAGTTAAATGAGCATGAAGACCGCTGTCTTATCCATACTGGACATTATGGGCAAGGATAAATTACTTGGATCTCTAGATACATTGCTCTTCAAAAAATAATGTAACTCCTACTTTCCCATAAGTATCTCATTAGAAACCATGCCAAACAGCCCTACAATGTGTCCTTCATAAAACCTTCCCCCTTATCTCAGATTGTTCAATGAAATGCTGGCGTAGTCTCCCTACCATCACGTTATAGTGTCTGCATTACAAGCTGCAGCTAACTATGGCAAAACTAGTGTATGTGTCCTTACGTTTTGTACCTGCACAACATAAGGCTGCATTGTCATTCCAAGAAGAAACTGCAAGTGCTGAGTGTAGATCAAGTGGTCTATTGGACAAGCATCTTTCTTGGACTTGCCCTGGTCTTTGAATCTCGACATTGCTGTCATTTCAACATCAGAAAAAAAAACTGGAACAATGCTACCAGAGGCACTAAGGTGACAAAAAATAGCTGGCTAATAGACAGATAGCATGGACCCATGTGATAATATAGGAAAAATACAATGTCGTTAATTGTGAACACTTGAGGATGGGGAAAAAGATAAAAGCTAATCAGATTCAAAGGCAACTTACAAGTAGTAATTTGAAATGGATGTGAGAAATACAGTTTATTTCTTTGTCTTGCAGGAACATACACACATTTGCTTAAATATTTTGCACTACTATGGATCAGAGCATCTGCTGAAACTGATATATATTTCCTCAACCTTGGATGCTAGGAGGCAACCCTAACTCTCTAGATGTAATCCATATGTCTCTCCCATTGCCTGATAGGAGACTAATAAGTATATCCCATTGCATTATCATACTATCAATCTTCAAGATTATTTTTATGTGTTCTACCTGCTTTCCCACCCCAGAAACTGATGCAAAAGACCTAAGGTCATTATACAAGTGTACCAGACAACTGGTTTAATAAAGGCATATACGATTACTCTTTTGTTCTTTACCAACTATTTTAACATCCTTTATGAGGCCCACTATTTCATCTAATGAACACTAAACATAAGAGAAGACTTCATCTGTCAGTATGTGCCCCAGCTGCCATCCCTGCTTATAACCCCTGCCCACCCCACCCCCCGGGTAAAATACCCATTACCACAGTTGGTTGGTCAAGTGCCTGTTTCATTAGTTGAATCAATGTCACCTGGGTCACATTCAGAGCTCCTTTCCTTTGCTTGAGTGAGCTGAAATTGGTCCCACACCAAACATTAAGCAATACATTGTAGTGATCCATTGGTCCATCAGTACTGTAGATGACATGCTTTGTGAAGCTAATTTAGTAGTTTTGGAAAACCCATTTTTAAGCTAAGATTTTATATTGGCACATGGAGCAGATAAAAGGAAAAAAAAAAGGAAATGCAGTACAGCATACTTGTAGACTGTTTTAAATCCAAACTGTAAGATAAGCACTAAATCCAGACTGTAAGATAACATTACACTTTAAAGCATACAGGTCTATCAAAGCTGAGGTGACATTAGAAGTGGCTCCACGGCTGCTGACTGTCTTGAAGTCTTCACAGTCTGCCTACCATTCATATGTACCTCTTCCCCTTGGTGACTCCTTCCAAATGACACTGCTCTCCAGATCTTCTAAAAGAATGTACTGCATTTGTCATATTACTTTTTCACATTTACTAAATGCATTTACATAGTTTTACTAGTAATGGAACACTCTATTTAGAAGCAATATCAATATTAGCAAAACTGGAAAGGAACAAATAAACATCAGCATAAATTGCATTTCGAGTGTATGTCTAAAGAGTGCAGTTTCAAGTCCTTCAGTATGAAGAAGTGTAAACAAGGAAGTGTCTTTTCACTGTGAATGAATTAAAATTGAACTCCTGAGTTCACTTTGGGTAGGTGGTATAAAGCACCATCAGACAAGTGAGTTACCAATTTCCTCTTTGTATCCATACTTCATTGAAAGTACTTCATGCTGAGCAGGTACACCTCAGAACAACACTGAGATAAAAAATAGAACTATTGTAAGCAGCTGTGCCATGTGATGTTCAAAAGGCATTCTATCTAGGTAAATTCGACTTGTGCCCTTTAATTATGGTAACACAAAAAGTCATTGAACTTATAAGCATGACATACTTTATATGCGTAACCTTACTACATACCTCATGATGTCATTAATGGTATACCGCAATAATCTCATTCCCATCATGGAAAGTGTTTTTTTTGTACAGTAAGTGACATCGCCAGTCAATGTATAAGCTGTATATCATTCCTTTCATTTTTTTATTTTATTTGTTTATGGGTAAATGAGATGGTCCTTCTGGGACCCTTTTTAGCCATTGTGTGAGCTATGAAGGCAAGTCCATTTCATATGAATTTGAATGCTCAATACAATGCAATACTTGCATTGTTAGCCTGTTTTATGAAGTATAACAATCTTTGCTTGTTCTATTTACTGTCATTGTCATTGTCATCATCATCAACCCCCTTTTTCCCATTTTCTACATGGGGTCAACGTGTCGAGTTAACAGATGCCACGTCTGTAAATTCAATGCCACACTCCTGCCTTCTTCGACTCTCATGCCCGACTGTCTCTCACACATTCCATCTACCTCTTTGCTGGATGCCCTCTTTTCCTCTTACCTTCTTCCTGTCTGTCCCAAATATTCTTCACCAGATCATCTTTTGCTTTTTTTCCTCATGTCTAAACCACCATAATCTGTTCTCTTTGATCTTATCTGCAATTGGAGCTACTTTGGCTACTGCACTTATGTCGTCATTTCTTCGTCTGTCGTACCGTGTGCATCCTAACACCCTTCTCAGGCACATCATTTCCATTACCACTAGCTGCCTCATCTGCTCTGCTTTACTGCCCAGGTTTCTGTACAATACAATAGTACTGGTTGTACCCCTGTCTTGTACACCTTACTTTTCAGCTTCTTTTGCATTCTTCTGTCATACACTATACCTGTGACTCTATGTCAGTTGGCTGCAGTCCCGCTGATTCTAGATTTGACCTCTTTGTTCAGACTTACCTTCTCCTTAATCACCCCTCCCAGATACTTGAAGCTATTAACATGTTCCACTGTCTTCCCTTCTATCTCAATTTACAGTTTCTTCCGATTTCCCCAATTTGCTGCCATTACCACTGTCTTAAATGTGCTTAGTTTCATCCCATGTGCCTTCAGTTTTGCATTCCATTCCCCTACTCTTTGCTGATGTTCTTGCTCAGAGACTGCCTATAATGCAACATCATCTGCATACAGCAACTTTGTTGATCTGTCCCCTCCGACCTGTTTGCTAACATAGTCCATCACCAGTATGAACAGCAGTGGGCTCAGAGCTAAACCCTGTTGCACATCCTCTCCCACTGGGATCCCTTCTGTGAGACCAAACACTGTTTTTACTTGAGTCATTGGGTCTTTGTACATGGTCTGCACTAATTCTACCAATATTTATGGGACTTTGAACCACCACAGTACTGTCAAAATCAGCTTTCTTGGGATCTTGTCATACATATACTTTTTCCAAGTCTAGGAATGCCCACTTAGACTCTTTTTCTCATCTCTAGCTTCTTCTCAGCTATCTGTCTCAATGCAAACAGCAAGTCATTTGTGCTGCTTCCTGATCTGAATCCAAACTGCTCAACTCCTATCTTACATTCTACTACTCTTTTTATCCGTTTATCAGTCACCCTGTCAAGAACTTTCATGCAATGTGATAGGAGTTTAATGCCTCTGTACTGCCCAAAGTTGTGGATGTCCCCTTTGTTCTTGTCCAATGGCATGAGTATGCTTATTCTCCAGTCATCTGGGATATGCATTTGTCTCCACACTTCTATTGATTTATAAATCCTTCATTGCCATTTTGCCCTCTATGGGATGCGATCACATTTTTTTAATTTTATTTCACATAACATATGTCTTCATTCAATAGCAATCTGCTAATGTAAATGAAATAGTAGTTCATAATAATTCAAGCATAAGTTGTTCATTGTCTCAGTAGTGCTACCAATAGTAGAAATGCTTTGATGTCTCCCAAAATATTTAAAATCATGTAAGAATAACATTTTGAAGCTCATTGTGCATACATTTTAGTATTAATTTCCACTGACTGACTTATTGTTCTGTGCTTTCAGGAAAACACATAAAATTATTTGCTTGTCCATGGTAAGGTGCCTTGAGTGTTGGAATGAGGACTTATCCAAACTGATGTATGCCTTGTGTGTTTTGATGCATTCCACATCCAACTCCTGTAAAGAACCATTTAATATCTCTAATAATGTAGAAAGTAATGACTAAAATTCACACTAACCCTTATTTTTGCATTCAAAATAAAACATGTTGTCTACTCATTGGCAGTCTAGTAATGTAATAAGCTGACATTTTTTTTATTTTACTTTACCAATATTTTCTACTGTGCACTGTAATCAAATTGCTGCATAGTGTAAGTGCTTAGATGCCCCAGGCAAACCTGGCCAAACGTTATTTGCTATTGTGAAAATAAACTGTCACATTTATGTTTCCTAGATTTTGATTTTAGTTTCCCTGATGTAATGCAGTGTATTTTTGGTCAAGCACACAAACTTAATTGGTTAGATTCAGTGTCATCGTGCATAAATGCATGCATGATGGCATTCCAAATAACATCTGTATCATGAAAATGTACAAGGTACATGTTTACATTGCTGATTTCAATGAAAGATCACATAACTAAAGTACTGCATTCGCTAAGGGCTTTGACCTTTGAAGTCCTGTCTGTACACCTGCATGCAAACAAAACAAAAGTTATGTACTTACCTTAATGATAGATCTGTGTTATCTGATTCAATTCTTCCTCAGTGTATGAGTCTTCAGATCGGACTTCAGTCACCCTACACTTTGAATTCAAAGGTCAGTCTCCATCCTTTACCCATAATCCCCTCCTTTCCCCAACATTACTTCAGATTGAGTTTGCCCATTAACCAATAACAGAAAAGATGCTGTACATAAAAAAAAAAAAAAAAAAAAAAAAAAAAATGACTCCATAAATGCAATTGTTTGCTTATGTTTTGCTCTGGAGCTTGAAGAGCATATAACAAACCTAGGAGACCAGAAACCAATAAAATTTAACTCCAAAAAGATGGAAGGGGGCAAGAGAGCAGGAAGTTCAGGAAGGATGGAAGCAGACAACACAGATCTACCATTAAAGTAAGTACATAACTTTTGTATCTGATGTTGTCTCTTCCATCCATTTTTCAATGTATGGGACAGAGTCCCCAGCTAATGAACTCTTAGGTTGTTCCCAAGGAAGGATAATCCGGAAGATGTTTGAACCAAAGGAAATCCAATTTATAATGAGAAATGAAGGCATGAACATTGGACCAATTGGCAGTGGTGTAAATATCATCAGTGGAGGCTTTTGATAAAAAAGGAGGTAGAAGGAGACACAGATCTGGTTGAATGCGATTTATATGGGTTGGGAAATGTCATGCCCTTTTCCTTGTAAACATATGAGATGCAGTCAGATAACCATCCAGATAAAGCCATTTTAGAGACTCTTTTACCCCAGTCTGGCTTTTAAGAATGAGACAAACAGTTAATCAGACTATCTAACATTCTTGGTATGGTGGCGATACAAACTAAGCTGACAATGCACATTCAGCAAGTGCAGCATGTTCCTCCCTTTGTTAGCATAATTTGTAAAGAAAACCATCAGACTGATAGGTTGGTTTAGTGACGTCTCAGTAGCTACTTTTGGGATGAGAGATAGGTTTGTCATCAAAGATAACCTATCCTTATGAAAAACAAGGTGAGGGGCTTTACAAGACAGAGCCTGTAGTTCTAATGCTCACTTGGCTGAGGTGATAGCCACCAGAAAAAGTTATCCAGGCCAGACATCTGATGTCCACCTTGCCTGCAGGTTCAAAGGGATGTTTAGTAATAGCTTGTAGCATTATATTAATATCCCAAGGATGAGTGGGGATCCTTAAGGGGAGCCTAAGAAGGAATGTGTCTTTAAGAAAGCCTTGAATAATCCAAGACAGACGATGGACAATTGGTTTTCTCCAATGTGTAAATTTGAAAATGCATCTAGCTGGACTTTTATAGTAGAGTAACTGGCCCCATTGTGAAAAAGGGATGCCAGGAAGTCTAAATCAGCTGAAAGAGGAGTGGAAATGGTTCCGATTTGAATGAGAGAACCAAATAGAAAACATTTTCCATTTGCTTTTGTAAATTTTCCCAGTAGATTGTCTTTGGGGTAATGTAAGAATGTGGATTACTGGGGAAGAAAGCCTGGACTGACTATCTATAATTAGAAGTGGAGAAACCAAATAGGTAACTTGAGGACTTGAATGTCCAGGTGACAAATTCTTGATGGGTGAGAGAGAATATCTGGATTGGGGTCCAGTATCCAAGGATGTGTACCAAATGAGGCCAGAGTAAGGAAAACCACACCTGTTGAGGCCAGAAAGGAACAATGAGGATGACTGCGATCCTTCCCTTGGATGCTTTCTGTAAACATTTTTGGATTGACAAGAGTAGGAAGAAAAGCATACAGGAGTCCAGTGGGCCAAATGTGGGTCAGAGCATCCCCCTGTGACTCCCCCTCCTGAGGAATCAGGGCAAAGTACCTGCTACATTTCATGTTAAGAGGTGAGGCAAAGAGATTGCAGCTTAGTTGACACAAGAAACAGAAAATCTGCTCTTCCACCATTGGATTGAGGAACAACTCTTGAGGTAGAAAGATAGACCTGCTCAATCTGTCCAGCAGAACAATGGATTTTCCCAGAATGTGCATTGCTATGAGAAAGCATTTGGAAGATATTGCCTACTACAACATTTCCATCACTTCTCGACATAAAGGATGTCTGAATGGATATTACTTCTACAGGTAGGGTGTCCTGAAAGGCATTCAATGCTAAGAGAACTGCCTTCATTTCCAGAATATTGATGTGAAGACTGGCCTCAGAGGGAGAGTACGTGCCTTGGACACACACTAATTTGCATGTAGTACCCCTCCCCGCCCAGCTGGGAAGCATCAGTAGTCACTGTAGCCTTGGGGAGAAGGAGGGATAAATGGATGGCCTTGGGAGCTTTTCAGTGACGTGAGCCACCATGGTATGTGTGCCCTGCAAAAAATCTGTTACTTGTAATCAAAAACTCATGGGTTGGCTGCTAGACCATTGTAAAGAAGCCCTCATGTGCCATCTCACTAGGTGAAGCAAGGTAATTGAAGCAGGTATAGATCCCAGCAACTGAAGCATCAGTTTTGCAGGTGATCTCTGGCAAGGAAGGGTGTGTAGAGCTTGATTATGTATGTTGACCAACCTGCTCTCTGGTAACCTCAGAATCGAATGTGCTGTATCCGGGTGAGCACATATAAACTCTATTGTCTAAGTTCAATGTGATACCCATCTGAGAGCAAAGAAGATGTAAGGAGTCTCATGGATGAGAAGATTCTCGGTAGGAGTAGTAATGGGCCCACCATCTATGTATGTATTCTGAGATGAGCTGCAACCATCTTCATGCACTTGGTGAACACCTTGGGTGGCCTGTGGTAAGACCAAAAGGCAGGCCTCTCAATAGAAAATGATTTGCTGTCACACAGAAGTGGACAAACCTTCTGGATCACCTGTCCATCGTAATGTGGTAGTATGCATACTGAAGGTCTATCAAGCCCATCCAATCATCCGTCCTCAACAACGGAAGGATGAACTGTACCATGACCTATATGACATTGCTTAAGATAGCTGAAGTCAAATATTGGCTTGAGGTTCCTGGTATTTTCTGAAACTAAAAAAAAACTTTAGTAAGTTCTGGATCCATGTTGGTCTGGTAGGACCTCCTGGATGACTCCCTTGTCCAGCAGCTCTTTTATTTCTAGAATCACAGAATTACTGCTTTTCTTTTGGAGGGTGGAACATTGGGAAGCTTTTTTGTTGGGGAAGGAGGACAGGGGGACAGAGAAAGGGGATAGAATAGCCTCTGGTTATAATTTTCTACACCCTTGTGTCCTTGTTGATGTCCAGGTTTCGGGGTGCAGATACAAGTGTCCCCCCAACTGCTTCCAGAGAGCAGCAGACAGGCAACCATTTAGGAGTGCTGCTAAGGTCTCAAAGAGAATGGGCCCCAGAAGCCTTGATTTTGTCCACCTTCACTGAAGCAGGGTTGATGTTCACCATTACAATCCCCCCCCCTCTCTCACGGGGGGGGGGGTCTATACCCAGAAGTGTCTGGAGAGAACCTATGGGACCTTCAGAGTCACAGTTCCTTACCTCCCTTCTTGTTCCTAGATAATCATTCCGGGTTCTTAGAAAAAATAAATTATGGGGTGTAGAAAACTGGATGCCAATGGCAGAAAGGGTTTTCCCATATTGTGCACTCCCAAACAGCATGTCCTTCACTTTAGGTACAAAAAGAATCGAACTATCAAAAGGGGCAATCATAAAAGCCTTCTTGAAGTGCTCCACAAAGTCAAACAAGCATATTCAAGTATGTCTCCTTATGGTAATGCCTGCACCTGCAGCTCTCAAATACCTTCAGTGACACTGGAGATAAGATACATTGAGGCACTGGAAAGGGACTGTAGGGTGGCCAGCTGCAAGTCCACTTTTTTCTTGTCCTCAGCAAATATGAACCCTGGCAAAGATTTGGAAAACTCCTTTGTTAGATTTCTCAGAAATCTTGTTACATGTACCAGGTAGTTGAGTGTTCTCACTGTGAAAGTAGCTAAAGTGTAAACTTGCTTCCCAAACCTGTCCAATACCCTAGACTCTCTGTTAAGGGCATGGGCAGAAGAGTTCTCCTTGGCCTGCTCCTTTTTTGTGGTTGCTGCCTCTACCATAGAATCAACTGCTGGCATACCTCTCAACCTCTTAGAGCAAGAAATCTGGACAAAGCCATGAATAAATGTGGGACAAAGGCCCAAAAATTGGGACACTTTTTAAATATTGCTCTTACAAACTTAGAAAGTTGATAGAATAACAGGTTTTGCATTCATATGAATTTTATGAGGGGTATGAAGTCTTAAACTCAAATGTCTGTCATTATTTTCTAACTTCTTCTTTAATGATTTGCCACTATTTGCCAGAAAACCACAATTTTATGAAAAACAGACCAAAAATATGAGGCAAAAATCTGGACATTCTGCGAAAATCCATACAGTTGAGAGGTATGACTGCTGGACCCTTGCACCAATTAAGTCGATCTTTAGGTTAGACTAGAAACTTGTCTAGCTTGCATGGGATGGGTTCACTTATGGCCAGCTCCTTCCATGCCCACTTTGAGATAAAGTTGATCATCTCATCTGCAGGAGGGACCACCCAAGAAGAAAATGGACTGGAGCCAAAGGTCTTGAGAAATACCGACTCCTCCTGTGATGAGTCTTCAGAAGTCCATCCGCCTTTCTTGTCTCAATAAGTTCAACAATCTCACTGAATGAGATGTCCTCAAATGGTGATCTGGGGGACCCCTGCACTTCCTCATAATCAGTGTCTTCAGTTAATATCTCCTCTGCAGAGTCCATGTGCCTCCTTTTGCATGTATGCTTTCAAGTAGCCTCTCCATAGGGATGCTTCACTGAGGACTCAGAAGATGAATGGAAGCCCTGGATATGGACAGTCTCAATCCTCAGTGGTACTGGTTGTTCTGGTGGAATAGTAAGAAAAGGATCAGGACCCAAAGACTTCCAATGGGGGATGGGAGGAGTCGAGTCCATAAGATAAGCCTGCTCACCAGGAAGGGTGAGTGCTCCCTTGATAGCCTTGAAGACCAGCACTAAGGGAGAACCACCACCGCATAAGGAGCCAAAGCACCCATTCCAGGTTACCAGCACCCCACCTGGGCAGGCTCTAAAGCCAACTCTGAAGCCAAGCTCTCCAATGCAGAAGCTCCAAGAGGAAGAGGTGGCTCCAAAAACTTCATTCTTCTGGTACGTTGAACTGATCTGATGGAAGGAGGTCTGGAGGAGCAATCCACAGAGATAGCAAACCTGCTAGCTGATAGGTTTGGCAAAAAATTAACTCTCTTTTCCCCTGCAAACTTACAACAAATCTTTCCCAAAGCTTCTCCCCCACCCTACATATCTGAAGAGCAGGTCATCAAAGCCTTGTCCAAGGCAAAAACACAGCCTCTATGGGACAAGACAACATCCCAGGCTGTCTTCTGAACAGGCTGAAACATGAACTACCATCACCACTAATTACTTTTTCAGTCATAGCCTAACTACAGGCTTATTCATGTGGAATGAAGAACAGCAACAGTCATTCCCTTCCATAAAGGTGGTGTAGCAACAGACCCAGGGAATTACAGATCCCAAAGCCTGACCAGACACATCTGTAATGCCACGGTATGTATCATTATGGACCTCATAAATAAAAACATATTTGACAACCCAAACCCTGGCTCCTACCCAATTTGGCTTCATAAAGGGCAGATGCTGCCTGGTAAATCCAGTGGATTTCTTTGAAAATGTGACCATGGCCATCGATGAGGGCATATCTGTGCACACAACATACCTCAACCTGGCAAAAGCTTTTGACACAATCCCACATTTCAGGCATTACCAATAACCTTAGTAAACTGAATGTAAACCCCTTTGTTGTAAGACGGGTTACCAATTGGCTCATAAACTGGTTACACACTATCAAAGTGGGTGACTCCACATCAGCAAGTAGACCTGTTACCAGTGGGGTGCCACAGGGTTCAGGGCTGAGCCCCCTACTGTTTGGTATATACTTCTCAGAAGTTCAGGTCAAAATGAAGGGGTTGTGTCTGACCAAGTTTGAAGATGACTGCAAACTAGGTGCAATCATTGAATCCCCAAATGATGTCAGTATACTCCAGGAGAGTCTCATGTAGACCAATGACGGGTGTATTAGTCATGGTCTCAAACTGAATGCAGAGAAATGCATCATTTTTCCCTTCAGCACAAACAATGTCCCTTCACACTATCTAATCAACAACAGTACCCTAAGTACCCATGAAGTGGTAATGGATGTGGGATCACAAGTTGACTGCGACCTTAACTTTGACCACCATGTGTCTACTGTAGCAAGGAAAGCTTTCTACATAGTACACTTGATTAATTACTAAAGGCATCATCTCAAGAGCAAAAGAAGTTATAAATCCCCCTATACTCTGCACTTATCCAGGCCAAAATTGAGTATAATGCCCCATTTGGCATGTAACATACTAAGCACCTGCAGTAATTAGAGAGATCTCAGAGGTTTCTAACAAAGAAGATCAAGGGGCTCCAGCATGTGCCTTGCACAGACCAACTAAAGTTCCTGTCACTATACTACGTATTGTATAGACTTCTTAGGGGAGACTTATGCCTGGTCTACAGAGTAATCCTAGAACCAAACCTAATGTACATGCTACATATCCATAATTCAAATAGGACTAGGGCTATCCATTCCAGGGACCTAAATATGGCCTGCAACCTAAATAGGACATGCTGGAGGGACAGATTTATCTCCCAGTGACTACTGCATCTTTGGAACAGGCTACCAATTCATGTGAAACACAGTACCTCTATAACACCGCTCAAGAGCATCTTGGACTAGTGGATTGGGCACCACAAATTCTTAACAGGGATAGAGCCCACAACACTCCTGGACATGGGCAGTCATCACTAAATGCAGTCTTGGTTATTGACCAGCATTTCTATGGTATTACATTGGGATGAAATGGCCAGGCTTAAGATGACCTCCAGGTTGATAGCCTAGTAATCTCCTATGACCTTATGATCTTATGAATCCACTGGCCTTTCTGGCAGAAAGGGTGAGAACAATCTAGGAGAGACTGGCTCAGAGGAAACCCTGGGTTTCTACAAAGGTGGAGTATAGGATCCAATCACTTTCAGATCTGGCAGAGTTGTCAGATCCTACTGTCTATGACATTTTGGAGCCAGAGCCAAAGATGCAACCAAACAGGCAAAGCTGTCAGTGGAACCTTTATTAGCCATTTTGATTTTCTCCTTAGATTTTTCACTACTTTTCTCCACCTTATATCTATCCAACAGCCTCTTGGTAGACAGGTAGGCAAAAGAAGCAGAAGATGAACAAGAAGATGAAAGAGGTCTGGATGAGTCTTCTGGAGGGACTGGGAGAAGTCCCTTCAGAATCAACTTGTTCTGACATTCAGTAATGGCTCTCTGGTAAAAAGCATTGCAAATCGAGCAGTTTTCATCAAAATGAGCTGTACCAAGACAATATACATATTTTGAGTGAGCATCCAAATTATGGATCATGTGACCACAGGCCATTCATTTCTTCAAGCCAGATGGGTTTCTCCATCTGTAGAAAAGTTGTAACTGTCATGAGACAGGTTAGTTTTACCCTACTGATGATGTGGTGTTGCGATAGTAATCCTGCTCAGTACGAGAGGAATCACAGGTTCAGACATTTGGCGTATGTGCTTGCCTGAAGAGCCAATTGTGTGAAGCTACATCTGTGGGATTATGAATGAATACCTCTAAGTCATAATCCCACAAAATGTAACAATACTGCAGCACAGCGGATCTCTGGTTGGCCAGGGATAGCCGGCCACAAGGTTGGCGAAGAGCACTGCTCATCACTGGGTCAGAGTGCTGATGGAAAGGGGCCATCTCTCTCCAACAGTGCACTGCACGTTCATGAGTAACTGGGTGCTAAGTCATTCATAGTCAGACCACAAGAACAGAAAATGAGCACAACAGTGCTGAAAATTTGCTCTAAGATTGAAGAAAGTCTAATAAATGAAAACCCCAAAACTATACCTAATGCCAATCAGATAAGAGTGCCAACAATGCAAAAAGGAAAGACAAGTAACACTATTTTTTAATCAGGTAAGGAGACACTACAGCAAAAAAATAAATATTATAGGCATCAAATAAAATAGCAATAGTGTCCATATATGTGTATATATATGTATATATATATATATATATATATATATATATATATATATATATATAAAGTTAAATCACTTCTCTGAGGTGAGCTTAAGCAAAGAAGATCATGTCTGTATGAATGAGCAGCAAATCAGAGCTGAAGTAATGTTGTGGGCATGAGGGGATTATGGGTTAGGGGAGGAGCCTGAGATTTGGATCCAAAGTCTAGAGTGGCCGAAATCAGATGAGTGGTCAGATCTGAAGACCCATACATTGAGAAAAAGATCTAAGAGAAAACATCAGATCCTTAAACATTTGCTCTCATGTTCAAGTCAGGGACAAAAATCTATATTAAGTATTTTGTTCTACATAAACTGATACCCCTATTCAGTGGTTCTCTCCTAATATACAAGCAATAGAGCACTTCTTAATCATTTAAAAAATAAACAGTTCAAAATCTAATAATCTGTATCAATATCATAATAAAAACACTTTGCTGTTCCATTCAAAAACTGCCCACATTTTATTTGCAACTGCGTGAAAGTAAGCAACAATAATTTATGCTACCAATGTTAAGATGTGCTCCTCTGTGCTTTCAGGCAAAATTAATGTCAGCTTGCTCTTACTGTCCTGTCCACGCACCCAGTTCAAGTTGTCAGCTTCCTTTCTGTACACATGCTAACATAACAGGTGGAAAGCATGAGTACATGTTAAGTGCTCCAACAGCATTACCATCCAGACCACAATTTAAAATGCACTGAGTCCCCCAATGATGTTTCTATTTATGTACCAGATAACTGTCAGTTTTCAATAATGTTGCATGCTGTGCCTTCATTCACATGCAGACAACTAATCGGTTGATTTAAATGCCAATTTTCTTCTACTTAAGGAAGACATTATGTCTGAGAAAACATTTTATACCAGAAATCATATTTTTGTTCATAAAAATAGCACCACACATCAACAACAGTCAATTAACAGATAAGCAGTACAGCGGTCATATAAATAAGATCGAGTCTTTAATATTTGTGAAAGTATAGAGCGACAGAAGGGCAATGATTTCAGTATAGGAATACTAAAACATCAGCACAAGGATTTAAAGACTGTATACCTAGAAACTATCCCCCGGATTCATGAAACCTCCGTGTAAGACAAAATAAGTCTTACTCGGAAACTGCAGTTGAATGGTTTGACGTCAGCATGCCATGCATATTCATGAGGGCATGCTGACTCCACTCCAAGTCTAACACGGACTGTGCAGGAAGGCAGGGGGCATGTCTGACTGCTGAGCAGTCCTAAGGTCCACGCCCCTGCAAGTGTCTGAATTGTGAAATGTCAACACACATGAGCGAGCCTGCTCAAATGTCAACATACCCAACACTACACTCCCTCACACTGTAAACCCCCAGTAGAGTTATAAAATGTAAAATATAATTTTTTTTTCTAATTCCCGATATAGCTGCCCGTATTTGCGCGTGTTTGCGTGGGTGTGCCCATAGCTTAGCTAGAGTTAGCAATGTCGACACTGAAGAGCATAAAAACAAATGTTTATGCAAATCAATCCAAATAGCAATAGAGTAGTGATAGAGCTTTCGCACAAAGAAGAGGCATTCACGGATCGAGTCCCACCACTCCCCTCTCAATTTTATGTTTTAAATTAGCATATGAAATAATTCCTGACATATATATATATATATATATATATATATATATATATATATATATATATATGACTAAAATATTACTAAAAAGCATTGAAATGGCCTATATATCAGTGAACAAAATGTATATATAGAAATGTAAGAAGGACCTTGACATATAAATGCCGGTAGTTAAGCAGCGCTTTACACAACGCAATGTAGTTGCCCACAGCTAAGCAGCGCTTTACCCAGTGCAATCTAGTTGCCCACAGCTAAGCAGCGCTTTACCCAGCGCAATCTAGTTGCCCACAGCTATGCAGCGCTATACCCAGTGCAATCTAGTTGCCCACAGCTAAGCAGCGCTTTACCCAGCACAATAAGTTTGCGCGGAGCTGTGCACCGCGCTAATCAGCACACCATAGGGCAACGTGGAGCAACGTTGGGCAACGTGGAGTAACGTTGAGCAAAGTTGCCTAAACACAGCCACTCCCCCTAGCCTGTCTGGAAAGTAGTAAAATAAAATGCAATGACAAGTTTCGAACCTGGGACACTGTGCACCATAATCAAAGTACTGAACCACTAAGCCATGACAACTTAGGATAAACAACCACTGTTAACATACATATACTTATAAATGGTAGATTAACCATTGCTAAGCAGGTCTGCAGTCAGCCAAGAATTTTCAAAAATGGCCAATCACAAAAAAGTGCGGGAAATGCGGCATATTTAAGCTCCTCACCATAACTGATTGTAGCTCCCATCTGCAGTTAGAATGTCTGGTGCTGGAGAGGGTACTCACTTTCGAGCACAACGATGGGGCATCGAGGAGTCAAAATATATGGTTTCGCTCCTAGTCCATCGTCATGAGTCTCGACTCCTGCAGGGTCAGTTCCAAGGGACGGAGTATAAGGTAGAAGCTTGGAACCGGTTGGCTCATGAACTCACCAGTGCCACAGGTGTCCCTCAGACTGGTGAGCAGGTCCATCACCACCATGCAGACCTGAAGAGACAGAAGCAGGACCAACTGAACCAATGGATCCAGGAGGCCTGTCATATGCAGCATACCCCACTACTGAGTAGGTAGCCATGGAATGCAGTATGTAAGACATGCTAATATAGTCTAAATAATGGATAGGTATGTCTTAATATCCCTTCATTTACTTCACAGCTGCAGGTGTCCGTGCTGTGAATCAGCAAGCCTATGCAGATAGGCTGCTAAGGCTGTGCCACCAGGCAGGTTAGTAATTATTCTCCATGTATTGTTATATAATATATGTGAGAGAGCATGAAAAAAGTGTTGTAGCCCAATAATACAGCTATAAAATGCCCTGAATAAATTCTCTGCATGTACTGTTATATAACATAAGTCAGAGAGCCATAAATAGAGTGTAGTAATCCATTAATAAAGGTGAAATAAGTCTGGAATACTATCTCTGCATGTACTGTCATATAAAATAAGTGAGCAAGCATGAAAAAGAGTGTTGTAACCTATCAATAAAGGTATAATATGTCCTGAATAGGTCTTCCGTATGCACTGTAATATCAAATAAAGGAGAGAGCCTGTATAAAAGAGTGTTTAATGTAATTAATAAAGGTATAATACTCTGAGTCTGTCTGTGTCACTTACTTTGAAATGTTGTTGTACCCTTGCATTAAATAAATAGTACTGTTGTATAAAGTGCTGTCAACCCACAGTTGTGCAGTCCCATATAAAGTGGATGAAGGAAGTGCCAGTAGCTGTGAAGCATATAACAGTCCTCAACAGTTGGTAAATGGCTGTCATGCATATGTAAATCTGGCACATGGGTAACTTGTCAAGGTGTTCCCCAGAAATGTGAGTGTGCTACATGAAATGTAGGGTTCTGTAGAAATTTAACTGAAAAAGTCACGTGAACACATCCACATATGTAGATACATAAATATAAAAATAAAATATAAATATGTTGCAGTAACATCTGCATCTTGGACAGTTAGTATGTCAGATATAGGTCAGGTATATAATGAACTAGCCAAACCCATTACACAATCTAATGCATGTTGCCTAGTGTAATAATACATGTAGGGGATATACACCTGCAGTCAATCGGAATGTAGTGTAGAGTAAAAGTACTAATAAGATGTTAATGGAGGTTTCTTTTTACACCCTACTCCATGTGCATAAACAATGCAATTCCACACCTCAATGGGTATGTCTAATCTCAAAACATTTGTTGGGACATATGTCCTATTTTCTATAAAATTCTGCATTTTCTTTGATGCATGTGCCCTGTTCAAACACCACAATCTTGGTGGCCTGTTGCCACCAATCATCCCTGCATGCTGTTGCAATGTCCACTGTTGTTCAACATATGCATGTGTTATGCTTGCTGTTCAACTGTTGTAACCCTGGTGTGCTGGGTTAATGGGAATATTACTGCATGCTGTTACAACTAATTTGGAATGCTGTTGTCTATGTTGTAATTAAACACACCTAATCACAGAACGTATGGGAAGGCCGGTCCCAGCGGACCCACCTGTCCCTCCTCAGCTGGCGATTGCACCTGGCACCAGCAGGTCCGGTGCCCAGCCTGGGCTACCCTCCTCCATTGGTCCTGTGCCACCTTCGGGTGGAAGCACTGCAGGGGATGGGGCTCGACCCCACCCTGCAAGCGTGGGTGGAGAAGGGCTACCTGTCACCCTCTGAAGGGTCTGGGTTGCGGTGCGTAGGGCGATCCAGTGTTTAGTCACTGATCCCCTACGCCAGCTCGAGACGAGAGTGGCATGACTCACGGGTGAGCCTGCCCCTCCTACGCAGCCCTCAGCACAGCCACCCTCGGGTCTGTGAAGGTTCAGTGGTGACTGCCCATGGGTGGGGATCTCAGTCTCACTGTTGCCATCTGTGGGCTCATGGGCTTGCGATTTCCAAACATCCGTCCCCGTCAATTGTGTTCTTCCACCCATGTGTTATACTCCACCCCTGTATGTGTCTTGTTTGTCTTGTCTGTTTACCTTCCCAACCTACCTCCCCAAATATAACTACTTCCTCTACCTCACATTCCACTCTCACCTGTACAAAAAGAAAAAGGGCAATCTGTACCCACAACAAAATTATGCTCCATACATAGCTGTCCATTCCGCACACATGTCTGCTGGACATGTAAACTGATAATTAGAATTGGCAGTACAACATACTTTGTTGTCCTCACCCCTCTCTCAGGGAGGGAAGGTTCCAAATTTCACTCCAAATTTGTAACATATGCACAGCTGTTGCTGGTAAAGAAATGGGCAGCTATGGACGTTCCCTACACTCGTCCTGCACATCCCGATCTGGTTTCCCTACTGTCTTTCCCTCTTTGTGCCCGCTTTTTCAACACTTTCCTATCTCCCCATTTTCTTTTCTTTAAAAGAAATTAGTGCAGGGGTTAGTGGGAGTAAGCACTTTTAAGCAGTAGTTAGCAGGTTTGAGCGAGTGTGCGCATGTGTGCCCTTAGCTAAGCATTGCTAAGCGTCGTGCAAACTTGCGCAAACCCGCTTACAACTGCTTAAAAGTGCCTTAATCACTCAGTATGTCAGGGCCCTTGTTCTGTTCAGCAGCAAAATAAAACACCTCTGTCAGTCCCGAACCCCAGACCTTGGACACACTTGACTGCATGAAGTACCACTAAGCCACAGAAGATATACAATAACTCGGTGCTGAAATAAATATATCATGCAAAACAATGAGTGAATGTAAAGGAAAAATAGGAAGGCCATAACACAAAGCTTGTTCTGTGGATCTTTACCAGCAATTGTTGTGGAATTGCATTACATGACTGTGATAAGAGAAGCAGCCATTTTATCAGCAAATAATGTAATTGAGGCACTTTACAACCCCCACACAATATCATAGCAGGGCAAACACTGGCATATCCGATTATGGCAGAGGCCATACCTCCTGATTGTGAAACATATTTTAGCTGTGTCCCTCTCAATCCCTCTGAAAAGTACTGACATTAGTCAGAGAGGTGTTGTATTACACAATGAATAATCACAATAATAACAGTAGACACCGCTTGTACTTCATAAAAGGAGTACAAATCCACATGCACTGCTACACTCAAGTCTACACTTACTGTATCTATTAGTTGGAAGGTGTACCTCACTTTTAACTACCTATCCCTGTCTCCAAACAAATATGTATCTGAGTGTTTCATAGGCCTGGCAGAGGCACAAACACACAGACATATCAGCTCATCTGCTGTTATACACTCTGCAAACAGCTTTGTGTGGACTTCCACAAGCATACCCTTATGTAGGAGTACAACACAGATATACCAAAGGATCTAGCCATGTACTGGTAGCAACTGACTGTAACAATGTCATTGTACCAGTGCTGAAAATACCCGTGGGTTGCACAGACAAAGAATAACAGGCTAACATCTGTCTACCATCTGGATAGGTTCACAGATGGGACCTATGCAGACAGACCACCTGCCTTGATAAACCAACAGGTACACACCAATCCATTAAGTCCAGTAAGATAACACTCACACAGTAAGACGTAATGCTCTCTGTATGTCTGCACCCCCCCCCCATATTTTAAATATACTTGTGTTTAGGGTCAACCAAGGATGTAGGTAGGCATACTCAGTAGTGGAATTGTCCAGTTTACCTGAGACTCCTGTGCTAATGTCAACAATAAAAAGTACACAAACCCTGCAGAAGTGAGTACATCAATATGCACAGTATAACAGTCCACAAACAGTTCATGTGTCAAATGAATACTTCTCAATAACTACTTTTGTATGGCAGTCAATTACATAAGTAGAAATGAAACTACATACTCACATATATCTTGTGTAAGCATTTGTAGGGGTGACTTAAACACTACACTGATAGCTCTGTACTGGAAGTGGCAACAGTCAGGTCTGAGTACAACATGTACATCACTGTCTATGCCTCTAGCTTCAGATATAAGAAGTATACCAACCTTCTGACTTAAACAACAGTGTACACAGCAAACAAGCATGGGCCCCACTCTGGAAATCTGAAAGGGCTACGCCTACAAAACCTAGCATTTTATAGCATTGGGTTGCTATGACAGTGAGTACTGCAATTACCACACAGCAGGCTGTAAGCATTTACCAAATGCTGTGCACCAATTGGTGCAGAGGTCAACACATGCACATGTGCTGATACCTATAAAAGCAGACAGTACTTGCTATCCCCACATGCAATCATTACATTGCACCTGATACATCTACACTGAACTTGTGTCTGAGTAAATAGGAGTTATTACTTAATAACACAAAAGTTTACTTGAGTACGGATACTCTAGTGAATCATCCACCAAATATATTAATTAAGTAAAAAAAAACTTAATTAATAAGAAAGGGAATTAAGTGGAAGCTATCTCTACTTAGGCAACACCAAAAAAAAAATTTGTACAAAAAAACAGACGGACCTGAAAGTGACAAACAGGTATGTGACAGAAATGTGATCACCGGCAAGTAGTAGAAGTTTATGAGGAGTACTGTAAATACTTTGAAACATGCATATGTGGCAGCAGTAGGTATGTATGCACTGATGCCATGCATGACTACTGCCATGGACAAATTAGTATGTAGCTGTGTGCAGTGGGAAATAACTGTGACATATGTAGCTCAGCATTTAATGTCAAACATCCAATCATGTCATCTATGTTCTGTACAGTACTGTGTATAATGGCTGTCTGGGGTAGTAGTGCAAACAGCTATATAAACATGGATGTGACAGAGTAACACATGCATGATAGTCATATAATGTGTAGCTTAGCATTGGCAACTGCTGTACCTGGCTAGTATAGTAATATAGCATTAGCAGCTATAAATACTCCCTGTAATATTACTGCCATGCACACATGTGACAACTGTTCATGTTGTAGCAAGGCCCAACAGGTCATCCGTGAGGTCTACAGATGTACAACAGTGTGTATCTTGTGTGTGTATGGTACACACATATGTAGAGATAGTTATGTGTCAGATATATTAGCATCTTAACATGTGCATAAAGCAAGGTACATACTGCAACTGTTTGTGAAGGGTGGACATATATATGTTGGTGAAGGCTGTTATGTGCATATTTTCATGTAGGTTGTAGTGTGTGGCAAACAAGACAGCATACAGTGCTAGTATATGACATGTGGTGTTTAAACGCTGTGGGTATGATTTGCTAAGTTTATAGTCTTCCAGACAGGGAGTCCTGCTAAAGATACATGGCCTGAGAATACCCTCAATGCATTCTGCACAAGACTGCAAAATTGTTACATAACTGTATCTCTCCCAACCCTTGCATAATTGATATTCCCACCATGAAAGGTGGACTGTAAATGTGCCTACATGTAAATTTATATGTACACCAATGGATGTTTAGATGTATGCTCAAGCTCAATGTTGTAAATGTATTGCCGTCCCTTTTGTTAAAAATCCATTACCCATTAACTACCACATAGGTGGTAGTCTACTCCACACCAAAACTGTGATAAGCGATCATGGGACACAGGTGGACAGTAGTGTCTCTTTTGATAATCGCAGTGCCACACTAGTCATGTAAACTGTGTACGGTCTACATGTCATCACAAAAGGTGTGTCATACATGGAATGAAAGGTCAGTGTTCCACTCTACTCATCAGTCATAACACCCATCATAGAGTACAATGGGCATCTGTAGATGCCAGGCACAATCACCACAAAGAGTACTACCAGACTCAAACAGATGCCCTATGCAGACTGTCTTACAAAACCACAGTTACACTGTGTCGCATACCGCACAACCAGAGCCAACCCCTGCCTAACATACAAAGCTATGCCAAACACACAGGTGTTGAACATGTTCCATGTCAACAGATCCAAATCCCTACAAGCTACACACTGTACTGATCTAAACCTTGTAACATCAAAAAGCAGAACATGCTGGAGAGGTACATGCTCATCTCCAAGACATACCACACCCTGGAACTAACTACCTATCAATAGCAAAGAATGGCTCTCATTAGCAGTCATCATGAATAATCATGATGAATGGATGTGACATAGGAAATACAACCCGAGAATCACCCCTGTAGCTCTGCATGACAGGGGCACATGAACTTAAATTACATGGGTGTTGAAGGGCAGGGTACCATATGGCTAGGCTTCTATAGGCCTTACGCCTAATAGCCTATGAGCTACCTATGACCTGATACACACACGCATGTACATGTTGCATTAATTGCTTTGTGAGGTTGACTGAGTGTGATGGTGAACATGTCAATGTTGTGTATATGTGTGATAGCCTAGTGGGTAAATGTTTATATCATGGTATGTAGTGTTGTAGCTGTGATCCCCGCAAAAGATATGTATGCTATTGCTAGGCAGCAAAAGCAGTATGGTATATGGTGTGACATAGCCCCATGGTGTTGACTGGAGTGTGTCATTGTAGGCTAAAGTGGTACATGTATGCTCATTGATTGTTGACACTAGTGAATACAAATCATGTATGTACTGTAGTACTACCTGAAGCTGTAGGCATAAACAGCACGGTATGGTGTATATCCACATTGCTTTGAAACACTGTTTTGTTTGTTACCTGTAGTCTACACACATTACATACCTCAGGCAGAAGGTTTTGTAAGTGCTGACACACAGTACTGTATGGCACACAGGTAAAGCTCATCTGGGTTGCCATACCTTTGTGTCTTGTAGGTATGTCTGATGTGTGTGTGGGTATGCCTGCAACATGGCCTGGGTCATATGTGTGTTACAGGATATAAGTGCATATCTAGCAACATGTATAGTGTAGTACAGCAGTATGCCACCTATATTGATGAATGTGCACATATGTTACTTAGGGGGTTGCTATCAACAAGTAGTGTGGTGTACTGGTAGTACTGTAACTGTACTTTACAATCATTTAAATGGATGACAAATTTCTGTATGCATTAGCTTCATATACACCTCCTGTGGCTAGGTGGTGCATTGTGTGACATCCAGTATGCCATGTGCTGTTGTATAGTCTTACATACTGGTTTCACTTTGTTGCTGTGCAGAACATGGTTTAATATATAGAATGTGCCAGGCACTGTCAGGCAGTTGTGGGCTGAGCACTGATGTGTGGGATTAAAAGTGTGTATCTACTGACAGCCAATAGGTTGCTAAATATGTCATTTCATTGATATCTGTACTTTAGAATGTTAAGTGTGCCACAAGACTTGCTCACAATAATTGTCTTATTTTCTTCCAGGGACATGTCTCATCATCGCAACCCTGCCTATTCCCCTGAAGAGGAGGAAGTAATCATATCCACACTAGTACAACATCACATCCTGCTGTTCTCCAGAACCAGCCAGGACCAGCATGAGCGTACTGAACTGTGGCAGGATGTTGTCCATCAGGTTAATGACGTAGGCATGCATAACCGGACTTATGAGCAGGTACACCATCACTGCAGTGATTTAATCAGACATGTCCGGCAGCTTGCCTCTGATGTCTGCAGACAGCAGCTTGCCACAGGTGTTGGTGCAGCATCACACCCACCCCTCACCAGAGTGGAAGAGCTGCTCCTCAGCGTGGTGGCTCCTGGCCAACCACTACAACAAACATGTGTCATCATGGAGGCCGGAGTCACCCAGCAAGTTGACTGCGAGCGTGCAGGTAACATGCCATATCTGTAGACTACTGTTAGCTAGATTGTTAGAACATGCATATGTCAGATGTGTACTGTGTATTTGGAAGATGTGGTGCCTGGTGTTGTGCAATACTGATAATTTTGAACATAATCTGTATGCCTGTGACTGTCAACTGTTGTACTACTGTAAAATTGCAAAGTCACAGCAGCAATGCCACAGTTGTTGACACTGACAAACTGTCTCATATCCTTGTAGGTCTCTCTGGTGTGACAGCAAGACAGCAGACCCATGCTGGTGAGTGTTCTACATTTCATATGGCAAATAACATGTGCATGTCATAGGTGGGTTTTAGGCCATTTACACATGTACAACACCTACACATATTGCATGCTCTGCAAGTTTCCTGTGGGACTATGCACATCCCAGTAGCATAAGTGGCTGCCACAAACTCATGCTATACACAGAGCATCCCAAACCACTGTGGTACACTGTAGTGGACATTGTATAGGCAGAGACAATACACATGCACACAACATACACCACCTTGTCATACACAGTACATGTCAATATCATACACATGGCGTATGTAGACACCTGCTGTAAGGTCAGGCTCCAGTATCCCAAATGTCATCCACACAGCACACATACTATACCTGAGGGGTAGAGGCCTATCATGGGGTATTGCAAAACTCTTCAACAAACAAGACATTCATGTTAGGCAATGCTCCCTATTGAACACCTTACATACCATCTAACAACTGCTGTGAAATGGTTAATGTAGCCACAGTGCAGCAGTTCAGGTACAGCAAGATAGTTGCCAGTGTGGCACACATTAGTGGCCTTGAGTGACCACATGATGCTGCCTGATGATGGCTCATTATACTACACTACATCCAGTTACAGCAACTACATACAACACATAGCATTCATTGCTATTCACCTGACAGTTGTGTGCATCCAGCCATTGAAAAGCATGTAATACTTGCACAGCAATGTTGTGTCCATGTACACATTGTGTTCCAGGGTGAGGCCAATCATTGAACAACACATGCATCAAACAGATGTATACTGTTATTAACAAGGACTCTCTACACTCACACTGCATGCTGTTGAGCAACACACATCTTGCATGCTGACACATGTGATAGGACTCTCTGGCTTGTGATACTGTACTCCACCATCAACCATTAATGGGTAAGTTCTGGATTGCTGTTGGTGTGTGTGTGTGTGTGTGTGTGTGTGTGTGTGTGTGTGTGTGTGTGTGTGTGTGTGTGTGTGTGTGTGTGTGTGTGTGTGTATCTACTTTAGTGGGTAGTGTATTTGTGTTCATGTGTGCATGTGTGCCTGTGTGCATGTGCGCATGTGTTCATGTGTGTATATGTGCATGTGTTCATGGGTGCATATGTGCATGTGTACATGTGTGCATGTGTGCATGTGTTCCCATGTGCATGTGTGCATGTGTACATGTGTGCATGTGTGCATGTGTTCACTTGTGCATGTGTGCATGTGGACATGTGTGCATGTGTTCATGTGTTCATGTGTTCATGTGTGCATGTGTTCATGTGTGCATGTGTGCATGTGTGCTAACATCATGTACAGATTGTAAAGTGTGTTTCCTGTCTCCCCTCACAGGTGCTGAGGTTGTGTTGGTTGAGTGCAGCAGGGAACCTGAAGATACTGCCACAAATAGTGGAGATTATGAAACATGTGTTGTGGCACAGGCAGGTTTGACAGGGTCTGTCGTTTTTCTGCCAATCGACAGTACACAGCTTTCCACACCATCTATGCGCACATTCATACTGCCAATACATCCCTCATCACCAATGGCCTTAGCTGAGGGACAGCATACAGTAGGCATTGACCAGGATAGTGTGGTATCTATGGCACATGCAACCCCTCACAGCAGCCATACCCAGTATCCTGGGACAGTACCACATAGGCGGATGTCCAGGGGTTCTCGTGGGAGCACCGCTGGTTGTAGTGCCCCTGGCAGACGTGCCCCCACAGGTCTTACAACCTCAGGTATGTTCTGGGCTGTTATGCAGGCACAGGCATGCATGGAATGGTACACCAGACAGGGACTGAGGGCGCAGGGGGCCCAAAACACCGCTATCAATGACAGTATCCGTGATCTTGTGGATGCAGTGCGTCACTACACCGAGGTCATTGATGGACATTGGGGGGAGACATTAGATGTCCTCTGCAATGTAATGTCCATGTGCCAGGACAGTGCAGGATGGCCAAGATGTCGATGTGGACGTATGCCAGCAACATCATCGGCTGGCAGTCATCGCAGATGACACACAAGTCACTGCCACTTCCGTAGTGGCAGTACCAGCCCCAGCAATGTTGGAGCAGGGCTGTCAATAGACCATCATAGAAGACCACGTGCACGTGGCTCTGGCCAGTCCCAGCAGGGACATGGGTCCAGTCGACATGCCTCTGCCTCTGATGATAGTACCCAGTCTGGCTTAGTACCCGATACTGTCCATTGCACCCCTGCCAGGTGCAGGTACTCTGTCCATGGCCAGAGACGGTGATCTGTACAGCCTGGCAGGTACAGTCTGTGGCTGTCCCACAACCTCCCATATACGGCAGCCACATGGTGGAACTGTGTGCATGCAGACACACACACATAATCCAAACACCTAGGGCTAACACATACACACACACATCACATCAACATTGACCCATGCTGTACTGTTGTCCCACACACACACACACACACACACACACACACACACACACACACACACACACACATACATGTCGATTGGATGGGTCAATGTTGGGCTCTTGCAAACCAACAACGCACCCTGTGCATATGATGAAACTGTGCCACCTCTTCTCATCTGTAACATTGATGCAGGAACAGGCTAACATGGTACTGATGCACAGGGTGACTTTATAGCAGTGTAGCAATGTTAGCATGTTGTCAACAGTACAGTGTAGATATCCCTGTAGGTATATCTGAGCAGGCATGATGCATTAAATCTATGATAATCAATGTAGTATTGTTTAAAACAGTGTTAATTCCAACAATGTATTGTCCACCCATGTGCCACTTGGCTGATGTGTGTAGTTTTGGCAGCATGTGTTGGTGAGTGGACAGTACATGTGTGATGTGTGCAGTACAGATTTGCAGGTGTACATTTGTGAACATGGTGGAGGAGCACTGTCTGCATGTACGTGCATAGTGGACACATGGGAAGGGTGACATGCCCTGTATTACACAGTGTCAAAACCTCATTGTTTCTATTGGTGGCCAGTATGCATTTTAATACACATACGTTTTAACTTGGGTACACATGTGTGTATGACATGGTTTGACACTATGCTGTGGATGATACTGTTACTATCTGTCAATGGTTTGCATTCTGGTAGTGTACACAACCTCAACAGCCTGACCATGACCAATCGTTAGATGATGTCTTGACAACTGACACACAGATGTAGGGAACTCAGTAGCATTTTGATCCATCCGGCACTGTACTATACCAGTAACCAGTGGTATTGACTGCCACCCATTCCTGGAACCACTCCTGTCTGGCATATAGCCCTCTTATGTACAAGGAAGCACACTAGGGATATGTCCGTCCACATCTGGAAATGCATACAGTGGCCTACAATGCATTCTCTGGATGAGACACTTATCCTCCACAAGGGTATCATACAGATACCTGTTGTCCAACCCATGCTGTAAAGCTGTAAGCCAAATATAGCATAGTCACCCACATTTGTTAAACATAGTATCCTGACATTATCACATAGGTAGTAGCCCCAAACATGTAGAATGGGTACCGATGTGTACATACAGCCAAGTGTTATGTCATCTGTCCTTCGGTATTCACATTTCCATAGGTATTCTGAAGTCCCTTGGTGTATCACATAACCAATAAGGAGTCTGTATGCATATCCACAATGTTGTTGTACACCTATAATGAATGTCCATTATTGACAGACTTTGTTGTGCTTGAACATGTCTGAAATATACCCAAGGCATGAACCCTCACTCACACTATTCTATAGAAACTGTCATGGGTGTGTGTGACACAGATGTCCTAGGCCACAGATTACTATATTGACTGGCCTTGTCACAAACATACATATGTGACCGAAGGTCTGAGAAGCAGCAGCACAATCTGTCATAGGTAACAGTATTCATGTAGAAAACAGGCTTCACACATATGAACTAATTGAGGTCACATGTACATATATGTATTTGCCACACAGATACCTGAAGTGTGCAATGCACATACTGCTGTTATACTGATATGTCATACAGTAGTAAAAGCTAAACACACAACACATTGACCAAAAGTATCACACACACACACACACACACACACACACACACACACACACACACACACACACACACACACAGCAATTGCAGGATTCAAACCCCTACCTAATTATTTTATGATACTAGAGAGTTATGCATTAACACCACGCGCTATATGCTTTACTGGGGGGGTTTCATTTCCACTGCTATATTTGTAGGATGGTGACATCATCAGACTTGCCAAACAGGAATGTAACACTTTTACAATGTTTTCCTAGTCTCCAAAAAGGGCAATACTCTCAGAAGAAATCACACAGAAACATACATACACACTCAGCAATTGCAGGATTCAACCCCCTACCTAACTAGGTTATGATACTAGAGAGATACTCATTAACATGTCACGCTATATGCTTTACTCGGAATTTTCATTTCCAATGCTATATTTGTAGGATGCTGACATCATCAGACTTGCCAAACAGGAATGTAACACTTTTAAGGTGTTTTCCTAGTCTCCAGGAGGGGCAATACTCTCAGAGGAAATGACACAGAAACATACTTCCATACACACACTTAGCAATTGCAGGATTCAAACCCCTATCTAACTAGGTTATGATACTAGAAAAATACACATTAACACGACGCACTATATGCTTTACTAGGAGTTTTCATTTCCAATGCTATATTTGTAGGATACTGACATCATCAGATTTGCCAAACAGGAATGTAACACTTTTAAAGTGTTTTCCTAGTCTCCAGGAAGGGCAATACTCCCAAAGGAAATCACACAGACACACATACACACACACACACTCAGCAATTGCAGGATTCAAACCCCTACCTATGTTATGATACTGGAGAGATAGGCATTAACATGACGCACTATGTGCTTTACTGGGAGTTTCCATTTACACTGCTATATCTGTGGGATGCTGACATCATCAGACCAGACATGGTAATGTGTGTGCACTTAGATTTATGCAATCCCAGGACTGAGACATGGGGGACAGCAGGTGTTTCCAGCTTGAACAGGACTCCACAAATCTTACCTTGTGTGATCTATCTGTGGCCCAGTTGCCAATCCATCCGATGACAATACATATTTATGCACAGGTTATTGATTTTGTGGATACAACATGGGTCTGGGATTTTGGAAAAGGCCTATTCAAAGTATATGTGCCTTGCAAACAGTCTAGCAGGTTTGGGAGACATGATCTGCCCATGACCAGTCCAAAGTTGGTATGGTTGTGTGTTTATAGGCTTCCAATAGCTCTGTTTCTGACTTCAATCCTGATGGACTCCATGGCCTTGCAGATCAGACTTCATCAGATTATAAGACTATAGGTCACATGGTCTGTTGTGCACCAATATTTGTGTAGTGTGCCATATGTTGCTGTAACCCATTCAACAGTTTCATATCCTGTAGAGAGGGTGAGGCTCAACAGACTGTTCAGGTGCAGGGTCTGTTTGTTCTGCAGTACACTTATGAAACATATAAGGGCACAATGTCATCCCACTGATCCCCTGTTTTCAGCTTTGGAAGGAGCTGTTTACCCATTCTACATGTGATATCTCCTGGTATGATGATAGGGCCTTTTGTCAGTGGGAGGTGGGTATGTATGTATGGGCCTGTCTGACAGGATGTGGGCATTGTCAGTCATTTACAGTTGGCCCTGTCTCAGGACATATATCAGTGTACATTGCTATTTATTACATAGCTGAAGGTAGTGTCATGGTTCTGTATGGACTCCTTCATAGATAATCTTTCCATGACCTGGATTGGATAGTGTTTGCAGTGCATATTGTTTATTGATGATACTGATTTTGGGTTTTTATTTTCTTTGCTTTTCAACTTTCTATGACCAACCTAAGTATCTGTAGTACATATTTGATTATGACAGGGTTCCAACATATTATGTATGTGTCTGTTGTCATATCACTGTGTGCATAAGTCAAGATTGGTGAGTTCTGAGAGCTTTATGGGTTAGCACATGCAACTGCCTGATAGGTGTGGCCCACTGCTGTACTCACACATGGCCTAAGTGTGTGAGCATGCCCAGTTTGGCCATTCAGTATGTTGTTGCCTGACATTTGCCTCATTTATTCAAGTGTGTGAGCATGCCCAGTGTGACCTTTCAGTATGTTGCTATGTGAAGTCCACTACATTTGTTGACGTGTGTGAACACGCCCAATATTAACATTTATACTATATGTGTGTTAAATGGAGTTGCATTTTTAATGCAGGGCTTAGCTTTGTGTCATAACTATACAGGGATTATGCTGTGCCTGCGGGGTTTCCAGGAGACACTTTGCATAGTCTTATCAATATTTATTCCTACAGGCTGACCAGTGAAATACTGTCATGGTTTAGTGGTTCAGTACTGTGATTATAGTGCACAGCAGCCTGGGTTCGAGGACTGTCACTCCTTCATATTTTCATACTGGACAGACCAGACTGCTTAAGGAACAGTAAAGCATATATGACCATGTTTACCTGCTTTTGCTCAGCTACGCCCAACTTTGACCAAACTTGCACAACATTGCTCAATGTTAACCAACATTGCTGAACGCTGCCCAATATTGCTCAACATTGCCCAAGGTTATGCTACTTAGTGTGTGCAATTTTGTTTACATATACTAAATAGTGGTAAAAGCTGTTTAGCACTGCTTTATATTGCTTAACACATGGCAATCATGCCTCAGGTGGTGCTGCAGGGCTGCCTATGTCAGATGCACATATTACACTCCCTATACATGTTTGCAAACAGGTAGTGTCAAGTTAGGCATCCCTTTTACTATATGTGCGAGTCAGAGAGATGTATAATTTCCAGGGTTCCTACTGAGCCAGTGTATATGCTATGCGTTGCCTCTTTGCCAAGGCCAAAGCATACTGGGCACGCCTCCTTCTGCCTACTGGGGCAGGCTCAGGTTGTTCCTCCGAGTCACGCCTTGCCTGTGATGCCCTTGGCAATGGTGGGGGGCTGTTTGGCCCGGCCCTATGCTGCTCCTGCTGCAGCTGTTTTCGCAGGATCATATTATGTAGCATAGCACATACCATGACTATTTGGGTACATGTAGTTGGTGAGTACTGCAAGGCTCAACCAGATGTGTCCAGGCACCGGAACCGTGACTTGAGCAGCCCAAACACACGCTCGATTACATTTCGTGTTTGTGCATGTGCCTCATTATGGCGTTCCTGTTCAGGTGTGTGTGCATTTCTGATGGGTGTCATCAGCCACGGCTCGAGTGCATGTCCAGCATCCCCCACTAGGTGGCCATGAGGGATGTCCCCATTGGCAAATGTCTGGTACAGCTGCGTCAGATGCCAGATATGGGAATCATGGTAGCTTCCAGGACAGCCAGCACACACATTCATTATTATGCCCTGGGCATCACACACAACCTGGCAGTTGATGGAGGGGAAACCCTTGTGGTTACAGTAGACCCTACACCCCGCTCACCAGCTGGTGCTTTGATGCTTATGTGCGTGCAGGCTATTGCACCCACTACCTCAGGGTATTCCGCTATTTGCTGGAAAAGACGCATATTGCTGGCCAATACCTCACGGGAAATATACATAATCATCGACATGTTCTGACATGGCATTCAGGAACTGGTGCAGTACCCTGGATGCTGATGCCTGTGAAATCCCCATCATATCACCAGTTGGTCTCTGGAAGGTACCTGTTGCTAGTAGACTTAGGCCAACACATACCTTGGTTTCCACTGGGATGGGTTCCCCTCTGTTGGTTCTGTGGTTGAGGTATTGCCTGCACAGCTCAACAATTTTCTGCATGAAGTCTCTGTCCACTCTATAGTGCTCCACTATCTCCAGCTCATGTAGCCCCTGGTAGGTTACCCTGGGCCTGTACACTCTTCTCTGTCTCCTCACTGTGGGTTGCTTAGCAGCATTCACATTGTCACCACCCTCAGCATGTTGCACATGTCACCTTATAACAGCAATGGCAGCCCCTAACATTTCTTTGTCTCAGTAAAGCTTTTTCAGTTTTCACTTCTATTAGCTTACTGCAGTGTTGCAGTGTCTCTGAGAAAAACATAGTGGAAAGATGTTTGCAGAGTTTTAAGTGCTGGGCTGGGCTGGGCTAGTGTACTGCTTGTGTAATTGGCTGGTTCTGATTGTTTTCACCTGCTAGCTCTGCTAGTTCTCCTTGGTTTACTTCCTACTATTTGTTGTGCTTCCTTTTCCCTTTCTGTTTCCACAGGGGGCAGCGCCAAGCAAACAAGCACAAACACACGCACACAAGCTCACACACGCGCACACATGCTTACACGGCCTAATACTTGCTGACTCCAGCTTACACGTGTGCACACAGGCGCAAATGCACTTACACAGGTTTCAACAACCTTACACTTGCTTACTCCGGCTTATACACGCGCACACAGGCGCACATGTGCACACACAGTCTTACTCGGTTTTACAGGTGCGCACATGCATGCATACACGTTGCAGGCACTTCTACAAGAAACTTTATTGTTGTCCATGGCATACACCTTCTATTTCTTGCATTTAGCTGGGGTACCTGTTGACACGCCTCTTCCAGTGATGGGTAACTGACAGCAAACACATGCCACTCTGCTCCAATGAGCTTACATTCTTTCATACATACCCCCCTCATGATGTCACCTATCTTCTACTCTGATACTCCCCTTATCCTACTCTTACACTCCACCGACTTTGCTCATTTGCCATGTGAAATTGAGATTCACTATCCTTACCCTCATTTGCATCAGATTGCCTACTAATGCTTGGTTACATCTCTGAGACTGAGCTTCCCCCCTTAGCAACCTCTACTCAGTAGCCATGTTGCCTTCAGCCTGCCATTCACTTGCATGGCAGATGTATATTTATAATACAATGGCTATTTTTGGCTTTTATTTTTTATTTTTGGGGTTTTTACAGTGTAGCGAGTTTGCGTGACGCTGTGCTACACTTAAACTTTGGAGATCAAGGTAAAAAAAAAATGTATTAATTTTTTTTTTTTTTTTGCAACGGGTAGAATTGCCAATGGCTGTATGTTTGGCAATTGGCATGCTTCCCCAGCTGGATACATCTTTTATTTGGACCTGTCACGGCTCTGTTTTGCTATTTGCAGAACGGTACTCAGTTGACAACTGAGTACATTTCTGCACATAACACTACTCTTACTCGGACAGGTTAGGGTTTTCTGGATCACAAATTTATCTCATTTGCATAACTTTCAGCAGCAAATGAGGTAATTTGCATATCATAGCCCTGTCCGTGTAAGAGAAGTTTTAGGAGCTCTCTTGCACGCCCCTGCCGGTTGTTCCTGGATCGCTCGGCAGACATGTTGGCTGCATGGAGTCTTACTCTACTCTTAGACTCCATGCAAGCCTTTGTAAATCTGGCCCTATGACATTTATTATCCAACCTGAAAGCAGAATGTTTCTTTTAATACCACCTTAGCAGATTAAAAACACAGTTTGTATGTGGAGTACGTTATCTTGTCATTGCTTAGCTTTTTGAAAAATCACCATAGATATAAATACCATAAACATTTTTAATAATTCAGTTATTCTTCAGGTTTTTGCACCCTACATTAAATGTAATATTTATTGACAAAGTCACTTACTATTCCAAATCAGCTCTGGTTGTGTAGACTGTTAAAGCCCTGACTATGACCCAGGTGAGTTGAGGCTCAGGTAACTTATAAATCTGCTAGGGAAGGATGGAAATGAGCAGCCTCTGCTGGCTTGTACATCACGGGGAGGAGGGGTGCTTTAGCTAACTAAATGGGTGAAGCCTAGAGGGAAGTGTAGGTAAAGCACCACTGGTTCACAGGCCTGCTAAGCATATGCTGTCACTCAGTAGGTGCTCACTTCCCATAGCAAGACAGCATGGGTGGAGGTTATAGAAGAATATGGGTAGGAGGTATTCCCCAAGGGGAAGGGTAGGCCATTCCACCAGACATGGAATTTGCTCTGTTATCAGCAACCTGAAATTCACCATATGAGGGACAAAGGGGGCTTGTTCGGCACACCAGCCATCAATGATTTTGCTGTAGAACTCTTATTTAAATCCAGGGATGCTTGCCTCTCATGTCCAATGGAATAATTGTCCTACTACATTAGGGTAGGCAAGTCATCAGGCAGGTCTGCTGGAGGAAAAAAAAAAGCAGATTTAAAGTCTTGTCGTGTAATCATTTATATGAGTAATATCAGTGCAAAATTATCTCTGGAAACGATTATCTCAGCAACATTAGTGCAAGGTTCACAGTTATGGCAAATTTATATTGCAGTTATGTCAGCCTCATCAGGGATATAGCTCAGGAAATAAACCAGTTTTTGTACTTAATATAAAGTGAGAACTAGCTTTAATGGCAACATGCTATGTCATGAGCAGAGTAGCAGTTGTTGTCACAATAACCTGAAAACGTTAAAGTTTATATTACTGATAACAGTTGATATGAGCAGTCAGTCCAAGGAAAACAACCACATTGGTAGTATGCTTATGTAATGTAATTGCACCATTCAGAGTGAACTGTGCAAATTTAAAGATTTGTGTCAACAATTTTCCTCATGTGTCTTATGATAAGGTACTATGTGAAAGGGATGAGTGCATAGCCAAACTTGCTTTCTCTGAGCTGTATGCTGCCATACCCGTTCACCCACATGTAAAGAGTTCTAAATACTATTAGTAATTATGTGTAAGTAAAGGATAAAAAATATTACCTACACTGTTACTTTTTACATTAAATAATATTCCATTCAGTAGAAGTCATCTAATGAATGCGTTGATAGCCTGTTTCAAAATTTTGAACATTGTCTGTACAATTTACTGTTTTTGATCACAGTGATAGTGATTTGCTGTCCCATGGAAATATTGTACAAATGATGTCTTTAAACATATCAACCCAGCCAGTGGAGATGCACAAGCCAGTGCATTTCTTTGTGCCAGTCCCAAGCCCGGATAAATGGGGAGGGTTGCGTCAGGAAGGGCATCCAGTGTAAATCTTCGCCAAATCATTCATGCGGACAGCAGTAAATATTTACATACCGGATGGGTCGAGGCCCAGGTTAACAATGACCACCACCAGTACTGTTAGCCAACAGGGTGCTGGCAGAAATTGGGCTACTGTTGGCCGAAGGAGGAGAAGAGGGGAAAGGCATGGCCAAAGGCAGGAAGAGAGGAGAAAGGCTAGGACTGTGGTAGTAAGGGTCAGAACTTTAAATGTTGGCAGTATGACTGTTAGAGGGAGAGAGCTAGCCGATATGATGGACAGAAGGAAAGTTGATATATTGTGTGTGCAAGAGACCAGATGGAAGGGGAGTAAGGCTAGGTGTATTGGTGGTGGGTTCAAATTATTTTATCATTGTGTGGATGGGAGGAAAAATGGCGTAGGAGTTATCCTGAAGGAACAGTTTGCTAAGAGTGTTTTGGAGGTGAAAAGAGTGTCGGATAGAGTGATGTTTATGAAGTTGGAAATTGATGGTGTAATTATGAATGTTGTTAGTACATATGCGCCACAAGCTGGGTGTGTGATGGATGAGAAAGAAAAATTTTGAAATGAGTTGGATGAAGTGGTGATGACTGTACCCAAGGATGAGAGGTGATTGGAGCAGATTTCAGTGGGCATGTTGGTGAAGGGAACAGAGGGGATGAGGAAATGATGGGTAGCTATGGTGTTAAGCAAAGGAATGAAGAAGGTCAGATGGTAGAGGAGTTTGCAAAAAGGATGGACATGGCTGTGGTGAATACGTATTTTAACAAGAGGGAGGAGCATAGGATGACATACAAGAGTGGAGGAAGATGCACACAGGTGGATTATATCTTATGGAGGAGGGCCAGTTTGAAGGAAATTGGGGACTGTAAAGTGGTGACCGGGGAAAGTGTAGTTAGGCAGCATAGGATGGTGGTTTGTAAGACGACGTGGGTGATCAAGACGAGGAGGAGGACTGTGAGGGCAGCACCAAGGATCAAATGGTGGAAATTGAAAAAGGGTAATTGTGAGGTGGTGTTCAGGGAAGAGTTAAGACAGGCACTGGGTGGCAGCAAAGAGTTACCAAATAGCTAGATAACTACAGCAGAGCTAGTAAGGGGGACGTCTAGAAAGGTGGTTGGTATGACATCTGGACAGATGAAGGACAACAAGGAGACATGGTGGTGGAATTAGAAAGTACAGGAGAGTATACAGAGAAAGAGGCTGGCAAAGAAGAAGTGGGATTTTCTGAGAGATGAAGAAAGTAGCAGGAGTATAAGGAGATGAGGTGCATGGCAAAGAGAGAGGTGGCAAAGGCAAAGGATAAGGCATATGAAGAGTTGTATGAAAGGTTGGACACTAAGGAGGGAGAAAAGGACCTGTACCAATTGGCTAGACAGAGGGACCGAGCTAGGAAAGATGTGCAGCAGGTAAAGGTGATAAAGGATAATGAGGAAAACATACTCACAAGTTAGGAGAGTGTGTTGAGCAGATGGAAAGAGTACTTTGAGGGGTTGATGAATGAAGAAATGAGAGGGAGAGAAGGTTGTATGATGTGGGGATAGTGAATCATGAAGTGCAATGGATTAGCAAGGAGGAGGTAAGGATAGCTATGAAGAGGATGAAGAATGGAAAGGCTGTTGGTCCAGATGACATACCTGTGGAAGCATGGAGGTGTTTAGATGAAATGGCAGTGGAGTTTCTAACCAGATTGTTTAATGAAATCTTGGAAAGTGAGAGGATGCCTGAGGAATGGAGGAAAAAGTGTTTTGGTACCAATGTTTAAGAATAAGGGTGATGTGCAGAGCTGTAGTAACTACAGAGGGATTAACTTGATCAGTCAAAGCATGAAGTTATGGGAAAGAGTAGTGGAAGCTAGGTTAAGGAGGGACTTTATGATTAGTGATCAGCAGTATGGTTTCCTGCCGGGAAAGAGCACTACAGATGCGATGTTTGCTCTGACAGTGTTGATGGAGAAGTACAGAGAAGGTCAGAAGGAGTTGCACTGTGTTTTTGTAGACTTAGAGAAAACATATGACAGGGTGCCTAGAGAGGAGTTATGGTACTGTATGAGGATGTCGGGAGTGTCAGAGAAGTATGTAAGAGTGGTCCAGGATATGTATGAGGGTAGTGTGACAGTGGTGGGGTCTGCAGTGGGAATGACGGATGTGATTAAAGTGGAGGTGGGATTACATCAAGGATCAGCTCTGAGCCCTTTCTTATTTGCAATGGTAATGGACAGGTTGACAGATGAGATCAGTCAGGAGTCCCTGTGGACTATGATGTTTGCAGATGACATTGTGATCTGTAGTGAGAGTAGGGAACAGGTGGAGGAGACCCTGGAGAGATGGAGATATGTTCTAGAGAGAAGAGGAATGAAGGTCAGCAGGACTAAGACAGAATATATGTGTGTGAATGAGAGGGAGGATAGAGGAATGGTGAGAATGCAAGGAGTAGAGGTGGCAAAGGTGGATGAGTTTAAATACTTGGGGTCAATAGTTCAGAGTAACGGTGAGTGTGGAAGAGAGGTGAAGAAGAGAGTACAGGCAGGATGGGGGGGGGGTGTCAAGAGTGATTTGTGACAGATGAGTACCAGTAAGAGTGAAAGGGAAGGTCTACAAGAGGGTAGTGAGACCAGCTATGTTATATGGGTTGGAGACAGTGGCATTGACAAAAAGGCAGGACTTAGAGCTGGATGTGGCAGAGTTAAAGATGTTAAGATTTGCACTGGGTGTGATGAGGGTGGACAGGATTAGGCATAAGTATATTAGAGGGTCAGCCCAGGTTGGAAGGTTTGGAGACAAAGCCAGAGAGGCAAGATTAAGTTGGTTTGGACATGTGCTGAGGAGGGATGCTGAGTATATTGGGAAAAAGATGCTAAGGATGAAGCTACCAGGTAACAGGAAAAGAGGAAGGCCTAAGATAAGGTTTATGGATGTGGTGAGAGAGGACATGCAGGTGGTTGGTGTGACAGAGCAAGATGCAGAGGACAGGAAGAAATGGAAAAAGATGATCTGCTGTGGTGACCCCTAACAAGAACAGCCAAAAGAAGATGATGATGATGTCTTTAGACATATCAAGTAAAAGTAAAAATGAATGCTCCCTATATTTTGCTGTAAGAATGTATTAATATAGTGCCATGTGTCTTCTTTCTTTTAAAACAAGAAACATCTTTATTAAATTATCACTTAGGTAATCATACCATGCCATGTGTCTTCAAACAAATACATAGAAGTAATTAGTCAGTGCCAAATGAAAGTTATGAAATTACCATAACAATAGATCTGTGTTCTCTTCTTTTTGCCTGGTTCAGCATGTGGGTTTTGGGATCCAGCTGGATCTGACCCCGACAAAGCAAAGATTTGGATCCGAGTGCTCTGATTCCTCCACTACTCACAATTCCCATCTCTTGCATGAATTAGCTCAGATTGAGATTGCTGGTTTTACCATAAAAAGTCATTATGTGTAAATAAATATATATATTTAAAAAGACAAGGGATCAGACAGGACCCAAAAAAGATTTGGCCAATTCTCAGAAGGGCAATGACAAGTTCAAAGGGGGAAGGAGGAGGGGGAGTTGAACCAGATGGATCTATTGGTATAGGTTCATAGGTAGGTACTAGGCTATTGGCCTTAGGGCCTATACAAGCCTAGCCATAACAATTCCCTGGATATTTCTTCCCACAATATTTACTTCCCTGGACCCCTGTCTAGCAGGGTGACTGATGTGATACCCAGGGTGAATTTCCTATCTTCCATTCAATTATCAAGGTTTCTTTTGAAGAGGGCCAAGGAGGCGCTCTGCTTGACATGTATGGGCAGTCTATTCCAGAGTATGGGGAGTCTCTGGGTCAGGAACTTATCCCTCCAGCATGTTTTGCTCATTGTGATGACAAAGTTTAGATCCCTGGAGCATGTGGCTCTGAGGGATTGGGATTTCTTCAAGTGGAGCACGTCCAACAGCACAGGGTTTGACATGGCTTTGTATGTTAAGCAGGGATCGTCTCTGAGTAGATGCTATGCTGCAGAGTATAGCTGAAGTTTTTTTAGACGTTCAGCATAGGGCATCTGCTTTAGGCCTGCGATTCTTTTAGTGAGGTATTTCTGTGGCCTTTCCAGTTTCTGCAGATGTGTTGTGAGGTACATACCAAATGGGGCGTTGTACTCTATAATGGTTCTAATGAGGGATGAGTACAGTGGGACAATGACCTCCCTTTTTCTGGATGAAAAGCCCTTAGTGATGAGGTGTGCCACATAGAAGGATTTCCTGACTGTTGTGGCGATGTAGTAATCGAAGGTGAGACCACTGTCCACCTGTGTCCCTAAGTCTCTCATCACACTTTCAGTGTTTAGTGTACTGCCACCTTTGTGGAAGTTCATGGGTATATGTTTTTTCCCAATGGGGATTACTATACATTTTTTGGTATTAAGCTTGAGACCATGGCTCTGGCACTAAGCATCTGTTTCTGTAAAGCACTTATGTAGAATATCCAGATAATTTGGGGATTCAATAATGGCTCCCATTTTGCAGTCATCTGCAAACTTTGTTAGCCAGAGTCCCTTAGTGTTGCCTGTACTTTAGAGAAGTAGATGTCAGACAATACCGGTCCCAGGACTAAACCCTGAGGTACTCCACTTGTCACTTGTCTGGAGCTGGATTAGGAGTCTGCTACTTTTACAGTCTGGGTTATGTCAGTAAGCCAGATGGCAACCAATCGAGTGACGTAGAGCTTTATGCCTAGCTTAGTAAGTTTATCTATGATTCCAGAGTAGGGGATGGTGTCAAAGGCCTTGCTGAGGTCCAGATAGGCTGTGTGGACTGCCTTACCTTTGTCCACAGCTCTGGAGACTGATTCAAAGAAGTCAATCATGTTCAGGAGACAAGATTGGCCCTTCACGAACCCAAACTGGGTGGGGTCCAGTGTTTGAAGATTGCCAATGTCTTTGTTTATAAGTTCCGTAATAATGCGTTCTATGCCCTTGCAGATCAGCCACGTCAAACTGATGGGACGGTAGTTCCTGGGATCCAAGCTGGATCCCCCCTTGTGGAGTGGGATAACTGTAACTGTGCGCCACTCAGTGGGCATAAAGCCAGAGGTGAGGCTATGATTAAACATGGCACTTAGGTGAGGTGCCAGTTCATTTTGTGGTTCATATAGTACACAGCCCGGGATGTCATCTGGTCCCATTGATGCTGTATTCTTAGCTTTGGAGAGTGCGGTTTCTACCTGTGTGGCCGAGATTACCGGAATTCATAACTTTTGTAGCCAATGTTGTCTGTTTTTATCTGGTTCAACGTGTGGGACAGATTTGCAAGCTACCCAACAGGTACCGTGGAGGACTAAAGGAAGGATATTCCTGAGTATGGCAGAGCCAAACAGTATGTGAGTCCTACACTGTACATCGAATTTAATGTGAGATACAAAGGTATGAGAAGAGGATCAAGTTGTTGCTGCACATACGTCACTTATAGAAACTCATTTAGCAAAGGCTGTCGAGGTTGCCATTGCTCTTGTAAAATGGGCTTTAGGCTTTGACTGTAGAGGCATGCCTAGTGAATCATAAACAAAGGAAATGCAATTTACTAAACATCCTAAGGGTGTTATTTTAGGAAATGGATTGTTACAATTTTATTTTTTGAAAAGGATATGAACAACTGAACCAATTTTCTGAAAGTCTTGGTACAGTGGAGGTACAATCTGAGTTTACTGGGCACATTACATGTATGTAGCATATGTTCTTTATTGGAAAAAATATGAAAGAAAACTGATAAATTGATTTGTTGGTTTAAGTTTGTTTGAGAAGCCACTTTTGTGAGAAAGGGAGGATTTGCTGTCAATGATACTATCTTTATGAAAGACCAAAAACGGGGCATTACATGAGAGTGTCTGAAGTTCTGATACTCGTCTGGCAGAATTAATAGCCACTAAAAATATAGTGTTCCAAGAAAGAAAGAAACTTCATCTGTCAACATTGCTGGGTTCAAAGGGTTTCTGAGTTAAAGACTGAAGCAAAATAATGACATCCCAGGGAGGGATTGGATCACAAACTGGGGGTCTCAATGAAAACGTACCTCTTAGGAAAGCCTTGGAAGTTTAGAGGGATGCAATGGAAGCAGTGTTGAATCCTATGTGGAAGTTTGAAATGACTGCCAGTTGCACTTTATTCATTGATTAAACTGACATAGCCATAAGAAGTTGTGAAAGAAATTCTAAACCTTTTGGGAGTGGTGCTGATAATGGATTTAGTCCATTAGAGGATGCCCAGATGGAGAAGTGTTTCCACTTGCTCTTTTTAAATTTTTTTTGTAGAATTCCTTTGTGATGAAGATATGATTTGTACTACTGGAGAGGAAACCCTGCATCTCTGCCAGTTGTTAGAACTGGATAAATTATGTTGTTAGTTTTAGGGTCTGTAGGTCCAGTAGAGGCATCCTGAAGGAGTATGTGAGGGGATCTGGGAATAGATCCAGCAACCATGGCAAGTGAACTAGGTGATGTCAAAGGAAGGGGAACCATGCCTGCTGAGGTCAGAAGGCGCAATGAGGAATACTCTGGCTTTGCACTCCATTACATTCTGAATGAACTTAGTGATAAGAGGAATGAGGAGAAAGGCATAAAGGAGACTTGGGGGCCAAGGATGGACTACAGCATCTCTTGGTGATTTACCTGTGGAGGGACAAGGTCAAAATAACTTCTGCATTTCTTGTTTAGGTAAAAAGTAAAATAGGTCACTTTAAGGTTGGCCCCAGTGGCTGAAGATCTCTACTGCCACTGTTTTGTTGAGACAGACCATTCATGAGGCAGTAGTATAGTTCTGTTCAGTTTCTCCGCCAGGATGTTGGAAGTCTCAGCTATATGGGTTGCTAGTAAAAAGCGGTTATAAGATATCGCCCATTGCCAGAGTCTCATAGCTTCTCAGCAAAGAGGGTAAAATCTGGTTCTATCTTGCTTGATAATACACCAAACCACTGACATATTGTCTGAATGTGTAGTAATCACATACTTGGGTAGATGGTCCTGAAGTGCCTACAATATAAGGAAGACCACTCTTAACTCGAAGAAGTTGATGTGAATGTTGGCCATGCTCCTTGGACTGTTCTTCCTTCAAAATGCCCACACAACCCAAGAAGGGATGCCTCTGTGGTCACTGTGGCATTGGGTACTGGAGGACAGAAGAGTCTGCCAAGAGTAACTGAGTTGGATGAAACCCACCACTGAATGTGGTTCCCTGCAGACCTGCATTAGATGTATTTTGTAGTGAAGGGGATGAATTTTCTGAGACCACTGCACCACTAATGTCTATTGCAGAACTCCCATGTGATATCTGGCTAAAGAAGCCATCACAATGGAGGAAGCCATTAGACCTGCAGTGGTAATATCAGCTGAGCCTGGCAGTTGGGATTATTTATTACCTTAAGAGCAACTGATTTGGTTGATTTGACCCATGCTAAAGGAAGTTTTGCTATCTGGTGTACAGTGTCTATTTGTCAGCCTATTAATTCTATGGATTGGGTAGTCTGTAGTTAGCTCTTCATAATGTTTATAGAGATGCCCAGGTTGGTCAATAGTTATAGCAAGAATGACTGATGCACTAGAAGTAGATCCCTGGAGGTAGCAGTTAGAAGCCAATCATCCAGATATGAGAATACTTGAACCCCTTAAATCCTGAGATAGGTTATCATCACTGCAATTATCTTGGTGAACACCTTGGGGGCTGTAATGAGACCGAACATCAGCACTGTGAATTGAAAGTGATTGGCTCCCAAATGGAAAGAGAAGAATCTTCTGGACTGCCACTGGATCTTTATGTGATAGTAAGTGTCCTGGAGATCTATAGAATACATACAGTCATCCTTTCTGAGTAAAGGTAGGCTGGACTGTATTGCAACCATCCAAACTTTTGTCTGTTTTACAAAGTGATTTAAATTGCTGAGATACAAAATTGGTCTCAAGTCCCCTGTCTTTTTTGGTGCTAAAAAGAACCTTGAGTAGACTCCAGATTTCAACTGGTCTTGGGGAACCAATTAGATGAGTCTTTTGTCTACCAACTTTTGAATATCTGTCACTGCCAATTCCAAATGACTGGGTGTAGTGCTGTGAATTTTTTGTTTTATTCTTGAGATTTCCAAAAAGGGTATTGTATAACCCTAATAATAATCCTTAGCATCCATGCATTGGGAGTAATATTCTGCCAGGCTTGAGGGTGTAAGGTTCCCTGGAATGCCTCCAGAGTACAGCAGTCAGGGAAGTGTTCAGGCACACTGATAAAGTTTCTCTATGAAAGGTCCATGGAAGCCTTGATTTTGCATACTACCTTTGCCTCTTGGGCAACATCCTGTGTATTGCCTCCACCCCTGCCTCTGAGTGGCCTATCCCCAGAAGTGTCCTGGTAAGAGCCTTGGGATTTTTTGAACCACATTTTTCTTCCCCATCTTTGATTCCTGGAGAATAATCTCTGAGGGGCTGAAAAATGGATTCCAACAGCTGTCAACGTCTTATGATCCTATTCAGTTCTGGTACGCATGTCCTTGACTTTTGGTCCAAACAAGGTGGAGCCATCATATGGGACATTTATGAAGGAAGTTTTAAAGCTTTCTGCAGAGTCGCACAGTCACATCCAGACATGATGACACATACTAATGCCTGTACCAGGTTCTCAGGCTGCATGATCTGCTGCATTAGAAAGCAGTTTCATGGCTATATTTGAGGATGACTGTAGGGTGGACACCTGGAAATCCACACTCTTTTGGATATCTGCCAGTAAGTTACCCACAAGAGAATTTTAAAGTTTCTTAATCAAATCCTTTTGGAAATAGTTTAGCAGACAAGGAGAGAATGTTGATGAAAGATATGTTTGCTTTCCTAATCTATCCAATGCCATAGACTCCCTGTTAGAGGGATGGACAGAGGAACTCTCCTCAGTTATGTTTTAGTGGCTGCTGCTACCATCATGGCATCTCGGGGGACCCTAGGCCCATAATTTGCTTTCTTTAGTAGCAACTAAAATTCTGTCTATATTTTTGGGATGGGTTCAGCCATATCAGGCTACTTCCAGGCTTTCTGAATAATAAGGTTGATTAAGGCGTTGGAAAGGGGTACCACCCTGGAAATTGAAGGGTTGGACCTAAAGGCTTTGAAAATCACCAACTCATGAGATGAAAGAACTTCAGAGGATGATCCAGTTGTTGTTTTGTCCAGTTGTTGTTTTGTCAATCTGAGGATGTCGCAGAAGGAGACCTTGTCAAAGAAGGAGACGTCTTCAGGGGGGACCTTAGGGAGCCATCTTCCTCATCTAAGTTGGTGTCTTCAGTAACAGACTCAGGACAGGAGTCAGTATGACTTCTTTGACAAGTTTTCATCCAGGGAATGTGCCTTGGGACTCCTGAGGGGATTACATTGAATCAGATGTGGGTCTTGAGCGCCAAGTAGTTTCAAAGTCTAGGGGTCCATTTGCCCTATCTACCAGAATGTGAGGAGGAGGATAAAGTCTTCAGAGGGGGTCTGAATGGATCAAAACTCTGGGAGGATGCCAGTCATCTTGACCCAGCCAAAGCCCTTCCACATCTTTGAAAGACAACTCAGCCATTGAAAATGAAGAAGACCAACTCAAATTAGTTACATCAGAAGCCCTCTTGACTCCAAAGGCTGAAAGCCCCAAGGAGGAGAGGACTGAACTGTTATTACTACTACAACTAATCTGTACAGTCATTCACCAAGCATCTTTTCCAAGGCTATATTAACTCAGTGACACTAATATCCCATCACTCTACTGCACCCCAAAATAAGACTACCAGTGTTCTGATAGCCAGTATTTGGCATTGTTAAATCCTTGCTATACCAGTCATAAAGCTATTATTTTATTTTTATAATATACACACACTAAGGGAAAAGTCAAAGCAGCATGGGAGCATTATATTACATTTACATTTGCTCCCTAACTTCCCTCTTACATTTTCTCTACTTGACTTATGTTATTGCATTTTTGTGGTATTTCACCTCCACTATCATGACAATAATTCATTCCAATGACATGCAACCATTGCTGTGAAGAAGTTCATTTTGAGATCCATGGGGTACTCAGTCTCTACCGTCTGGTGTATGTGACCCCTCTTTCATACACTGTCTTGCTCAAGATGGCCATTTCACATTTCTAACACATGATTTAATCTTGTGCATCATGATCATGTTACTTGTCTCTCCCACTCTGAACAGAGACTAGCTTGATCTTTTGTAGCATGTTGTAATATTCCTGGGATCTATATTATATCATCGAATGCTTAAAAAAGAGAACGCTGATTGATCGACCTAATTTAAGTGAAAGCTTACAATCTTGAACTGTCAGATCAGTGATTTTTTTCCCAGGGAAAACAATCGCTGATCCAAAACACATACACACAACACAAGCACACCAAACAAACAGAAATCCACACACATACACCTAAAATCTGATACCTAACCCTAAACTAAACTATGCACACACCACTAACTACCCACTTACCTTAACCCAAAAGGTCCATCACTATCGCACTCACCTCACTTGCTCCCTAACCCTAACTCACTTAAATCTGCCCTAACCCTCATGTCCACTCAATCGCACACATACCTAACCTGAGCCCTAACCCTAACTCACCTAAATCACCCTAACACTCACATCCACACAATCACACACTTACCTGAATCCGACCGGTAACTTTCCACCATAACACTGACAATACCGAAGCAACAGAAAAGGACAACCAAATTCTTTCCCTAGGAAAAAATTTGAGTTTCTGCTGCTTCGATATTTTGCAGTTTCGCGAAAATAAGTTCGACCAATCAGCCTTCACTTTTTTAAGCGTTCGAGGATATAATATAGACCCATATTCCTGCTCCTAACTCCCACATTTCATTTTGGTGGCTTTCATTGTGGATTTCTTCCAACCAAATGTCCTTTTCCTTTTTATGACCTACATGACTGCACACAGTACTGCCAGTATGATATGGCTGACACACAGTTAAGTGATAGCGTTACCTCTTTCCTTCTTACATCTATTCCTTAAGGATAAATACAGCAGTCTGTTTGCTGTTAATACCACTGATATCTTGCCCTGTATCTCCAATCCTGGTGTTATCAACATTTCCAGAACAGACCTGTTTGCTACTTTGTTGCCATGAGGTGTAGTCAATACCTCTATAACAGCCCCTTTCTCTTCTCCTTTGCCATCAATTTTTTAAAAGTTTTTTTATTTAACATTTGTTATTGAAGTGTGTGGACTAGTCCAGAGCCTCTTTCCAGCCATAGTCTGGGCACCAAAGTCAAAGATAAATGCAATATATATATGGATAGGTAAATAGATAGATAGATAGATAGATAGATAGATAGATAGATGGATAGATAGATGTAGCTAGACAGATAGATAGATGTGGACATATGTCTATCAATATATATGGGGAAACTGAAAACCATCTAATCCCACTTTGGTAGATATCTGTTTAGTCGACAAAATTTGGTCAGCTACACAGAGGGTCAACAGGTGTGTGAGATCACACAGTTCTTGGGACTGGGAAATATGCCCTTTCCCTGACATTCTGCGATCTCGGAGTTAGCATATATGATAAGCAGGGGGTGTGCAGGGTTCTTGCCCCTTGCAAATAAACTATGTTTTATGTTATTTTTTAAACTTTTGTTTTGCATGCCCAGAGATTTTTGCTCAGCATATGCATAGCAACATATCGACATTTGCAAAGTCAACTTTAGTGATCAACATTATGAAAGTGAATGCTTGGGCCATTTGCTCATTACCATTAGGCCATTTTATACACACACACACACACATATTATATACATATATATATATGATCCTGAAGTGAAAAATAATTATGTCCAATACATATGAATGGCTAAAAAATAATCCTTTATTAAACAGACCGGTTTCGGCAACCAGTGCCTTCTTCAGTGTATGAAAAAGTCTCCAAAAATCCCAACTATTTATAGACACACCCCACCTGTGAGACTGATGGAAAATACCACCAGTAAATATTTAAAGAAAAAGAAACCAAAATTTAAACTACTGTTATACATAATGAATAAATGCAACCATATCTGGACAATATGTGGCAAATATAAAGACAAATTAAAAATAAAAAGAAAATAGAACATTGAAAATTAAAAAATAAAAAATATGTTATAAACTGACCCCAACACATTGAACTAAATTGCAGATAAGTAGATACATATCACTTGTGGTATAGTTATGATAAGAACATATATCATAGAGGCTATCATAACCATAAAGAACATCACATCCAAAGCCTGAAAAAAGCCAATAAATATTCCAACAGAAAACATGTGGTTAACAATTGATGATATGGCCGAATTCGAAAATCCGTGCTTAGTCAAGTGATTAAGTAATCAATCGATTCAGTGCCAACTTCACCCCCCTCTCACCCCCTAAATGGCCCATCTCAATACCAGAAGATTGCCAAATTCTGGTAATAACGGCCACACAGGTAAAAAACGCACTCTCCAAAGCTAAGAATACAGCATCCATGGGACCAGATGACATCCCGGGCTGTGTACTACATGAACTACAATATGAACTGGCATCTCACCTAAGTGTCATGTTTAATCATAGCCTCACCTCAGGTTTTGTGCCCACTGAGTGGCGCACAGCTACAGTTATCCCACTCCACAAGGGGGGATCCACCTTGGATCCCGGAAACTACAGTCCCATCAGTCTGACAAGCCTTATCTGCAAGGCCATGGAGCGTATTTGTCATGGAACTTATAAACAAAGACATTGGCAACCTTCAAACACTGGACCCCACCCAGTTTGGGTTCATGAAGGGCCGATCTTGTCTCCTGAACTTGATTGACTTCTTCGAATCAGTCTCCAGAGCCATGGACAAGGGTAAGGTGATCCACACAGCCTATCTAGACCTTGCCAAGGCCTTTAACACCATCCCCCACTCTGGAATCATAGATAAACTTACTAAGCTGGGCATTAATCCCTACGTCACCCAATGGGTTGCTAACTGGCTTACTGATAGAACCCACACTGTAAAAGTAGCTGACTCCAAATCCAGCTCCAGACAAGTGACAAGTGGAGTACCTCAGGATTCAGTCCTGCGACCGCTCTTGTTTGGCATCTACTTCTCTGAAGTACAGACCAACACTAAGGGACTCTGGATAACAAAGTTTGCAGATGACTGCAAACTGGGAACCATTATTGAATCCCCAAATGATGTGGATAATCTACAAAAGGGCCTTAGAGAAACAGATGCTTGGTGCCAAAGCCATGGGCACAAGCTCAATGCCAAGAAATGTATAGTTATCCCCTTTGGGAAAAAACATGTATCCATGAATTACCATATAGGTGGCAGTACAGTAAACATCAAAAGTGTGATAAGAGACTTAGGGACACAGGTGGACAGCAGTCTCACCTTCAATAACCACATCGCCACAACAGTCAGGAAATCCTTCTATGTGGCACACCTCATCACTAAAGGCTTTTCATCCAGAAAAAAGGAGGTCATTGTCCCACTGTACTCATCCCTCATTAGACCCATTATAGAATACAATGCCTCGTTTGGTATGTACCTCTCAAGACATCTGCAACAACTGGAAAGGCCACAGAAATGCCTCACTAAAAGAATCACAGGCCTAAAGCAGATGCCCTACGCTGACCGCCTTAAAAAACTCCAGCTATACTCTGTCGCATATCGTCTACTCAGAGGCGATCTTTGCTTAACATACAAGGCCATGTCAAACCCAGAGCTGTTGGACATGCTACACATAAAGAAATCCCAATCTCTCAGAGCCACACACTCCAGGGAGCTAAACCTTGTCATCACAATAAACAAAACATGCTGGAGGGATAGATTCCTGACCCAGAGACTCCCCAGACTCTGGAATAGATTGCCCATACATGTCAAGCAGAGTGCCTCTTTGGTCCTCTTCAAAAGGAACCTTGACGATTGGATGGGAGAAAGGAAATTCACCCCGGGGATCACGTCAGTTGCCATGCTAGACAGGGGTCCAGGGAAGTAAATAGTGTGGGAAGAAATAGCCAGGGAATTGTTATGGCTAGGCTTGTATAGGCCCTAGGGCTGATAGCCTAGTACCAACCTATGAACCTATGAACCTATAAGTGCTACAAACTGTGGCATAAACTGGAAACCTGGACTGACAATTGTAATGTTTATTGAAATGCACTATGATGTTGCAATGTTGGAAACTGTAAAAAGTGCCTGTAAAAATGTAGGGACAGGTAACACACTTGTTGCAAGGAAATATTCCTTTAGGGTCAATATTATGATCTGGAAAGCATTACAACCAGTTACAGTACAATTAAATGTTTCTGACCTGAAAGAAATGAGGGACGAAGCGAATCTACCTGTGACACAATCAGCATGTTCTGACCCTTTTCAGCATCCTAAACACCCTACTCTTTTTAAGAATGAACAGAGTCAACCTAATGCATTTCAGCAACGATCATTTTCAGACCCTTTTCAGCATCCTAATGACCCTACCCTTTTTAACAATAAAACTGATCAATCTAATGGATTTCAACCTACAGTTTCCATCCTGAATTTTGTTTCTGATACAGAACGAAACAACCCCTTTTTATCCAACAACAATGAACATATAACAGTTGACCTGATCAACGAGCAACATCAATACCATCCAGATCACGAGAAGTGTAAATCCCTCATTTACAGACTACAGAGATTAATCACTCTATATAAAAATATAGAGTATGATCATTTTTTTTTTAAATCCTGTATTCACCATAACATAGTTCCCAAAGGTTTAAGGTTTTGCAAATTTCCCAACGGAACCAAAAGGGACTCTGACATTTATAACAAACTCTGCATAATTTATAATGATGCAGGTGTGGCGACACTTAACATTTTAATTGACCACAACCAAGATAGACTGATCCATATCAGAAAAGACATTGAAGAATTAAACAATACAATCTTTACACACCATGATTTTTTAACATATAAATACCTATATGATTTGATAACTCCTAAAATAACGAGACATGTGGCCACCCTTATTTACAGGAAAAAACGCAAGCTTAATAGAGATTTACAGGAATACCAAAATAATAACGCTTACAATATTGGGAGAAAATGGACCCCTGCTAAACACCACAATACTAGTAATTTCATCCCCACTAAGAAGAGATTTGTTAACACTGCTCCCCCACTTACACCCACTCCTATTGCTTCTCCACAATATAATATTGGGACTCTTATCAGCCCTACTTATACTCCTATCACTTCACCTAGTAACCCTACTAATTTAACCCACACCACTACAGAATTACCACATTCTGATGAACCTGAGCAGCATTTTTTATCACAGGACCAGAGATTTATCCATAACAACATTCAGACTACCACGACAGACATGAACATGAGAATGAGAGGAGGGGAGAGACACAGATGGAGGGGGAGATGGAGAGGACTACTTTGAACAGTGTTTCAAGGCAGGAAAGTAATTACGAGGAACTCAATGATAATGCATTAATGGATAGTAGACAGCATATATTTTCCAACGCAGTCTTTAACCTTACTGACAGAACACTATCTGACTCTCACTTACAAGTTCTTAATAAAGGTTACACTTTCATACCCTCACAGAGAGCCAATGTCACCAATGTTTTGCTTGACCTACGACTCTACATTAGGAAACTCAACCTTAAGATGCTATACCATGATAGTGATACAGACAATGATTCTGACACCAATGACAACAACTCCAGTTACAACCCATGTTTAGGAAGAGAAGCTTATATAATCCCACCCTCAATAACACTTTGTCTACCTTTCTGAGTGTGTGTGTGATTTTGACATTAGGAATATTCTTCGTTCTGACAATGGGTGTAAGTGGTACAATCTCTCTAGTAATGAACTCAAAGCCCTCAACGATCTCAAACATGATAGTAATATCAGGATCATGAAAGCCGATAAAGGCACAGGAGTAGTTCTCATGGAAGCTAACAAATACACCACCATTATTGAAAACATGCTAGTCAACAATCAATATTACAAAAAAGTCACTCTCAAAGACGTCAACAGTTTAAAACAGTTGATAAACTTCTCAAATCTCTTGAAAGAAACCAATTAATTTCACTTGAGGTCTACTTAAGCCTTTTAGTTGAAGAACCTAACCTAGGCAAGCTCTTTGGCATTCCCAAAATACACAAAAATGTAACTAATCCCCCTTCAGACTCATCATTTCCAACAAAAAGACAAAGACTGAAAGAATTTCTGAGTTTCTTGACAGCATTTTCAACCCATTAGTGCAAGCTACAGAATTCTACATTAAAGATTCCTGGGACTTTCTCAACAATCTGCACAAATTGCAGCTTGACTTTTCCAAATGCCAATTGGTGACTCTAGATATTACAGCACTATACACCAACATTCCACACTACGAAGGTTTAAAAGCATTAGAGGAATTCCTTACCAACAACACAAATTTCAACCACAACATGATTGAAATGCTACTCACCCTTACCTCCACGGTTCTGACTAACAACTTTTTCCATTTTAACAACGTTATCTATCAGCAAGTAAAAGGAGTGGCAATGGGATCAAAAGTGTCCCCTGCCTTTGCCAATTTAGTGCTCAGCAACTGGGAAAAGATGTCTCTCACTCAGCTTCCTTTATTCAACAAAGTTCGATTATACAGACGTTACATAGATGACATCTTTTTTGTTTGGGAAGGACCCCTACATGAATTAGATGTTTTCATCAATGCACTCAGGAGCAGCATCCCTTACCTCAATTTTAAGATTTCTGGTAGTGGTACCTGCGTCAACTTTTTAGATACCACTATTTCCATTGACCTTAATTCTGGATCTCTAACCTCCAACATCTTCCGCAAGGATACTTACAGGAACAACTTTTTAAACTTCCAAAGCGTTCACCCCTTTTTTATGAAGAAAAACGTTGTAAAAGGCCAATTCATCAGAGGGTCAAGACTTGTTAGTGATGATGATGTTTTTAGAGGAGAATGTATTTTTTTGTCTCACATGTTTATTGCCAGAGAGTACCCAGAACAACTGGTACACAATATATTCACGGAGATAGCAGCTAGAAGACACAACAATTTCAAACCTATATTATTGCATGGTTTCACTCCTAACTCCAGAGTCCCGCTTAACAGTAACAGAACTTGCAGTTTCCCTTTACCTATTAGTCGGGACCTCCCAGCCATTATAGATATCATCCACAAAAACTGGAACATCATTCAAGCCAACAGCTACGCTAAACATGTTTTAGGTAATACACCTTTGTTCACTTTCAAGAAAACCAAGACGCTTAAATCATCCTTCGAAAAAAGTGAACCACAGTACACTTTGAACCCAGATCATAATATTGACCCTAAATGAATGTTTCCTTGCAACAAGTGTGTTACCTGTCCCTACATTTTTACAGGCACTTTTTACAGTTTCCAACATTGTAACATCACAGTGCATTTCAATAAACATTACAATTGTCAGTCCAGTTTTCTAGTTTATGCCACAGTTTGTAGCACTTGTCACAATTTCTATGTTGGCAAAACCATTAGGAAACTGTCTGATAGAATGAAGGAGCACCTGGCTGCCATAAGGAAAGGAGACTCCAGCAATGCACTTGGCAGGCACAAACTATATTGCATTGGCTTTAACAAGTTTCTTTTTTTCGTTCTTGAACAGATATAGCAATACTTTGGTGATTGCGAATCTTTGCTAGAATTGAAGGAACTTAGGTGGCAGTTACTGCTTAATGTTGAAAACAGTCCAGGACTTAATGAATCTTTGAATGTTAAATGTGCCCTTCGTTGGCTCTCATAACCACTCCCATTCTGTATTTTACCTATCATTTTTAGTTTCATCACTGCTGTTATAGGGCTTGTCCATCATTTTGCTTTTTAGCCTCCTCATAGGCTGTTGCACTTAACACGCCCCTTTTTTCAATAGTGTTGTTTTAAACTGTTTATAGCAGTCTGTTGTCATTTATTTTATTATTGTTCTGATGAAGCTCAAGTCAACATTAAATGAGTGAAAGCGCTCAACATCAGTTTTGTGGTTTAGTGTTTCTTTTGTTTTCCAGTTTTAGCAGAAGTTTTATCAGTATAAATATATATATGCATATGGATAATTTAGTGTAGCTTAACCAGCATATTATTTGGAAGGTAGACAAAAACTGCAGTACCAGGAGGGAAAACAGGTAGGAATTTGAAGAACATGCAAACTCCTCAAAGACAGTAACCCAAAATCAGGATTGAATCCCAGATCTGGGACCTGTGTAGTAGAGCTCTTACCACTTAAATGATATTTCACATCAGGGCTGCTGTGGCCCCAAAGGTAGTACTTTACACTTCGGCAAGGACAGAACCCTCACCAGAGAAACTTGAGGTCCAACACCAATCAGAATGTTTCGAGGAACAAACGGAACCAGAGGCGGAGATAGCGCAATGCTCTAACACATTGCATATAGTGCAAAGCATGGAAGGAGATTTTAAAATATATAATTTTACCTCCTTTGAAATCGATCAAAGCATTTGCAATTTTTTCTCCAAAGGATTGACTTTTGTTCCGGACACACATTTTGATTTAGTAAAAACAATCATAGATGTTAAATTATTTGTACGTAAGTTAAACCTGAGAGCCACTTTAGGCGACATGCCCACCCTTCTCAATAATTTTAGGATAGCTAGTGTGTTTAACCCACCACTCTTAGACAGGCTTAAAGTTTTTGAAATGGCCTGCGAGTTGGATTTAAGACATTTGGCATCGAAGCAAAATAACATCAAAAGGGGTAAATTTAACATATCAACACAGCAAAGGGATCTTATCAAGATCCTAAAAGATTGCAACATCAGGGTTATGAAACCCGATAAGGCGAATGGACTTGTTTTCATGGACCAATATGTTTATGTCAACAAAATGTTAATGCATTTAGCATCAGGACCATACCAGGAAGTCAGTATCAATGAAATTAACACAGCATATAGTAAAGTTAAAGGTATTTTGGATGACTTACTATTTGAAAATTCCATTGATATTGATTTACATACGTACTTAACTATTCCATCACCTAAGTTACCATTCTTGTTTGGGGTGCCCAAAATCCACAAATCAGTGTTGGATCCACCTTTTAGGCCTATAATTGATGGAAGAGGGTCCATTTTGAGTGCTGCAGCTATATATGTAGACAATGTACTCAAACCATTAATAGCTAGCGAAAAGCAGATTTGTAAGGACTCTTGGAGTTTTTTGAGGGAAATAAACAGAATTCCATTCAATCCTGAGTTCGTTCTCCTCACAGTAGATGTAAAAGATCTTTACACGGTTATTCCCCACAATATAGGCTTAGAGTGGATCAGGGAGTTCCTCTTTGATAGAAAGGTTAACAATACCACTATTTGTACAGTAGAGACCCTTCTTGAGCAAATTCTTATTCACAATTTTTTTAAGTTTGAAGGGTGCATGTATTTACAGACATCTGGTGTGGCGATGGGCTCGCCTTGCGGAGGGGCTTATGCCAATTGTGTCATGGCACAATGGGAGAATTCCCTTTTGTTCCATGATCCCAATTTTAAAAGGCATGTCGCCTGGTACACCAGGTACCAGGACGACATGTTCTTTTTATGGAAAGGGCCTTCTGGAGACATCCCTTCTTTCATTGCTTCCATCTCCAATTTGACCAATTTTTTAGAATTCACCTATGAATTCCATCATTCCAGTATTAATTTTTTGGATATTTCGTTACATAAAGATGAGCAGAATTTGAGATTTAAAAGCACTATTTACAGGAAACCCACATATTCTAACGGTTTCCTTCACTATTCTAGCTGTCACCCGTACCATCAAAAGAAAGCCGTAGTAAAAGGGCAAATGGTGCGGGCGGCTAGGATGGTTTCTGAAAGTGAGGATTTTCTGGTCGAATGTGCAAATCTCTCAAGTATGTTTCACAACAGAGTTTATCCGTGCAAAATGGTGGTGGAGATCATGGAAGAAGTGGTACAGAAACGGAACACAGGGCATTTTAGCCCTATATTAAACACAGAATTGCAGCTCCAGTCTGATGATGGCCCACGGGATGGAGAGCAAAACATAAATTTAGCCCACAGTAAATCCCCGTCTAATTTAAGGTTTTTATGTACCTTTTCTATAGACCATCGATTCATAAGAGACATCTTATGTAAGAACTGGGTTATAATATCACGTGATAGAAACCTTCAAGAGAAATTTGAAGGTCCCCCGGCTATCACATTTAGAAGGGCGGTTAATCTTAAAACCTTATTAGAGGCTGGAAAACCCATGGTGCATACACATAATTTAGGAATGGCAAAATGTGGGTTTTGTAGACAATGTGGGTTTATTAAAGAAGGACATTCCATAAGAATTAACAACATTGAATACAAAGTCAGAGGCAAATTTAATTGTAATACCAAGGCGATTGTTTATGTGGCAACTTGCTCAGACTGTTACGCTTTCTACATAGGAAAGACCGAGCGTAAGCTCAAACAGCGTATTTATGAACATTCTTACGCTGTGAGTAAGAAAGATGAATCAAATGCTCTAGCCTGTCATATTATTGAACATCCTACACATAAATTCAGATTTACAGTATTGAAGCAAGTAGACGTCACTTCATATATAGGCCCATGGCAAATCCATCTTGAGATGGAAGAATTATTTTGGCAGATAAGGACTGCAGCCAGTTATCCACCAGGCTTAAACAAACAAACATCTATAGCCTGTATTTTAAAAAAACTGGCTTTAAAAAGATAGTTTTAGTTGATAGTTTTATGCAGTATCCCTTTCAACACTAGTTTAATTTAATTTAGTAATTATGTAAAGTGTGTTGTAAGTGGATTTTGATTGAGTGTTTTAGATTGTTTTCAAATGAATTTATCACCATTACCATTTTTTATGGTGGAGTGGCATTCACTCGCTATTAGAGTTTAATACCTTATTTGAAAAGCAATTTTAACATTAATATAATTAATAAGAATATGGGAATTGCAATGTAACTTTTAAAATGCATGTTTTAAAACGCATGAAACACTAATATTGTATCAATTCAAAAATGACTTCAGTGCATTTTTAGAAATATGTTTCATATTTCACATTTAACATGCGTAGTAAGATTAGTTAGATGTGATATTAGTGGACTTCACAGTGTTGTCTTTAACAGTTTAACAGTTTAATTAGTTGGTTTATTAATTAAATGCCTTTAAATACGAGCTGCTGCTTGTGTCACTGTTTGAACTTGTTTGTCTGTTATTTCTGAAGAAGGAAGGGCATGGGACCTTCCGAAAGCGCTTAAAACAATTAAATCAGACTTTCAATTTTATTCGGAAGTCAGTACTTGATTTGAATTACTTTGTTTCCAGCTCCGTTTTCAATTTTGTCATTCTCTAGTACTTTACACTTGTCTGTACTGAACCTCACCTGCTTAATTCATCATCCTTTCTACATCCTTCCATGGACTCTTTCTTATCTCTCACTGCTAATCATCTCTTTTCTTCATCACTGAAGAGACTTACCCTGTCCTCATCTCCATCAGGTACACCCGAGGTGTACATGATGTACAGTACTGGTCCTGGGGTAGATCATTATGGTTCGCTTCTCCACTAGTCGATTTCTTAATTTCTGACCTTGCCCCTCTTACCATAACCACATCTGTCTCCCCATTTAAATATGAAGCCATTTGGTTTCTCAGTTTTGATCCTACACTCAGCCCTTCTAGTTCTTCATAAAGCCTCCTATATGGGCCTGAGTAAAAGGCTTGCTAAAGTCCAGTTTGAATATGTCTAGTTCTGCTTTTCTGTAACCTAATAATAACATTTCATCCATGAAGTCATAATGGATGCTGTCTCATAGATTGCTGTCCTCTAGAAATATTACCAACATTCCCCTCAGAATTCCCTATATTACTTTCCCTGCTGCCAGTGTTAAGCTTGCAGAAGTATAATTCCTATGATTTTTCCTGCCACCCTAATCCAAGGATGCCATGCTCCTGATTCATATCAAAAGGTTTACCATCGCATTGGACAGACTTTTGGTAAACTCTAGCAGGCAGCCCATCTACTTTTTTGGTTTATCATCCATAAGAACAGCCAGTTCATTCATCATCTCCTCTTTCTCTATCCTGGTTCCTGAATACTGTTTTGCACATTCTGCTCTGCCACCATATCACCATAGGATGCCTTCCCTCACTTTTCTTTTGTGAAAATTGATCAAAATATTTGTTCGGTGCCTCAGCTTTTTCTCAGGCTTTTGTGATCTTCCTCCAATTCTTTGCTTGCCTTGCCTAGATATGTCTCTAACATCCAGAATTTGTAATTTTTGGGTAGCAATAAAAGCTGGAGCTCTAAGACCTCCATCAACTGCCACCATCTATTTACCTTCAAGATTTGAATCCGTACATCTTGCTGGATTTGGATCTCCTTTCTTTCTCCCACTTTCTCATCCTTCTCTCTTAATTTAACTGGAACATGATACACTCTACAGTTCCATCATTTCTCTACCCTTTCTTCTACCTTGACTGCCAGTGCTCAAACCCCCAAATTTGACTTGCTCCCTCCTGTGGTACATTCTTGACTTGTTGCCCTTATATATGTGGAGTTGTAGTCTACCTCCAGCTTTCTCTTTTTTGTCATTCTTAAGCAACCTGCAAGTAGACCTATATTTATTATTTTTTTTTCTTTTGCCAAACTGTTAATTTAACAGTTTGACAATTACATAACTAATTTACAATTACTTACCTATTAGACTCCAGCATAATTAGAGCTGGAACCGAGAATGACATAACCACTCCCTGACCTCCCATGAATATTAACGCCATAAACACGGCTAACTGCATTTAAATTTCTGCATTCAGAAGCAGTCCTTAAAACTTAATATTTTTTTAAAGGCCGCAAAATGCACTTTTCTTTCCACGCAAAAAGTTACATGCAAGCAGTTTTTCATTTGAAAAGAAAAGTAATTTCACGCCTTTAAACATGATCTTTAAGATAAATATTTCTGTTGCCATCTTACAATATTTAACTTTGTTAGACACATATAAAGATATGACGGCTACATTTTCCTACACCTTCCACAATCTCAAGGTTAGCAATATTACTATAATTAATTAGCACTAAATCAAAAATGTTTTTTTTTTCCCCTTTTGCAGGACTGTACAATCTGCAATAAGTCTTTCTTCTTCATCATGGGCCAGATTTCAAGAGTTGCTCACAGTGTAAATCTTCCCCGATTCTTTGTTCTCAACACAAGTGACTTACTTTGGTGTACATCTTTAAACAGGCTTACAGAGGGAGACAGATTCCAAAAGACCTGCTCTCACTGTAAGTGAAAGCAGGACTTTTGGAATTGGGCCCTTATCTAAGAATTTCTATTCAACAGGCCCAAATTTCTATGGTACTAGTACTGTCCATGTTCTCCAGCATCAACACTTGCATCTTCTTAACCTGGCTCTTTCAATGCAGATTAATACTACCCAACCACACTCTGAGGTACTCGTGCTTATTTCTCAGATACGCTATTTACCGCATTTCTACTGCTTAAACTCTTCTGTTTCTTTGACAATCCCTTCCCCGTCTGTCTGTCTTTCTCTCCTTCCATCATTACATCAGTCCGTTTTCATTCATGTTTTTGAAACCAGGTAATTGGGATTGTCAAAATTACACTTTTTAATCACAATCCATGTCACAAAATGACTACAGGTGAAATAACAGCAAGCATTTTGATAAGCCGTAGAACTGATACAATAATTACAATCATTACATTGAATACAGACATTTTTACAGTAGACTTGTTAAAGTACTTTGTGAGCATGAAAATGTATTTTGTGAAACAAGAACATTGTCAGCTGGAAAATAAGCTTACATGCTTTGTGAAAAGTTTTTAAATTTTACATGGATCAAAAAAGGAGGGTGAGGAAAACTGTGAGATGAGTAATTTTTAGGCATGTATTTGTTGCAAACAGGTGCAGGTGGAGGAGCATTTTAGATGCTGTGGTAGGGTCTATTGAATAGTTGTCTTGTAAGGAATATTTGATGGAAGGGAGTGGCATATATTTTGGTCTAACTTGTAGAAAGCATTCTCAGTAGTTTTGATGTAAATAGAAGTCTATGAAAAGTGCTGACTCATGGGGTTTGATTCCTCAGTGGTTATTGAATACTGAAGTAAGATTATTTGTTGCTAAAGATGGACAAAATAATTCATTACTGTAAATATAATACAGATTAGTTGTAAGCAGGTAAAGTAATGTAGGTAGTATATTTGTTATTGTTAAAAGATAGCAATGATTAGTACATTGGTTTGATAGGTGTAGTAAAATGTATAGGTTGTACTAGTCTACTTAAAGTAGGATGGATTTGTGTGTGTGTGTGTGTGTGTGTGTGTGTGTGTGTGTGTGTGTGTGTGTGTGTGTGTGTGTGTGTGTGTGAGTTACATAAAGGAGTCAGGATGAGAGCATATTCAAGTTTGTGCAGTAACCTATTTCATACTATGATTTTTTTTTATTAATCTTTGAGGTGGCTTGTGAATTTGTAAGTATATTTAAGATGAGGCTGTCATTTCTACATGATGTATTTTTGTTTAAATTGAAAAGTAAGTATGTGTAAGTTTGAAATGGTACAATGCAGTCATTCAAATGATCCTTTAGATGTCCAGATATAACAAGTCACTGATGACTGAGTGGCACATGCAATTATTCAAAGGATCCTATCGGTGTCCAGATGTAACCCGCCGTCATGAACTCAGTGGTCCATGCAATTATTCAATGAATCCTTTAGATATACAAATGGAACAGGTAATTGATAATTGAGTGATACATGTAATTAAGCAAAGGATCCTTTAGATGTCCAGATTTAACAGGTCATTAATTGACTGGTACATGCAATCATTGAATGAATTTTTTAGATATACAGATATAACAGGTCACTGATGAGTGAGAGGTACATGCAGTTCTTGTAAGGATCCTTTAGATATACTGATGTTACAGGTCACTTATAATTAAGAAGTAACTTCCCATACAGACATTAAACATTACTGTCCCTTCTGGGCTTACATGGAAAACATCAAGCAAGGGATTGATGAGAAACTCAAGCTGTGAAGGGTCCAAATTGAAATTGTCAGAGTGAGAAGCTGACACCACCTCACCCATCCTGGGAGAAGGGAAGGTAAATCAGTTGAAGGTACTTGTGACTCCTGGTAGAGTCATGGAGACACTGCAGACAGTATTGAATCACACAGACATGCATTTTCCACTAAGAACCACTACTTAAATAACTTGAAATCTGTACATGGATGGGAATATGCATGTTGCAGGTCACTGGTAGTGTGGGGAGTGACCATCAGGCTTCAATGAAAACCGGAGATCTTAATCTGCTTAGATGATGGTCTTATGTGATTGCTTGTATCACAAAGAGGGTCACATGGGTCAGCCAGATCAAAGAAGGGCTGACATTCAGAAGGTAGCAGGGATATAAAGAACATAAAAAATGGAGTCTGGCCCCTACATTGAGATGGACTATTTGCAAGGTCTCTTCTCCTGTTAGTCACAAAACATTTCCCTTTTCTCATTTTCTACTGCCATAAACAATCATTATACTTCTTAACCTCTCTTTTTTAAGCCTTCTACTTGTTGGTTGATAGAACATATATAACCCTCTCTCTCTGAAAAAAATCACTGCTGTTACTTTCTGAGCTATTGTCTATGGCAGGTCATTATTGCCTATATGCTGTACAATAAGTCAATCCCTTTGTCTTGGTGGTCACTTTGGTCACCTCATCCCACAATTTACTGGATATAAGTCCAAAATATGTTTCAATGAAAATTTAGTGTCCACTTTCTATACTTCTTATACCATTATTTGTCAGTAAGTCATCAGTACACAGACCATCTTCTCTGTTTTCATATTGGCTGTTTTGTTATTCATTTATTTCCCATGCTACTCCTCATCTGATAGTTTCCCATATCCATCATTCCATCCTTATCATCTATGCTAAATGTTACTGTTCTGTGTTGTATCTCCCCTTCTCCAACCCAATTGTGCTCTTGCTGCACATCCTTTCCAATATTCTCTCTCTCTCTCTTTTGCATGCCACCTTTGCATCTGGTTAAGAGTCCCTCACTGCCCACATCTTTTCTGCACCCCCTGCTTTGTTGGCTCTTGCATGGGTATCTCTAGCACTACTTTGCCTTCATTACTTGTCACTGATCTTTTCATATGACATTGAGCCCTGACTTAATTGTCCTCATTGTCCTTTTCATGGCTACACTCCCCAGTCTGTCACTTCATCTTACTTTGGGCCACCCTATTTGCAGGCACTGTTCCGAGAACCACTACCCATGCACTACTCTCATTTGTCTTTCTACACCAGTATTTTCCACAATAACATCATATTTACCCCTAAGTTATAGTTCTACTTTATCTTTTATTGCTTGACTTGCCAGTCCACTACTCTCAGTAACCCGCATTTTGGACCCTGAAGCTCCTTCATTTATCTACAGACCCCCCCATCTTTTGTTACCCCAAAGTTCTGTGAGCCAAACTACTGCACTCACATTCTGAGCATCTCACAGATCTGTCTTCCATTCTTCTTGCCCAGTCTGTGCTCCTCATGGCCTGCTCTACTCCTGTATCCTTCATATTTCGTATTCACTTTATATTACTTTATTTTATGTAAATACATTTTTAAACAAAATTAAAGGTAATTAAAATAGATGACAGTTACTACTTATTTTTCCTTAAAATTCCTTAATCAGGGACAAAGCATCAACTACACCATCTTTTTCTGTTGAAGGGATTTCACAGGTCTTTAAGACACAATAAGCCAATGAGTCATTACTATGCAGTGTGGCTGTTACTTTTGAAGGGGAGCTGATAATTCTGATAAAACTGTTAAAGTGTTTACAGTATGTTAATACACCAGATAATCAAAATGTATTAATGCGTATGAACTTTGGGTATCCAACCTCCACTGCTCCAAACAGCCCTGAGACAACACAGTTTCAGGAAGCTTGGCTGTGATCATAACATTTAAAAAGAGGGAAAGATAAAGAGCAAATGTGATAAAAAGTGGAAATACAAGCACTGCTCATACCCGACTCTTAGATGAGCCTATTACAGGTATTACATACAGATTCTTCATTATCACACCTGCATTTTAGTGCACTAAGGCCAGAAGTCTGTGGTACAAATAGCAGTAATATGATGCATATTGCACCTAGCAGTAGGAAAAATAATCCAAACACGGGCACCGTGGAAAGTAGATGAAACACTTTTTTAAGCAAAATCAACAACAATGGTTCCATTTTCTTTTGTGTCGAAGTGTGTGTGTATGTGTGTGTGTGTGTGTGTGGTCATGCAGGTATTCAGTGATACGGTTCTAAATTTTACTTAACGAACATGTAGAAAAAGGATTAAAGCAATACACAGAGTTAAGCAGGGAATTTAACATTGCTACATACCCACCTTTGTTGATCAAAACTTTTGCACTTTGGTAGCTTCAGGTCAGATATTACATAGCATTATTTTTTTATAAAAGACCATGGGATAAATATGGAACATACTGAAGCCTGGAAAGTCCAACAGGGCAAGTGACTGCAAGTTTAAGAGTATAACTGTAGGTGGATGCAGATAAATTACAATGAAACGATGGGAAGATAATGGTTTGCTCTGGCATGGAAAATGATCAGATGTGTTTTAAATAAGAATAAATGTTATACTAACACTGTTACTGAAGAGTGTATAACACAAAAAATTGGGTACTCCTTTACTCCTGCACATTCATTTTAATTATACATTTCCATTTTAAAAGGAACGCTTTATTTGAGTTTGTCTGATATACTTGAATAATAGGTTCATAGGTTGGTACAAGGCTTTTGGCCCTAGGGCCTATACAAGCCTAGCCATAAGAATTCCCTGGATACATCTTCCCACAGCATTTACTTCCCTGGACCCCTGTCTAGCAGGGCAACTGACGTGATCCCCGGGGTGAATTTCCTTTCTCCCATCCAATCATCAAGGTTCCTTTTGAAGAGAGCCAAGGAGGTGCTCTGCTTGACATGTATGGGCAGTCTATTCCAGAGTATGGGGAGTCTCTGGATCAGGAACCTATCTCTCCAGAATGTTTTATTCATTGTGATGACAAGGTTTAGATCCCTAGAGGGTGTTGCTCTGAGGGATTGGGATTTCTTTAAGTGGAGCGTGTCCAACAGCTCAGGGTTTGACATGGCCTTGTATGTTAAGCAGAGTTCGCCTCTGAGTAGACAATATGTCACAGAGTATAGCTGAGGATTTTAGACTGTCAGCATAGGGCATCTGCTATAGGCCTGTGAGTCTTTTAGTGAGCTATTTCTGGGGTCTTTCCAGCTGTTGCAGATGTCTTGTGAGGTACATACCAAACGGGGCATTGTACTCTATAATGGGTCAAATGAGGGATGAGTACAGTGGGACAATGACCTTTTTTCTGGATGAAAAGCCCTTAGTGATGAGGTGTGCCACATAGAAGGATGTCCTGACTGTTGTGGCAATGTGGTTATCGAAAGTGAGACCACTATCCACCTGTGTCCCTAAGTCTCTCATCACACTTTTGGCATTTAGTGTACTGCCGCCTATGTGGTAATTCATGGGTACATGTTTTTTCCCAAAGGTGATAACTATACATTTCTTGGCATTAAGCTTGAGCCCATGGCTCTGGCACTAAGGATCTGTTTCTGTAAGACCCTTTTGTAGAATATCCACATAATTTGGGGATTCAGTAATGGCTCCCAGTTTGCAGTCATCTGTGAACTTTGTTAGTCAGAGTCCCTTAGTGTTGGCCTGCACTTCAGAGAAGTAGATGCCAAACAAGAGTTGTCCCAGGACAGAACCCTGAGGTACTCCACTTGTCACTTGTCTGGAGATGGATTTGGATTTGGCTACTTTTACAGTCTGGGTTCTGTCAGTAAGCCAGTTGGCAACCCATGGAGTGACGTAGGGATTCATGCCCAGCTTAGTAAGTTTATCTATGATTCCAGAGTGGGGGATGGTGTCGAAGGCCTTGGCGAGTTCCTCATCCACAGCTCTGGAGACTGATTCAAAGCAGTCAATCAGGTTCAGGAGACAAGCTCGGCCCTTCACGAACCCAAACTGGGTGGGGTCCAGTGTTTGAAGGTTGCCAATATCTTTGTTTATAAGTTCCGTGATAATGCGTTCCATGCCCTTGCAGATCAGGCTCATCTGACTAATGGGATGGTAGTTCCCGGGATCCAAGGTGGATCCTTCCTTGTAGAGTGGGATAACTGTAGCTGTGCGCCACTCAGTGGACATGAAGCCTGAGGTGAGGCTATGATTAAACTTGGTACTTAGGTGAGGTGCCAGTTCATTTGGTAGTTCATGTAGTACACAGCCCGGGATCTCATCTGGTCCCATGGATGCTGTATTCTTAGCTTTGGAGAGTGCGGTTTCTACCTGTGTGGCCATGATTACAATAATTTGGCAATCTTTTGGAATTAATATCGGCCCTTTAGGGGGTGAGAGGGGGGTGAATTTGGCACTAAATCGATCTGCCAGGATAGTGGCAATATCCTTGGGATCAATATATTTAATGCCATTCTGTTGTAGCTCAGAGCATATCTGAGCATTGCCATTTAGATTCTTGACATAACTAAAGAATGCCTTGTGGTTGTCTTTGGAATCTTTGGCAATTTTATTTTCATAACTAGCTTTGGAGGATATTATGAGGGATCTCAGCTTCTTACTGAGGCTGATAAGGGAGTTTTTTGCATCCTGGGATTTTCCTCTTTTCTGCAACAGTTTCTTTCTTCTGTTGTATAGTTTGTTTATGGCAGGGGACCACCAGATTGGCTTCCTTTTTTTGGAGGAGAGCATCTTGTTTCTATTTGGGATGGCACGATTCATGCATGAGTGGATGTGCTTATACAGTGCCTTAGTGTAGGACTCAGCAGTCGAACCTTCAGCTCCCGTCTGCATGGGTGTCACGAAGTTTGTCACTTCTGACTTGAGTAGCATGAAGTTGGCTTTAGAGAAGTTTTTTTACAGAGGTTTCCTTACTGGGGGGTGGGGGTGGGATGTGGATGTCAAGGGTGATTTGGTTATGGTCAGACCTGACCAATGAGGGTGTGACAACTGGTGTGGAGCATCTATCTCCCATGTTGGTAATGACTAGGTCTAGGATATTGGAACCCCTTGTGGGACAATGGATTAGTTGATCCAGGGCGTTGGAGTTTATGAATTACAGGAACCGTTGGGAAATGGCATCTCTTCAGTTTTTAATGAATTATGTTTTTATGGGAAGTATGCATGCTGACCATGTTAAGTGTTTATCTGTTAGGTATACGTGATGACTATGTTAAGTGCTTATCGGTTAGGTACTGCATTGTGAGCATGTTAAGTGCTTATCGGTTATGCATACATTGTGACCATGTTAAGTGCTTATCGGTTAGGTAATGCATTGTGACCATGTTAAGTGGTTATCAGTTAGGTATACATTGTGACCATGTTAAGCGCTATTGGTTAAGTACTGCATTGTGACCATGTTAAGTGCTTATCTGTTATGTATACATTGTGACCATGTTAAGTGGTTATCAGTTAGGTATACATTGTGACCATGTTAAGCGCTATCGGTTAAGTACTGCATTGTGACCATGTTAAGTGCTTATTGGTTATGTATACATTGTGACAATGTTAAGTGCTTATCGGTTAGGTATACATTGTGACCATGTTAAGTGCTTAGCGGTTAGGTAATGCATTGTGACCATGTTAAGTGCTTATCGGTTAGGTACCACATTGTGACCAAATTAAGTTTTAACGCATTACAGAAGACTAATAACACAACTACCATTGTTGATGTCTTTATTGTCTTAACAGTGTGTTGTGTCTTCTAGTTCAAAGCTTCTGCTTTATTATTATGTTTCCATTTTGGGTAACAAAGAGTTTAAACTATAATATATTTTAGCATGGTATTTTGTGCATGTTTATAGCTGCTGATAGTATGCATGTTTTCTAGCAATGTCTCAGCTCACCTTTTTTTCATCTGTGCATGTTGCTATATCCCCATTACATTATATGGCATAAGGTGTGCTATGTGAACTGCTGGGTTTAATAAGAACCTATTCATGATGAGAGCATAGTCCAAGGTACAGCACAGTGTTTCATTTGTATGGTCTATAGTCACCAGTTAATAGCCGTGAATGAGTTTGTTCAGTGAAAGAATGGTCGGTTTTGATGAGATGTAATGTTGTAGGGCAAGTGACCTTTAGAGGAGGAGGAGACCTCCTGAGTCCACTATATCCTTCCCACACCACTTCATATGGCGTTTATGACTATTTTCAGCACAGATCCTTATCACATATTCTGCTTCAAGGACACCTTAGTGTTTCGAATGTGCTGAGACCTATCCTAAATTTACTCAAGACATAGCATTTTTTTAAAAGACAACGATACCCCGTTACTTCTTAACTTCATACTACTATGAGATATAACTGATGTTTCTGAAACTGTATTGGTTCAGTCTGAAAGGAAGCATGCGGTAATTGCCTTTGGCCATTTCCAAAAGAAGGGAGAACCACTGTTGCCTGAGCCAGAAGAGAGAACCACAGTAATCTCTAGAATGTCCTTCTGAATCTTCAAAATGACCCTTGATATCAGTGTAAAGGGTGGAAAGCTAAACAAGAACATTCTTGTCCAAGAAATTAAAATGCATCTGTTTTATAGGTTTTATTGGAATGACTCCTGGAGCAAAATTTTGCCAGTTGTTTTTTGTTATGAATAGTGTCAAAAAGATCAACTTTTGGTGTTCACCACTGCTGGATGAAATCCTGGAAAACCCCTTGATTATATTAATTTTCATTCATGAGAATCTGTATTGGCAGTGCTCAGCTTGTCTGCTTCAATGTTTTGCTAAGGTGGGGTGTAAGATGCCTCAATGAGCTTGTGCCAAATTGCAGTATTCCAGGCTACCGTGACAAATCTGCACAGAGGGTAATATCTGAAGTCCCTTTCCCCACTTTTGTTTATGTACCACATCACTGTGGTGTTGTGTCTAATCCCTTGTCATGGACTTGTCGACCACAGATGATTGAGACAATTGAAAGCATTAATGACTGCCAACATCTCCTTTATGTTACTGCGTTTTGGTCTGTCTTGTTGTTCCAAAGACACTGCACTTTTACTCCTGGAGACAGACTGCTCCCCATGCAAAGTTTGAGGTGTTTGGAGTTACAGATTGTGCTGGAGCTGGAAGGAAGAATGGGAGACCTGGATTCAAATATAACTGGTCTCTTCTCCAATGCAGTTCCCTTTTAAAAAAATCCCAAACTTGGAATCTGGAATGCCAAAGGATGATGAAGTTGGGGCCATACAGATTTGTGGTGCCAATGAATCTTTCTCATGCAGAGTCTTGCTAAAGGAATCATAAGACCCATGGGTGCCTATGAAGCTCACTTGATAAAGTCCTGGACAGAGTGGGGAAACTCAAGAACAAATCAAGACACATCTACTTTTTCAAGTGGAAGAAAAGCCATTTAAACCAAGGTAACAAAGACACTCCAGTAAAACAATCCCATGAGAAGTGATCAAACATGACTTTTGGATGTTTTTTTCTAAAAACTCAGTCTTGAAGAAGATCTTATATCCAGGTGAAAGATTTCTGACACTTTAAAAGAACTATCTTAAGATAAGCAATTTATTTAAAAAAACTCTCTTAAGATAAGCACTTTGTCTAAATAAGAAACTATGTGAACATCTTGCCGTCTAAAAAAAAGGCTATCGCTGGAGATAAGCAATTGTGAACACCCTTGGAACAGTGGATAACCCAAAGAGTAATGCAGAGAACTGCAAGTGCCATCTAGACAGAGAAAACGTTAAAAATATTTGAAGTATGAGGCTATAAGAATATGATGATAAGCATCCTTGAAATCTAGGGTTGCCAAAAAATTAGATGGGGAATCAGATGTAATGGGTTATGAAGAGAAAACATTCTGAACTTTGGGAATTTCACAAACTGAGAAAATATAGCTCTAATACTGGTCTCCAACAGACCTCTTTCTTTGGCACCAGAAACATTTTTAAATAAAGCCTTTCCTGTCAGAGAAAGTGGAACAGTTAGATTATCTCCAAAATCAGCAGATGCTAAATGACATGAGGGAAAAATAAATCTGATCTGGTAGACGAGGAAGAATCACCTTGAAAGGAGGAAGAGAGTGCCACTGCCATCTGTGCTCTTAATGGATCACTCTCAGAACCCTTTTTCTGTTTCCAAAGAGAGAGAAATCAAGACCCAGATGTTGGGAGAGGTTTAAAAGTTTGCCAGGGTAGGAAAGGGAAGTAACAACTCCAGACAGTCATTCAAACATTTTGGAATGTCCTGGTTTCTGGGAGAATCCCTTTTCTTTTGGCGTCTGGTTGCTACTTTTTGAACATCTGCTTACCAGTAGTTTTCTGAGTCTGATTACTTTGCTTTGTATAAATAAATGCTGTGGAAGGTGTGAAATCTTTAACAAATTTAGAGGATGAAGGCTGAAAAATCTAAGCCACCCCTTGAATCAGTTTCCCTCTTTCATCATAATTTTAAGGACTTCTGCAGTAGATAGTACAAAGACAAACTCACTATCAAAAGGAAAATTCAAAATTTCAGTTTTAACATGCTTAGTTAATGTTAGAGTATGAAACCACTCAAACAATTGGAAGAGGCATTACCTGAATCATATCCACACTTCAAAGAGAGCTTTGTCACTTGAGACACAGAATTAATACATGTAGGCATAAAATAATGTTTCTCAGAACATGGAAAATGGCAAAAATATTCCTCATATTCTGAAATGATGCAGGTAAAAACATTAACAGGTGAGCCTGACAATTAAGAATTCTAAAAAAATAAGTGTAGCATAACTATTCACTTTTTTTAAAAATCTATCAGAGGCTTTCCTATCCTTATCACTTGGGAATGGATTAGCATTTACCAAATGTTTATCTGCAGCAGCATTCCCTGGGAAAAACACAGCAGGGTCAGATATAGGATTAGAAAAGAAAAAAAATGTAAGCTTGAAGCAACTTATGCAATCTTTCTGCCTTTTTGGGGCTATAGGTTGGCTGTTGAGCACATTACTTCCTCCAAAGTCTGAAATATAGAAAGAATAGGAATGGGTCAAGAAAATTCTAGTTGTAATAATTTATAACATTCTTTCAGAGACACTGGGATATCATTATGCTCCCAGTGAAACAATTGCTAAATCCTAGATATGGTTTCAGAAAAAAAAAAGTTCTTCCAAGGCACCATCTAAAGAAATACTCTTCTCAGAATCAGAATCAGTCACCTGAGAAGAACGAAACAGAAGTTGTTCCCTCAAAATAATTTTCCTGTTTATTATGCAAAAAATCTTTAGAAAATGAAGAATTATTTTTTTCTTTTACCAGTAAAACCAGAAAAAGAAGTGGTTAAGAGCTTGAACTCAGCCCAGCAAAGCATTCCTGTCTAAAGTAGCTGAGACTGGGAAGATAAATGTTTAACTTTACACTTCTTCATACCAAGAATCTACGCCTAGGCAAAGAGGCATTCCCTGCCCCTTCCTCTAAGACTGACAAGAGTGGTTCTCTCATGCCCACTAAGGACACTTTAACAGCCACAGAGGGCATGTCTAATCCACCGTCCATAGTAACTGAAGGGACTACACCAGTGGAAACCACAGAAGATGAGTTGTCTGAAGAACCACAAATGGCCACAGTAAAGTAATCCATCTACAGCTAATGCAAATGTCTTGCCTGTTGAAGGGGCAAAGACTGCCTAGGAATGTTCTTTTGTGGCCAGAGGAAGGAAGAACCAATAAACTGGTAAGTGGATCCTTAATGCTGATAATGAAGTCTGAAGTTCAGGTATCACTGACAGCAACCAGTAAAAGAGGTAAGTATCAAAACAGTAGTGATTTCCACAAATAAATAAACAAAGAAAAGCACAACATGCACTTTTTCCTAGCCACTAAATACAGTTTCCTAAATATTTTACCTCAAAAAACAAAATTGAACTATACTTTTATGATACTTTCATTATACAAGTTTTTATATAAATGTAAAAAGCACAATCACAGACATGACAGTCCAATAAACATAATATTCCTTCCAACAAATAATGTATTTCAAAGTAAAAACCAATGTTTCTATCACAAAATAAAATATAGACATTTTCCCCCAATGGGAGCATATCTGACCAGTAATAGAAAAACACTAGATGACCATTGATTCTCAAAAGCCTGTAACAGGGGGTGGTTATTAATGGCATGAAAGCTCTGAAGGTTTGACACTCAGACTGCTGATTTTCTACAGCTCTGCATGAGCTGTCAATTGTCTGGGCACTGAAAGATGCCCTTACGCTTTCAAATCTGACCAGCTGTTACATCCTGTGCATGATGTAACCCATATTGCTAGGAAGGAGATGGAATCAGCAAGAAATACCTATAAACTCTTCAACATGAACTTACAGTACCATTATATATGTTATTTACTAGGTTGTATAAATATGGGGAGATTCCTCAAGATTGGAGACATACACTTATTAAACCTGTCTTTAAGGGAAAGGGGAGGACAAACCCAGAGTCATGTAGACCCTTAAGTCTACTTTCATGTTGTAGAAAAATAATGGAGAAGGTTATATTGGATAAAATATTGTTAGTAGAGGAAAAGCTAGGACTTGACACCATATATCAGCATGCATATGTTGAAAATTGATCTATCATCACCTGTAACATAGTGTTCTATAACAATATAATAACAGCTATGAATGAAAATTTGTGTGTGCTGTGATGTAATTTATACAGATTTAACTTCACCATTTGATAGGGACATACACAAAATATTGATCAATAAATTAGAACAACTAGGTATTGATGTACTCTTGAAAAGATGGATAGCTGCATGGCTTACAAGTATGACATGGCAAGTATCATACAGCAATTGGACAGGTGAAATCCTTGGTTACAGTCAGGGTGTCCCACAGGGCTCTGTCCTAGGCCCTGACTTGTACAGATTGTATCTGCCAGACCAAATTTTTTCATCAGAGGTGTTCTACATTCTATATGCAGATGACCTGAAATTGGGTAAACTGATTACATATGTTACATGTAAGGCATGTGTGCAAAGCAACTTGATTAAATTGATCATTTGGGCACAGGAGAATAATATGCTTACAAATACATCAAAAAGTAAACATGAGATTTGGAAGGCATAAACTAAATGGTGAATATCTAATACAGCACACAGTGATTGAAACTGTAGATTCATTTAAGGACCTGGGTATCCAGCTTTGAGTTTTTCGAGTTATATCAACCCAATGGTTAATGATACTTATAGAACTAAAGGTTGTACAAAAAGATTTACAAAGACTTGAAAATGTGAAATGATGACGTCATTTTCTCTAAGTTGAATGAGACTGGAACATAAGTGTAGAACAACAATATGGAAACCATATAAGAAAACAAGCATGAGTAAACTGGAAAGAGTACAGTGGAATTATACCAAGGGCATCCAAACATGTGAAAATTTAAGCTATTATGAAAGGGTAAAATATCTGAACTTGTACAGTTTTTTTTTGAGTTATCATAACGTAGTAGAGAATCATCAGACAACCTATGTAGAAGATTCTATAGGAAGCTGTTGCCACCTCACAAATCATGGAGTGAGGGAGCTGGTTCTGGCTCACCACATGGATGACATCTTGTAGAAGCACTAAATGTTATGTCCACTGGAACTCTCCCTACTGAGCCCATGGTGTTTGAATACGTTACACTGTAAGCTAAGGGGAGCTCAGCATGCAGAAGCATATATACCCTCAAAAACCAGCAATAGCAGATCTCAAATCAGCTGCTGGGGGGTGCACTCTTAGAATGAAAGGTAGAGGGTAGACCACCACACAAGACAAGTAAACTGTTTTACTCCCTACACATTGATTCACTTGACAGTTGCTGAGAACTGGATGATGAATCGGGATTCCCAGGAAGGAAAGAAGAAGACTTAAGGCTCTCACCTTACCAGGGAGTGTTTGACTGCTATTTCTCTGGAATGACTGGACTGATTATATTAACATTCAAAGTCACATAACAAAAAGACCAAAAATCTTTGAATCGCTGCTGTTGCACTGATAGAAACCATGCCAGTAGCAAATATCAGTGGAAAACTGTGATCAGTGAATTGCAACTGATGAAAGTCTATCCTTATCTGGTATACACAGCACAAGCACATGGAAGCCATGAATGAATGTCATCCACTGTGAGTGGTATAGTGTTTCTTAAACAGCTTTTACTAACTCTGCTGCATCCCAACACCTTGTTAACCCCATAATATAACAGAATCACGTCAGTGCAAGCCAACATCCAACAATGAGTCATGCTTTTCATTTAGTTTTATATTTTACCCTGAATTTTCCATGTTACCACAAAAATGTTTTTTTATGAAATATAACTGTGCATATTTCACTATTTTATATCTACTAATTAGCATGGAAATAATAACAATGAGGTTGCAATTCACCATTGTTTCTGTGGCCATTGAGAACACTTGGATGAAGAGAGGGCAACAATGAAGAAAAGCTGCAGTACGTTGGGATTCTTGAACAAAGCAGAAGGATAGTTCACAGTTATAACTGGACTATAGGGTACTTCTGAAAATGTGTAAAAGAAAGCATGCAGTAGTTGACATTAATACCCCTAACTGGGTAATCTGCGAATTTGTTGGTTTGACAATCACCTCAAAAAAAGAGCAACTGCAAGTATGTACCCTAAACTTTTGATGGACAGTAAAAGACAACAGCTTCCCGATAATTGGACCCTGTGTATCATCATAGGTTCATACAATGCATGTGGCCAATGGAGTTAATTGGGAAGCTCATCCACATCTCTTAATACTGGTGGGAGACTAACTGTGCACCCCATTAAGTAGACTTTCTCCACATAACCCTGGTGAAAAATTGTAATCACCCATTTGGTCATCCAGACTGGTTTTAAAGGTTGTTAGGGAAGTAATTTATTTAATACAAAAGGGCCGCCTATTGCAGAAATACATTGGGTTACATATCTGTTATACCATCTGGTGCTTCTGATGTGATAGTAAAGATTTACTTTGTCTAGAATGTGTGTTGTGTTTAGGTAAAGGGGTTCAATAAGTGCTGGGTTTTTCATAACATGAAAAACTAAGCATAGATCACCCCTCTGGAGTTAGCAGGACACTGAGTGTGTGTGTGTGTGGGGGGGGGGGCAAGGTTTTACTCTGCCAGAACAGATAAGAGTACTGAGACTTGATATTTTTTACTGAAGAAACACTGAAGTCTCCCATATTCATTTAGGAATTTGGTAAGGTACGAGCTGAAGGGTGCATTATATTCAATAAAAGTTATAATAAAAGCTAAATAAAGTGAGGCTATAATTTTTCTGGACCTTAAGGATGTAACTCAAAGAATAAGCTGTGCAAGGTGAAAGGACTTTCAAGCTACTAGAAAGGTATAGTGGTCAAAAGGGAGTCTGTTATCAATATATGTACTCAAGCCCCTCATGACTGCGTGAAATTTTAAGGTAAATGTTATCTGTATGTTAGTAACTTAAGATTTATGAAAAGAAACTAGGCTGCATTATTTGGTCTTAAGAATAAGCCCACGATTAATATACCAAGCATTTGTTTAGTGCAAGCTTGATAGAAAATTTCAGTATCAGAATGGGACTTGCCCAAGTTTACAGTCTTCAACAAACTTAGTTAGTCATAGCCCATTGATATCGGCATTTATATCATGGAAATAGATACCGAAGAGGAGGGGACCTAAAACAGAGTCATGGGGGACACCGCTAGTGACATTTTTCTATCTAGAGGAAATACCCCAGCCTTAAATTTATGGCTTCTGTCAGACAGCCAATTATCACCTTTTCTAATTATGTATAGGTTAATGTTGAGTTGAAAGAGAAGAGTTTGCCAACAATGCCAGCATGGGGGGTGGTATCAAAGGCACTGGCAAGGTTTAGATAAGCAGTGTAGACTGTATGCCCTTTATCCACAGCCTCAGCAATCTTTCAAAGACTTCAACTAGATTGAGCAGACATGACCTGTCATTTACAAAGCTGAACTGGTATGTATCCAGGAATATATGTTTACAAATTCAGCTATAATATATTTTATAGCTTTGCTAGGGAGGATAATAGATCTGTAATTCCCTGGGTTAGTACAGAGACCACTTCTGTGCAAGTGCACTGCAGCTCTCATTCCCCACTCCTCACGGAAATAACTGCCGTTAAGACTAAAGTGTTGATGGAAGGTTTTTTTTGAAGTGGAACTTTGCACTTTTCAGCAGGCATCCAGGGATATTGTCAGGACCCAAGAAAATTGTGTTTTCAATTTTGGAAATTGCCAAAAAAGACTTGGTTTAAACTGATTTCAGGAGGAGCAATATGAGGGGGAATGGAGAGCAGAGAGAGGATGGTGGGTAGACTAAAGTTAGAATAGAATTTTTCTACAAGAATATAGCAACATCCTTGTCATCAGTGAAGGAGGTATCATTGGAGAACTGTACATTACCTCGAAGACTCCTAATATAGTTGAAGAAGGTGTTATGGCTGACTTTTGAATTAGATGCAATCCTGAGATCATAGATGGCCTTACATTTTCTAATGGTACGTTTGAGAGACTTACCACTTTTAAATTCCTTTTATAATGATGAAGTCAACATCTTTTAGTGAGAGCCAGGAGATTGATCTTTTTGTTATAGTTTGTTAATGTGGTAGCTCTACAGTATGGATTTGGTTCCAACCTCACCATTATGCTTATGCTGAATTTGTAATGATAACTCGGTGCATCTATCCAACAGAGAGTAAAATTCAGAGCAACAGGTGGCAGTCTCAGTTACATGATTTGCTGGAGAGCTATACCATTTGAGAATGTCAGTAAGATCAGTGTTATATAATTGGGTTTGGAACAGTCCCTAAATGTAGATAAGTTATTAGAAGGCATAAAGTGGGTTTTCATTAAGAAAATCACAGAGAGATGATCAGGTTTGATTAGGAAGGGAGTAGCAAGTGGAATACTACAACTGGAGGAAATGTTCATGATTACAAGATCAAGAAGATTCACACCTCTGGTGGAAAGGCTGACAGTTTATAATGTCCATAAATCTTTTGGCATATTTGTTGCTGGTAGCAAATATTCACCACTTTATGTGTGGATAGCTCTAGTCACCCATAGGAAAGGAATTTAGTTCAACTGCTAGATTTTCTAACAGGTTAAGGAATTCTGCAAGCTCTGAAGGGATCAGACATAGTGATCTTTAACTGGCTATAATGAAATAATTAGTTTATTGAATATAGCAAGGACTTCAACTAGTTTTAGAGTTGTATAATGTGAGTTACAAATAAATACTGATACTCCCCACAATTGCTGGTGGATCTGAATGCAGGGCAGCTATTGTACCCTGGAATGCAGGGAGTGCTATCTCTACAATGGTTTCTATAAATAAGCAAATGGTGATCTATTTGGGGGTAAAGAATACCTCAAGTTCAGTGATTTTGTTGTTTAGGCCTCTGTCATTCAGCTGTGCTATATTGATATTGTCCAGATTGCAGTTTGTTATGTTGTGATGGCCATCGGGTGAACTATGCCTAAACAAGTCATTAGCCAGTATGTGAAAACCAAAGGGTGAAAGATGCAAGTCACTTTGACAAAATAGGTGGGTCTGATGAACATTTCATACCACACAGGCACACACTGGACTCCTCCTAAAATGACACAAATGTACTAGACAATTATTGCAGAGGATTATTTTATCACTGAATTTAGGAATCACTCTTAGTGATGGTAGAATGCTGCTCAATGCCAGGACTTTACCAGCTTCCAACACATTAGCAGAGAGCTCAGCAATCTCTCTCTTCATCTCTAATAGGTTACAATGTCTAAAATGACTGACCACCATCCCATGGACAAACAGGTCATAGCTGTATCTGGGGTTGCACAGGGACATAAGGGCCATAGTGAAAGCACTAATTATTGCACCAGAGGGTCAGATTACCTTGGCCTTAGCCTTAGCTGAGCTAGTAAGTGTTGTGCCTGTATGTGTCACAATGGAGCTACTAATGAATAAGACATCACCATTATCATCACTGTCACAATCATTAGCAGCAGCAGCATCATTTTCACATATTTATGGTGGCATCTGGTATGAAAGTATCCCTGCGTGATTATTTAATAATCACCATCCTCTAGATATTCTAATTTCTTTTGTCACTGCCTAGGGCAGTGATAGTCAACCTTTTGGGTTTGCATATCAAAAATTTGGAAAATGCCTAACTTGACTCTGCTTGTGTGTCACCCCTCCAAAACAAAAAAATAATAAATTAAATTAATTTTTGTTGTTGTTTCTTTCGGCTTATCCCGGTTAGGGGTCGCCACAGTGGAACTCCAGTCCGCTAATGTTTGGTAGTGGATTTTTATGTGCCAAGTTATCAGCCCTGACGCACAATCTTCAATGAAGGCACACCCATTCATGCATGCCTCCACACAGAAGACGCTCTAGCTGAGAATCGAACGCGACAAGGTCTTGCTGTGAGGCGACAACGCTACCGCAGCACCACTACTGCATAAATACATAAAAATAAATAAAACAGCATGGCTCTCAATACATCGGGGATAAATATCAACAGAATCAGGGACAAATCTAGAAATAAGAGACATGGACAGTTTTAAACTACTAGTACTATTAATGTGAGACACTGACAAAAAAAAAATGAACATGAATTAATATACATTTTCTAAAGTAAAATAAGTCTATAAATCTCATTACTGCCATTATTAAGTGTAAATCACCAGTTTTAAGAGGGATTTAGAGGGACAGTTGAGAGGAATGTAAAACAGCACACCCTTAGAAATGCAGAGTACTTACCCTTTGCAGAAGTGCAACCACAAAGAGAAAACAATGTCAGCACTGCCCTTTGCAGACTCTATTGAGAAAGTATACTGAAATAGTCTTTGAGGTTAATAGTTCTATACCTCTGCAGCAGTGCTGTTGAACTGGCTCCTGGTACAAAACAATTCAATGCACTTCGCACAAGCAACACATGCTAAAACAGTTTCTTTGCTAACTCGGGTGTTGGTGAATGCTGGTGTGTCACCAAAAATGTTGTGGCATGTCACCTTTGACACACATGTCATAGGATCACCATAACTGGCCTAGGGCTAAGACAAAGCTGTATGTTCTCTCAGAATTTGGCATCATAGGATCATAGGTTCATAGGTGTGTACTGGGCTAATGGCCCTGGAGTTTTTACAAGCCTAGCCCATAGGATTACCCAGGCATCGTGCCACCTGACCTTTGTTTCCAGTGCGTCTGTCGGGTAGAGCCATTGGAGTGATTCCCAGGATGAATTTTCTATTTTCCATTCACTCATCAAGATTTCTCTTGAAGATGGCCAGTAAGGTGCTCTGCTTGATATTTATGGAAAGCCTATTTCATAGCAAGGGCAGTCTCTGGGTTATGAACCTGTCCCTCCAGCACATTCTGTTGATTGTGGTAATGAGGTTGAGGTCTCTGGAGTGCATGGTGTGGAGGGATTGGGATTTCTTTAGATATAGGATTTCTAACAGACCTGGGTCAGACATGGCTTTGTAAGTCAAGCAGAGACCGCATCTAAGTACACAATATGAGACAGAGAATAGTTGGAGTTTTTTGAGTCTGTCCATATAGGACAAGTGCTTAAGGCCTGGGATCCTCTTTGTGAGGTACTTTTGCAGCCTCTCCAGTTGTTGCAGGTGTCTAATGAGGTACATGCCAAATGGGGAATTGTACTCGATGATTGGCCTAATGAGGGAAGAGTAGAGGGAGACAATGACCTCTTTCTTCCTGGATGCAAAACCCTTACTAATGAGATATGTCACATAGAAGGACTTTCTAACCATAGTGCAGTGTGGTGGTCAAAAGAGAGGTTGCTGTCAACCTGTGTTCCCAGCTCTCTTATAACGCCTTATGTGTTCCGTGGACTACCATCGATGTGGTAGTTCATGGGAACTGGGTTTTTCCCAAAATTGATGAGACACATTTTTGGCATTGAGCTTAAGACAATGGTTCTGACACCAGTCGTTAGTCTCCGTGAGGCCTTTCTGTAGGATGTCAACATCACTTAGGGAGTTAATAATGGCTCCCAACTTGCAATCGTCTGTGAACTTTGTCAGCCAGATTCGCTTTGTGTTGGACTGCACTTCTGAGAAGTAGATACCAAACTGAAGAATGACACAGGAACAATCCCTGTGGGAATCCACTTATGATTGGTCAGCAGTCTGACTAGGAGTCAGCAACTTTCACACTATGGGTTCTATCTGTGAGCCAGTTTGCAATCCACCTAGTGATATAGGGGTTGATGCCTAGCTTAAAAACTTTTTCTATGATTCTTGAGTGGGGAATGGTATCAAAGGCCTTGGCCAGATCAAGGTAGGCTGTATGAACAACCTTGCCTTCATCCACAGCTCTGGTGACTGACTCAAAGAAGTCAACAAAGGTATGATCTACCCTTCACAAAACCAAACTGTGTGGGTTCCAGAGTTTGGAGATTGCCTATATCCTTGTTTATTAGGTCCATGATGATGTGTTCCACAGCTTTGCATATCAGTCTTGTCAGGCTAATGGGGCGATAGTTCCCTGGACCTGTAGTCACTCCTCCTTTGTGGAGAGTGATGACTATAGCAGGGCACCATTCGGTACGGACAAGGTCTAAGGTGAGGCTTTGATTGGACAGGGCATACAGGTGAGGTGCCAATTCACTCTGTAGTCCATGTAGAGCACAGCCAGGGATATTGTCAGGTCCCATAGAAGCTGTATTCTTGGCCTTGGACAGTGCTTTTTTACCTGTACAGCAGTAATACTGGGTGGCTGGCAATCTACTGGTATTGTAATTGGTCCTTTGGGGGGTGAGAGGGGTAAAGTTGGCATTGAATCTCTCAGCTAGTATATTAGCAATGTCTGTTGGCTCAGTATTGGAGATTTCATTGTGCAGTACCCCAGAGAAAATCTGGGGCTGTTCTTTACATAACTATAAAAGGCCTTGTGGTGGTCATTACTATCTGCTACAATTCTGTTTTCATAGCTAGCGTTAGAGGATTTGATGAGGGATCTCAACTTTTTGTTGAGGCTGTTAAGGGTGTTTTTCCAGTCTTGGGACTTCACTTTATTCTGCATCAGTTTCCTCCTTCTGTTGTAGAGCTTGTTTATGGCAGGGTACCACCAGATTGGCTTCATTTTTTTGGAGGAGAGCATCTTAGTTCTATTGGATATGGTGAGATCCATTGCTTTGTGTATGTGTTCGTACAGTGCATTATTGTATGATTCAGCGGTTATGCAACTATTCTCCATTTGCATGGGTACCGTAAAGTTAGCCACCTCTGTTCTTAGGAGGCCAAAGTTAGCTTTGGAGAATTCTTCATGGTGGTTACCTTTGCAGGGGGTGGGGTGGGGGGTGGGATGTGGACTTCCAAGGTGATTCGTTTGTGGTCGGATCTAACCAGGGAGGAACTGACTATTGGTGTAGAGCAACGGTCGTCCTTGTTAGTAATGACCAGGTCAAGGATGTTGCTACCTCTAGTGGGCATAAGAATGAGCTGGTCCAGAGCATTGGAATTAATGAATTTCAGGAAACATTGGGCAAGTGTATTTGTACATGAGTAGTTTTCCCAGTTAATGGAGGGGTAGTTGAAGTCACCCAGTATGAGTATGTTAGGTTGGACCCTAACATTCTTCAGGGTGCTTAGGAATGTGGAATGAGTGTCTTGGGACAAGGTTGGGGACCTATAACAGGCTACAACCTGAATCGCTGTCTTACCCAATGTTAGCTGCACCTGAAGTATCTCTGATGCATTATGCTGGGCTACCACTCTGGAGGTGTGTGCATCTTTTATGATTATGGAAACACCAACACCTTTGGAACTTCAGTCCAAGTTCTGGGGTTGAAAGGTGTGGAATGAGTTATAGCCTGGTAGTGCAGGGGTGCTTTCTGCTGCCTTGAACCACGTCACTGCTACAGCACAAATGTCAATGTTCTCGATTTTAAGAAGTGCTTTGAGCGAGTGCATTTTGAGATTTAGACTTCTAGCATTGAGCAGCATGACCCTCAGATTGAATTTGTTTGTAGCGGTTATGGTGGTTATTTGTTCTTTGGAACACCATGTAAAAAAGGCACTATAGGGGTGCCAAGAGCCTTGGCCAGTATTTGGAAGTCCAGGGGTGACAGATGCAGGTGATCTCTGGCAAAGCATCGAGGTCTGTCAATCATGTCATCCCAGCCAGACAGATAATGGATCCCCTTAGAATAACACCAGAAACTTAGCCAATTGTCAAAATCAATCATTTTCTGCTTGTACTGTGGTATCATTCTGGGTGATGGTAGGATGCTGCTCAGGGCTAGGGTTGTACCCGCCTGGGCTACATAATCCAACAGCTCCTCCATGTCTCTTTTCATGTAGTTCAAGGAGGTACACCTCAGGTCATTCACACCCACATGTACAATGGCAGAGTCATATTTGTACCTGTTGTTGAGGGACTTGAGTGCATGCATTATATGGTGGATCCTGGCACCTGACAGACAGTTGACTGTTACTTTCTCCTTATTCAACCTAGTGAGTGGGACATCAATATGCCTCACTATCGATTCACCTATGACTAGTGTACTGGGCATGCTGTTTGGCCTTAGGGGCTTTGGTTGAATGGCACACTGTTTATGAGAGTTATGTGTCTCGTGATTAGTACTGTGTTCTGGTAGTTGATTGCGTTTCTGCCTTGGAGGTCTCTGCTGTTTGGGTAGATTTCTTTTGAGAACCTCCACGAAGGTGGGTGTGTGGTTTGTGTTTTTATGTGAAGGTAGTCCTGGTGTGTGTTCTGGAGGGCTATGTGTTCCATGTGGTGTGGTGCAAGTGTTGACCTTCTTCTCTGACCAGCTAATCTGGTTTTGGCTGAAGAGTGCGTGGCTTCCAATTTGGATATATGTCCATCTCTCGCAAGTCTGAGTGTTGGGAGGTAAGAGGAGAGGGTTGTCAGTGTACATGAGGCAGTTGCTACATTGCCTCAGGATGCCAAAGTTCACCAGGTTAACAGGAGAAAGAACACAGATAATAAGTACTGGAGCTGTTTCCTTGTAGAACATTTAGTGCTGGTAGCACTTTTGTGTGCTACAATAATTGCTACAAGAAGTCTGGTATGGTAAAGTGCTAGACTAATAAGCTAGTAAAAGTGCAGGAGAAGAGAGAACAGGCAGATCTAGGGGAAAAATTGAGAGCAGACTTTGGCACCTCTCAGAAGCTTACAAACAGTCCTGGGTACAACAAATCTGTATCTTGACTAGACTAGTTACCGGAAAGGGGGGAAACAAGCGCAAACATGGGCTTTTAGACCAGAAAGTTGAAGGAGGTGGAAAATGTGCTCCAACAGCCTAATAACTACAATTTCTGGGCCAGAAGCCACTCCTCTTGTGGTAGATAGGCTACATAGTTCTTAGCACTCCCACTGATAAGCTAGAAGGCTTCCTTCAAAACTGAAAGGCTTGGGGGGGGGGGTGGCTAAGAAGCTTACAAACAGTTCTGGATACAGCAAAACTGTATCTGGCCTAGACTAGCTACAGGAAAGGTGGGAAACAAGTGCAAGCACAGGCTTTTAGATCAGAAAGTTGAAAGAGATGGAAAAACTGGCCAATAAACTACAATTTCTGGGCCAGAAACTACTCTTGTGGAAGACAGGCTACCTAGTGCTTACCACTCCCACTGATAACCTAGAAGACTTCCCTCCAACACAGAAAGGCTTGGAGTGCTCAGAAGCTGCAAACAGTCCTGGATACAGCTAATCAGTATCTAGACTAGACTAGTTATAAGAAAGGTAGGAAACAAGCTTAGAATTTTTTTTTTTTTTGTTACAGAAAAGCAGCTAAAACAGCACTAAAAACTACTCAAGTGCAGTACAAGCTAGCACACCTAAGTAAAAAGTCTTTCAGCTTTTCCCAGTTAGGGGTCACCACAGCGGAACTCAGGTCTGTTAATGATTGGCAGTGGATTTTTATGGTGCCGAGCAGCCAGCCCGACACCCAACCTTCAAAGAAGGCACACCCATTCATGCACGCACCTACCTGCAAAATACCACACTTGAGTGTGTAGCAATTTTAAAGTAATTTATTCAAACTATATTCTGAACTGAATTCAATTATTGTTTAATTCAACTCTGAACAGTTAAAATGTGCCAAAAAATATACTTACCAGCTGAGAAGTACACTCAGTCAAAACACAAAGTAAAGTGGAAAGGGAGAAAGGAAAAACAAAAGATAATTCAAGGTTAAGGGCCTAAGTGGGTTGGCCTACTCAAATGTTTTCTCTGTGTAAGGCAGAATGAGCTAATGACACTAGACTCTGATAGAGCTGAACAGATGCGATTGGTAGGAGTGTCTGAAATCAAAATATGATCTCACTGTACTTGGTTGAGTGAGCAAATGAGATGGACCCAGCAGGCGTGTTCAAAAACAAATTTACAGGAGGGGCAGGCAATTCTAAAGCCATCAGGATTAATACCACAAAAAGAACAGGGACAGAGGGTGGGAAACTGACTGCAGAAAGAGGAGAGGTCACAATATTCAGTGAAGCAAATAAATAAAGAGAAAAATAAAATGCAGTACTATCTTTAACACAATATTTAATGAAACAAATAAATAAACAGAAAAATAAAATACAGCACTATCTTATAAAAATAAAATACAGTACTACCTTATAACACTGCAAGTTTGTACTTATCTCAGCATGTAATAAAGTTGAGGTAGGTATATAACAGCTAACCAAACAGCTCAAATATTCACATATTCAGCAGAAATAAGTTAGAGATAAGCGTCTAAGACGTATAAGCACAGTTACACCCTGTAGGCTGAGTTCAACACTGAATATCAATGAAGTGAATACAATAACCCCCACTTAATGCAGAGAGAAGAGAGATCACAGTATTCAGTTAAGCAAATAAATAAAGAGAAAAATAAAATGCAGTACTATCTTTAACACAATATTCAATGAAACAAATAAATAAACGGAAAATAGAATACAGTATTATTTTATAAAAAAATACAGTCCTATAACACTGCAAGTTTTTACTTATCTTAGCTTGTAATAAAGTTGATGTACAGTGGATATAAAAAGTTTACACACCCCTGTTAAAATGCCAACTTTGTGTGATATAAAAAAATTAGACCACAATAAATAAATTCAAAACTTATCCCACCTTTAATGTGACGCACAACCTGTACAATTCAATTGAAAAACAAACAATTCTGTTAGGGGAAAATATATACAAAATAAAAAATGTACAACAAGCTGGTTGCATGAGTGTGCACTCCTCTAAACTAATACTTTGTTAAAGCACCTTTTAATTTAATTACAGCATTCAGCCTTCTTGGGTAGGATTCTATCAGTATGGCACATCTTGACTTGGCAAAATGTGCCCACTGTTCTTTGCAAAACTGCTCCAAATCTGTAAAATTGCAAGGGCATCTCTTGTGCACAGCTCTCTTCAGGTCATCCCACAGATTTTCTGTTGGACTTAGGTCTGGGATCTTACTGGGGCATTCCAAAACTTTAATTTTCATCTGGTGAAGCCATTCTTTTGTTGAATTGGATGTATACTTGGGGTCATTGTCATGTTGAAAGGTAAAATTCCTCTTCATCTTCAGCTTTCTAGCAGACACCTGAAGGTTTTGGGCCAAATGTAACTTGTATTTGGATTTGTTCATAATTCTCCCTACCTTGAATAGAGCCCCAGTTCCAGCTGAAGAAAAGTAACCCCAAAGCATGATACTGCCACCACCATGCTTCACCATGGAGATGGTATTCCTTTGGTGATGTGAAGTGTTGCTTTTGTGCCAAATGTACAGTTTGGAACTGTGGCCAGATAGTTCAGACCATAGCACATTTTACCACATGCTTTTGGGAGACTTAATGTATTGTTTTGCAAATTTTAGCTGGGCCTGGATTTTCTTTTGTGTAAGGAAAGGCTTCTGTCTTGCAAATCTACCCCATATCCCAGACATATGAAGACTATGGGAGATTGTTGTCACATGTAGTACACAACCAGTACTTACCAGAAATTCCTGCAGGTCCTTCAGTGTTGTGTAGGTGTCTTGGCAACCTCCCTGACCAGTTTTTGTCTTGTCTTTTCATCAATTTTGGAGGGATATCCAGTTCTTTGCAATGTCATTGTTGTCCTATATTTTCTCCACTTTTTGATGACTGTCTTAATTGTGTTCCATGGTATATCCAATGCTGTGGAAATCTTTTTGAACCCTTCTCCTGACTGATACCTTTCAGCAATGAGATCTCTTTGATGCTTTGTAAGCTCTCTGCAAACCATGGCTTTTGTGTGGCAGGCAACTGACGAAATGTCAGGAAAATCCTACTAGGACAGCAAACTTTATTTGGGGCTAATCAGAGTCTCTTTAATTGATGGCAGGTGTGTACCCAAGAAGACTGAATGCTGTAATTAAATGAAAAGGCGCTTCAACAAAGTATTATTTTAAGGGTGTCCACACTTATGCAACCAGCTTATTGTATGTTTTTTTATTTTTTATATTTCCCCCTAACAGATTTGTTTGTTTTTCAATTAAAATGTACAGGTTATAGCACACATTAAAGGTGGGAAAAGTTCTGAAATGATTTATTGTGGTCTAATTTTTTTATATCACAAAAACCTGGCATTTAACAGGGGTTTGTAAACTTTTTACATCCACTGTAGGTATATAACAGCTAACCAAACAGCTCAAATATTCAGCTATTCAGCAGAAATAAATTCAGAGTTAAGTGACTAAGACTTATAAGCACAGAGAAACCCTGTAGACTAAGAGTTCAACACCGAATATCAATGAAGTGAGAACAATAACCCCCACTTACTGCAGAGAGAAGAGAGATCACAATATTCAGTGAAGCAAATAAATGAAAATAAAAATAAAAAGCAGTACTATCTTTAACATAATGTTCAATGAAACAAATAAATAAACAGAAAAATAAAATACAGTACTATCTTATAACACTGCAAGTCTGTACTTATCAAAGCTTGTAATAAAGTTGATATAGGTATATAACAGTTAACCAAACAGCTCAAATATTCAGCTATTCAGCAGAAATAAATTCAGAGATAAGTGGCTAAGACTTATAAGCACAGAGAAACCCTGTAGGCTAAGAGTTCAACACTGAATATCAATGCAGCGAGAGCAATAACCCCCACATACTGCAGAAAGAAGACAGATCAGAATATTCAGTGAAGCAAATAAAGATAAAAATAAAATGCAGTGCTATCTTTAACACAATATTCAATGAAACAAATGAACAGAAAAATAAAATACAGTACTATCTTATAAAAATAAAATACAGTACTATCTTATAACACTACAACTTTGTACTTATCTTAGCTTGTAATAAGGTTGATGTAAGTATACAACAGCTAACCAAACAGCTCAAATATTCAGCTATTCAGCAGACATAGAGCCCATTGACCTGACAACACTCAAGCTTAAGGGCATTCACAATTTGTACTATTAATTTTTGACAAAACTATGCAATCTGCCCTGAAATGAGCAGTATAATCCATGAAATTTCAGACTAGTTTTGCTATAGAAGCTTAACAGAGCCAGAATGCCAGAGAGCTTTTCTAGCAACATTATCAGCCTAGTGTTTGTCAGCATGTCCTGAGTGTTAGTTTTGATTTAGCTTTGCTGAGATGAAAAATAGCAGTATCTACAGCTGCAACACCAGCTCAATGCACAGAACACATGAACTTTACATTTCCAAATTTGTTGTTAAGACTTCATAGACAGTGCATAAAAATCTTGATGTTCACTGACACTCTTTTTAATTTGGGTCAATGATTCTACATGTGAGAGATACAGATATTTACTTATACCAGGGATGAAGGCCTCCATGCATAATAAAATGGCTGGTGATTATCCCTCTGAGTCCAGCAGAACTTATGCTGAGTCACTATCCTGTTTACCCTTAAATATCCTTTAGTTCTGTTAGATATGTACCTCAAAACATCATACCATACACAGATTCACTGGATACCAGTCCAAAAGAAACACGTTAATATCTCAGCTGCTAAATCTGTCCTCTAAACCAAAATAAAACATAGTGGAAGCCCTTCATAATTGGTCACTCTGTGGTTAGGTACACTGACTCTGTTCTAGCTGGCTTTTGCATCCAACAACAAAAACAATTTACATCAGGACAAATACAACGTCTAAGTTTAATAAATGACTGTATTTATATTTAGTATTTGGTCAGGTATTTCTAAGCTTTGAGCTGGTCGCAGATATCTAAACAAGCTGCTCAAATACTTATATAGTCTACAAAGCCTGTACCAAGGAAAATAATGTCTCATCTGGTTAAAAGCAACAGAAGTCTGGGGATGTTATTCTGGCTGTGATATTATGATAGGTTGTATACATATCGAATCTCTCTCTCTCTCTCTGTCTGTCTCTCTACCCCTCTGTTATGAAGGTGCATGCCAGCTAACATCTCAGGAAAATTCTACCATGTTTTCTTACTGATATCAGTTTTCCTGTAAGATGAGCATGGTCTCATAAAGGATAGTATCTGCTTTTACTCTAATGGTTTTGACAAGGAGCTGGTAAAAACTGGGAAGTTACAATCTTAAGCATAGTATAACTTTATTTTAAAACATCAGATAAAATTAGCTCTTGGCAAATAGTGACCTAGAAATCAGATATTTTTCTGAGTGAACATGATAGCTGTACAGCTGTTATCACTCAGACAGGCATCAACAGGTATATATTTATAATATGTATATTTTACACATGCCAGCATGTTGATGGATACAGGTTTACATTTTATAATACTGGTCGCATCTTGATCATACTGATTACTAATATAAAAACATGTTAACATCTACCAGCTGTGCAGTGCACAGGCTTAAAAAATAGTTGAGACAACAAATGAATTTCTTATGCAAAATATACTCATGCTTACACAGTAAGCTTTAAAATGAGCTTGCCCACTGTAACTATACAGTGACCCTACTAATAGCAGAATCCAGTCTATGCTTTAAATAACTACAAATAAAATGTACACTTATATATGGATAGCAACAAAGAAATATTAAAAATTTTTCCTCTTCTGTGTCAAAGTCTTATGAGCTTCCACTATGAGTTGTCAGGGCTTAAACTCCTGAGGATCAGAATCCCCAAACTCTAATCTCCTAAAAAACCCTCTGAAAAAAACACGGTTTAACTTTTTTTTGGTGGGGGTAAGCACCTTACAGTTCCAAAGTGGAGGCAAGGCACCTTTCCATCGAATGCCTTTTCATCGACCCGTAAATAGTGAACTGCCAAATAAGTGAAAGGCCACATCAGCGATTTTCCTCCAAGGGAAAAAAGTAGTTTGCCCTACATAAAAACAACACATCATTTTAAAATTTACAAAGTGGGGGGGTTGCCCCCACACCCGCCAGTGTGGGTGGGCTGTGACTCCCACACACCCCTAACTAAATATACCAATGCCGAGATCGCACTACAGTGGGGAAAAGGGCAAACTCACTAGGATAGCCAAGCGATTTTTTTTTCCTAGGGAAAAAAATTCGCTGATTTAGCCATTCACTGAAATGGCAGTTCACTTATTAAGGGTTGATGAAAAGGTGGTTAATGGAAAGCCTTTTCAATAAAATAATATAGACGCATACTTCACATATATTGCTATATATCATATAACCTAAACAACATTACATAAATTATTAAATTCCTGCCCCCTTTTTTAAACAAGAAACATCTTTATTAAACCGCCACTTAATCATACATTTATATCTTGAGCCTTGGGACACTGGCACTCAAGAAATCAAACTTTGTCCACCAGTAGGATAGCCGTTTCATGAATGTAATAAAACCAGTGCATAGATTTATTACGCAAAATATCAATATGCCAGCAAAACAAATCATAAAACAATTTTTTTCTCAGTGTAACTTCAATCCAGCCTCACTAACAGTAGAATAAACCCCTGCCAATATTAGATCACTGTGAAAATTTACACCAAAATCTTGTGTATATCTGTTCCTCACATTGACACACATTAAATCTGAATGATGAATATGTGAAACAAAAATCATCTGTTACCAATAAAGGATATAACCTCTGGGGAAAAACTAAGACACCATCTGACTTCCATTGTCTAAAATAAGGATCAACTTTTATTAAAATTCCTGACATTCTCAAGGAAGTTGGGTACATTGGGAGATAAGATATACTTAATGTCAAAGCTTTCAAACTTTTCTATATTGGAAGACTTGTTGGCACAGCTCAGGTAAAGGTAAGGTTAAATTTTAACTGGGAAAGCAGGCTGGTTGTGTGACAGACAGAGAGGACTGCTGTCATGTTAGGTGAAGATCTAAATCCGTATGATGCAGTCCTTAGACCCTCCAAACCCAACATCTGTAGTTTTGGATAGCTGTTACAGTTACTGCTGCATAAGCTATCCAGTTCCACAGAATCCATGGAGACTGGAGTGGTATTAACCAAAGGCACTTGCAGAAAATTAACTAGACCATTTATAGCTCTAATGTCAGATAAAATTCATATATTCCAGATTATCATGTTTTATCTAATTGCATGTAAGTAACATGCAGCTATACCATACACAGTATCAGTAGAATGAGGTAATTATCTGAAATGTAAAAACATTAACTTACCTGCATAGTAAGTTGATAGATACATACTGCATTGCCAACTAGCAGACATATATGGATCACACCTAAAAAAACTGAGAACAAAAATAGACACCAATGTCCCTGTATTCAAATAATTTCTGTAAAATCTTCTATACAATGCATCTATTTCTAATAAGCTGTGTCAAGGCCACAGTTATATTTCTTATAAAAAGAAAAGCTGTCATTGATTGTATGGTCAGAATTACATATTCCCCTTTAAAGCAGGATTGAAAATTTAACAAAGATTTATTTTCACCATGCTTGCCATGTTCTGTATACCCTGAAAGGACCTTTGCCAGGAGACTTTAGCGTGTAAACTCATCCTATAATCCTGGGTTTCATTGCTTCAGTATGTAATTGAAAACTGCATGACTTTAAGCAAATCACTTGCCAGATTGTGCTCTCAGGACACCTCCCCAGAAAAGAGGCACTTGTGCCTAGTGAATTAAAGTGGGTCACAACTAAACAAAATTATAATATAAATAAACATAATTATTAGATGTTTTGCATTGTCTTTGCTTCTCAACAAATATAGCTAATATAGAGAATGTTTTCAATGTGATGTTTTAATGTTGGAGCTTTTCTCCCCGGGCCTCCGCTGAAAATGGACATATATCCAGTCGGACTATCCCGGTCAACAAATGTAAAATAAAAATAAATAAATAAATAAATTAAAAATCAAAAAATCATAATCAACATACAGGTATCTAATGTCTACTGCAAATGTCTTTTGATGCACTTTTTAATGAGGAAGCAATACACAGTAATAGTTTTACTACTTTGAAAAAAGCTTTATTCTGTGATGCATAATAGTAAGAAATTAAACACAAACAAACACGAAGAAAATTGTACTTAATTTTCTATGCAGTTGGCAATATTTGGTGCAATGTTTAATGGAGAACTAACATATGTCAACATGGTGTTCATTTTAACCAGAATCATGATGCTGAATATTGATATATGTGTTTGGCATAATATAGACTTGGGTAAGTCGTCAAGTATTTAAATGAAGTAAAACAGCCTTTGCGTGTTGTATTAAGTGAATCACACGAGATATGCTTAGCATCAAAAGGCTGTATTAATTCTAATGTGCTAATGGAAGCACTACTCTGTGACACCAGTATTTAGAAGTTAGGGCCAAACAAAAGCAAGCATATTCGTTCACTTCATTTTACATATCTGCAAATATCATTTGATATACTGTGCAAATAGGAGATCAACATAAAGTAACGCATTCTTAATTATTTGACCAATTATTCTATAGTATTTTATAGTACGCAGTAAAACACCAAAAATATTTTGGAGAATGGTCCTAGCAAAGTTTGGCCTGGACCTAGATAAAGGATCCAGTTTGTAATGCTTTTTAAAAGTATATACAGAGGACCATGTACAGTAGCTACCTCTAAAATGCTTCTAGAGTTCCCATCTCCATTCAAGTAAGCCAACAAATAAGACATGGTTTTAGTGAAATGTGCCTTGATACCTCCAGGAATGGATTTGCTATGGTAGGAATAAAAAAAAAAAAAGTTGAAGACAACTACATTCAAAATGCTGGTTTAGACCCAGGGTATCCCTTTTAGCTCATTGATAAGAAATAAATAGCCGATCAGCTTTTCTAAAGGGCTTTGTTCAGGCAAGATAGTAATTAAGCTGCCTATACATGTCCAGATTATACAGAATCTGTTCTCTCTGTTTTTAGATTATTTAGTAGAAAACTGGGAGACTGACGGCATGATTCAAAGTAAAAACACTTTCTGCTTCAATGAGGAGTTTGTTCTTAAAGATAACCTATTCTTATGGAACTCTGATATGGTTCACCGACCATAAGAGTGGTTAACTCAGATACTCTTCTTGCAGATGATAAGTACAGTTTTCTAAGTCAAGAACATTAAATCAGCTTGATAGACAGGTTGAAAAAGTGTCATAGTTAATTTCTCTAACACATAGTTCAGACCCAAGGTAGGAGTGAGGTAGTTTCAAGTGTAAAACTCCTTTCAGACACTTTTTCACAACAAGCAGAGGAAAGAGTAGGATCCATGGGAAGACATGCAAAAATGGCTGCAAGAGGAATCTTTATAGAGGAATAAGTGAGGCCAGAGGCAAGTAGCTCTCCCAAATATTTGAGTATCAGTAGTACAAATTCCCTGATGGACCCCTGATTAATGGTTAGGTACCAACTAAATAAAGCTTCCTCTTGCCAGCATAGAACTTTCTAGAAGCAGGCATTATTGCTTCCTTTTGTACCTGCAGCATGATCTCAAGAAATAAGCTCCTAAAATGCATTACAATTTAATCATCCAGGCAGTCAGTTGAAGTTTATTGATATTGGGGTGCATAAAACTCACCCTGTTTTGTTGTGAATAGATCCAGTTTGTGAGGAAGCTTGTGGAAATTGCCCTTGATAAATTTCATAAGAAGGGGGAATCAGTGTTGCCTGGGCCAAAAGGGAGTCACCACAATTACTTGTGGGATTATCCTTTAGAATCTTCAGAATTGCCCTGGATATCAGTACAAAGGGAATAAAAATACACCTATCTCCTAAGCTTGTTTGCAAGGAGCCCTGGAGCAAAACTTGTTTAATTGTGCATTTTGAAAGGAGGTGAACAGATCTTTTTGAGGTGTTCCTCAGCACTGGATCAATCCCTGGCAGACCCACTCATTCATTTTTCATTCATGAAGGTTTGGCTTGGTCCTGCTCAGTTTGTCTGTCACTGTGTTGTGCTCTGATGGAAAGTAAGATGCCTTGTGGAGTTAAGAAATGTTGAAGAGCTAACTTCTAAACCACTATTACCAGCCTGCATTGGAGGTATAAATTTGTATCTCCATGCTTGTTGATATACCACATGACTGTGGCATTGTCTGTAATCACATTAAGAGATCCTGGGAACCAAAGATAATGGAAAGACTTGAAGACATGGATCACAGCCATCGACTCTTCTCATTTAATGTGGTTTGGTCTATCTGGAGGATTCCACAAAACATGCAACATTATCACTCTGGAAAACTGTTCCCTGAGCAAAATCTGATGTGTGTTGGTTTGGGGTCATCCCTTTGAAATGCCTCCCACCCTAGACGATAGGTGTCTACAGTGTGTGTGCCTGATGGTGGTGGGGATAACAAATGGTGTCCCAGTGGATATCATATCAGGGGAGACTCCAAACATCACCTGATCTGATCTCAACACATATTTGACAACATAATGGAAAACTCCATCACATAAGTCAAGTAAGAGCATTGCATCACAAGTGTCCACTGCAGAGCCCCCATGTTGTACCTCAGCAGGGGAACTAAGCATATGGCAGCTACCATGTGCCCTAAGAGCTTGCGAACAAGGGAAGCCCAAGGCTTTCTGTAAGATTGTAAGGAAATGGCTTGACAATCAAGTGTAGATACTCTAGAAGGTGAATGTTTTGCAATTTGAGAGACTGTATGCAAGTCACAATGTATGAATTCCAGCATCTGAACGGAGTGAAGGCTGGACTTTTGATAACTGATCGTGATCCCAAGGAACTGCACAGCTGTAGTAAGGTGTCCCTGGCCCTGATTAAATATACTCTCTTTGAAGCAGTTAGGAACCAGTTGTCCAGGTAAGGAATGACCTGGAACCCTTGCAGCCTGATCCAGGCTGCTATGACTGCCATGCACTTGGTGAACACCCAAGGACCAGTGGTGAGACCAATCAACAGTATTCTGAACTGATAATAAATGGTATGTGCCCCTGAGGTTGATCAAGCACATCCAGCTGTCCTTCCTCAGGAGAGGCAGAATGGACTGCACTGTGATCATCCAGAACTTGGTCTGTTTGACAGACTGATTTAACTTGCTCAAAAGCAAAAGTGGCCTGAGGTCTTTGTTCTTCTTTGGAAACAAAAATATACTTGAATAGACCCCATATCTGCACTGGTCTTGTGGGACCTCTTGGACAAGCTCCTCAAGGAAGAGCAAACCTGCCTGGTGGACAACTGCCATTATCAGACTTTACAGTAAGAGGAATAAATTGCTGTCTAAGAGTATGAGGGAGTGACTCTTAAACATGAAATACTCCCTCCTCATTTTAAGTAAGACAATAAAACTTCTTGTGAAGTCCTCCAAAGCAAACTACAAATCCAAATTAGCTTCCTCAACTAAGGACAACCATAAGGAATTCTTTAGTTACATCCATAACCTAAAAGGAAAGGCCCAGATTTGTGTCGAACTGATAGTTAATGATACCACATATACTGAACCTGTGGACATAGCTAACCTGTTGGCTGGCAGGTTCTGTAAAAACTTCACTCTCCTGTCCTCACCACACGTACCCCTTGACATCCCTACCACCTGTCCCCTACCTTGCATCTCTAAAGAGCAGGTCATAAACACCCTCTCTAAGGCCAAAAACACAGCATCTATGGGACCTGATAACATCCCAGGCTGTGTCCTACATGGGCACCAACAAGAATTAGCACCACCATTGGGTAATTTATTCAATCAGAGTCTAAGCACCAGTTTCATCCCAGCTGAATGGAAAATGACCACCATTATTCCCTTGCACAAAGGTGGTGCTTCCACTGACCCTGGGACTATAGACCTATTAGCCTGCCTAACCTTATATGCAAAGCCACGGTGTGGACCTTATCAACAAAGATATAGGTAATCTCCAAACATTTGACCCTACTCAGTTTGGATTTGTCAAAGGGAGATCATGTCTGTTAAACCTGGTTGACTTCTTTGAGACAGTTACCAAAGCCCTAAATAAGGGAAAATCTGTGCATACAGCCTATCTAGACTTAGCCAAGGTTTTTGACACTATCTGCTACTCAGGCATCATTGACAAACTCACCTAGCTAGGTATCAGCCCTTATATCATTAGACTGGTCACTAACTGGCTCACTGATAGAACACATATATTCAAAATAGGGGACTCCACCTCCAACAGCAGACCTGTAACCAGTGGTGTTCCACAGGGATCATTCCTGAGAACTCTACTGTTTAGAATCTATTTCTCCAAAGTACAAGCAAAAACTAAAGTTCTGTGGCTGACAAAGTTTGTTGATGACTGCAAACTGGTAGCAGTCATAGAATCTTCAAATGATGTCAACAGCCTACAAAAGGATCTTACACAAACAAATGATCGGTGCCAAAGTCATGGCCTTAAACTCAATGCAAAAATGTATTATCATCCCTTTTGGTAATAACAATGTTTCTGCTAACTACCGCATCAATAGCAATACCCTGTATGCACTCAGTGGTGAGAGACCTATACACACAGGTTGACATTACTCTTACCTTTGATCACCATGTCTCCAGAGTAGAAAGAAGGGCTTTCTATATTGCTCATCTGATAAGTAAGGGCATTGCCTCCAGGAAAAAAAAGAAGTTATAACCTCCCTTTACTCTTCCCTCGTCAGGCCAATAATTGAGTACAATGCCCCATTTGGTATGCACCTTTCCAAGTGCCTGCAGCAATTGGAAAGACCACAAAGGTTCCTCACAAGGAAAATTCAAGGTCTTCACCATCTGACTTATATGGATCATCTGAAATCACTGTCACTTTATTCTGTTTCATACAGACTAGTCAGAGGTAATCTCTGCTTTGCATATAAGGTAATCTCTGACCCTGCTTTATCATATCTGCAAGTCAAATGGTACATGGGTTATATGCTATACGGACTTTAACCTGGTATGTGACATTAACAGAACCTGATGGAGGGACAGATTTATCTCCCAACGGTTACTATACCTTTGCAACAGAATCCCACTTCACGTCAAACAGAACACCTCATTGGCCCTCTTCAAACACAGTCTGGATGATTGGATGGGTAGCCATAAATTCACCCCGGGGGTTCCACCTGTGTCCCTCTTGGACAGGGGCAATAGGTGCTGATTCTGAAAATAAGGGTAGAACTTGGCTAAGCTTGTAAGGGCCCTAGGGCCATCAGCCTAGCAACTTCCTATGATTCTATGATCCTATGGATGAATTGATTTACTAACAGCCTCTAAATTTTAATGACTTTGTTCCTTCTGTGATGGGGTGTCATGTCTGGATGATGTTTAGGATTTATCTTCTGAGTTTCTAGAAATGGAATTTTCTAAAAATGGAATTTTATAACCTCAGGATATGACTCTTACCACTCTTACCACCCGTGAGGCTGAGGTGATGGCCTCTCAAGCTTTTGGGTATAGAGCCAAATGAACCCCCACTGGCCCCAGTTGGGAGTCAATCTCAGGGTCACTGAAAGGGCCTCAAAGGGAAAGATCCACAGAAGCCATGGTTTTGTGGACCACCCCTGAAATGTAGTTGGAGCCCATTATGGTTACCACCCCCTTGCTGCAGGTGTAACCTTCATAAAAATCTTCCTGAAAAGAATGCTGCACTTTTCTGAAGAAGAGACATTCACCCCTTCTTGGTCTGGCAGAAAGTCTATTGAGGGCTAGCAAAATGTACTCCAAAGGCAGACAGCATCCTTCTGTCCTGCTCACTTCTCATGAAAGTGTCATTAAGCCCAAAAAGTGAAGAGCCATCATAGGGAGCATTAATAAAGGATGCCTTGAAGCAGCCCACAAAATTACACACCCTTGTCCAAGCATGTCAACACATAGCAGTGCCAGCACCAGCAGGTTGGGATGTGTCTTCATCTACATTTGAAAGCAGACACATGGACACATTGGCAATAGATGGAAAGGTGGAAAAATGAGTATTCAGATTCTTCTGAGACTCCGAAGTCTGCTATGTCTTAACCACCTTTCACACTAAAACAATGTTCTGCTGAAGTCTTATCATGTAAGTAGGAGTACTTCCCCTAACTGGTCCAAAGCTAGAGACTCCCTGTTCAGGGGATGAACTGACAAACTGTCTTCTGAGATATCCATCTCAGTGGCCATTGCCACAATAATAGCATCAATGGCAGGATCCTTATTCCAGTGTTGCTAGTCCTTGGGAGGGTCAGAATCTTGTCTGGTTTCTTTGTATTTATTTCCATTATATTGGCCTCTTTCCACACCCTTAATGACACTAGGTTAATAAGAATATCCGGATGGAGAACCACCCAGGATGTGAATGGGCCCAACCTGAAAGCCTCCAAAAATGCTGATTCCTCCGTAGATGGGGATTTTTTAGTATAACTCTCTCACTGGTGGAGCAGCTCCAAAAGACTGCCAAAACAGGCATCATCAAAGCACAGTTTAGGGATCTCTCACCTTCTTCGAGGTCAGTTTCCTCAATGAGGTATTCCTCTGGAGAATCCAGGTGCTTCCTGAGCAGTTAGGGGAGGGCAGATTGGTGACCACCTGGGGTGATTTGCACAAACTAAACTGATGCATATCTAAACACAGATGTTGAAGAGGAAGGGATACCGGCTGTAGCTGTCCACTTTTTTCCCTGAGTAGAGAACATCCTCTGTACAACATCAAAGGCAGATGCTGAGGCTGGCACCCTGGAGACCACGGACCGAGGATCTGGAGATCCAAAAGATATACCAGACTCAAATACTCCAGCCTGCCCCAATGTTGAGATTGGAGACAAACTATAAAGACAGAGGCACCAAACAGGAGGGATGACCCCTAAACCTGAAGCACTGAATGTGACCCTGAAACCCCAGTGTAGACATGTCAGCCCCAAGGGCCATTTAGTTCTGATCCTGACAAAGTCAAGGAAACCAAGGTGTGGGTAGGAGCCTAAATCTTCCAAGCCATCAGATCTGATCTGGGCTTGTAGGAAGGACCGCATCACAACCTCCAAGTCGGTGAATCTTAAACTCCTGACTGAAAGAGATGACTGGGCTGATGAAGCTCTCCTGCTAGATGATGGTTTCAAGAACCAGATCTGAACTGGAGAAGCTCAGACATGGGGTGGAGAATGAGATGACTCCGGTGAAGAATTTAATGGAGTGGAGGGGGAGAAGGGTGAAAAAGTTCTGCCCGAGAGAGCTGCTTTCAAACAGAAAGGAATAGAGACAGTTACTGCAGGGAAAGGACTCCTCTCTGCAGTCAGCACTGAGGAAGATTAGTTCCATGTTGTCAGAACTAATGATGATGATGCCAAAGCTACCTGAAGAGTCAAAGGTCTTGGGATCTTCAGATCCAGCGAATAAGTAGAAAAGTTATATTATAATATTGTTTTTGTTCCCCTTTCAAGGATTTGGGGTCCTTAGTTCCTTTCTTATGATGACCCTGATCAGCCTTGTTGCTCTTATCAGAAGTGGAGGAAGAGTTGCTGGACAGCAACAGACCCTTGATGACCAACTTGGCCCTTCTTTCATTTAGAGCCTGAGTGTCAAACCTCTTGCAGCTGGTACATTGCTATTCAAGATGAGTGGCCTCAAGACAATAAATGCATCTGTCATGTGCACCTTGAGAAGGAATCTTATGGCTGCACACCATACAATTCTTAAAACCCTTGTCAATAATCAAATGTTCAACTAAAAACCTAATATGCTAATACACTATTAAACTAATAAACTAATAAAGTACAACATACTATCTGTCAATAAACTCTAATGCATACAAGATGGGAAAAGTCAACTAATAGAAAAACAAACACACTCCTTGAACCTACCTACCAACGCAACCAAACTACTAACAAAACAATTACACCAAATCTCACTACTAATAACTAACCATACTAAGGTAGAGGAAAAGTAAAACAAGATTAAGCTAATGATATTTGCAAAAGGATACACCCCGCAGAGCTCAACACCAACCTGCTGTTAAAGAAGGCAGCAAAAGAGATCTGAGGTAATCCTAGTTGGGCAAGGGATTATGGGTAAAGGAGGCTGATCTTGGGTGCTGAAGTCTTGAGGATATGAAAGATCCAGATTGGATCCAATAACCCGCAGACTGAACCCAGATGGAAAAGACACATCAGATCCAATGTTAATGACTCTTGAGATCTTGACAAAGGATCTGCAGAGTTGAACAGGTTGTCAAAATAAGGAAAGATGTGAGTGCCATTCAGTCTGCAATAAGCTGTAATTAGGACTAGACATTTTCTGAACAGCCTCAGAGCTGCATTTAAACCAAAGGGTAATGCAGAGAACTGATAATGAAACCTAGAAACATCATCATCATCATCAATCACCTTTTTCTAAGATAGAGAAACATCAAATCTTTAAAATTTCCTGAAGCCTAAGGCCATGGGAATACAGTAGTATACATCCTTTAGATCTAGAGTTACCAAGTAACTCATGTGAGGAATGAGAGTTAACAGTTTCTGTAAGGCCAGTTGTTATTATTATTATTATTTTTTAATGTTATTACTTTCTAGGCATCTCATTTTTGTACTTTGTTTTCCAGAAAATTTGCCAAACTGCCAAACAATACCTTTTTATCTAAAGGAAACTCCAAGATTTCAGAGTTTACCTTATCAGCAAACTTTTGACTATGTATCCAAGCATATCTTCTCCAAAGAGTAGCAGTAATAGTGGCTCTAGACAAAGTATCTTCACAATCAAGCTCATTTTTCAAAGCAGGTTTAGATACCTGAAAAAAAGTTTTCATTCTAAAAAATCTTTCCTCGGCAGGAAGAGTAGAAGCCAGTTCTCTCAGCCCATCTTTATGACAGAGCATATATTTCCACTGGTCCCCTTCAGTAGATCGAACATTTACATGTTCGAACCACATATGGCCAAGACCATATGTTCGAACTTGTAAAAATTCTATCGGACTGAATGGAGATCTTCGTACAGTGTGGAAAGGGAAGATTTCCCATTTCCGCAATGTAGTGCAATCTCGGAATTGGTATATTTAAGTAAGGGGTGTGTGGGACGTTTAGTTTTGTGTTTTATTGTTTTATTTGTTTTTACTTTAGTGTTCGAACTTTTTTGAGTTCGAACATATGGTCTTGACCATATGTGGTTTGAACTTGTAAAAGTTCGATCTACTGAAGAAGATCCATTTCCACATATATGCCTATGGTACCTAATGTAGCTTATCTGCTTTGTTAGAGAGTCATGGCTGAGTATCAGGATAACTACAGGCAGCACAAGAAAATTCCTTCTTATAAGAAATAAAGTTTTCTTCCCAATCAGAGAGTTGGGCTTGGGAATCTACAGGAGAATAAGCTCTATCTGTGGCACAGTGAGAATCATTGGACCCTGTTTCCTCAGGTATAATTTTACAGGGAATGACCATCTGTAAAGTATACTGTATACTGTATACCAGGACTTATTGCCTGTAATACCTTCTAGCCAAGGAAAAGAACCATACCGCTCAACCTCTTAGTGCAAGAAATCTTGCAAAGTGTGTCATAATGAGGGAACAAAGGCCCAAAAATAAGGATACATTTTAAATATTGCTCTTATAAAGTTAGCAATTTGCTTGAATAACAGTTTTTCTGTTAGCATGCATCTTCCGAAGGGTATGGAGTCTGAAACTCAAATGTATGTCATTATTTAGTGACTTTAACCCCCAAATCATCCCAGTGACTTCCAGAAAACCTCACATTTTATGAGGAACACGCCAAAAATATGAATAAAAAATCTGGACATTATGGAAAATCTGGACATTTGAGAGGTATGAAAAAAACATCTTTTTAACAGTAATAACTTCATTATAAGAGAAATGTTTACTTTTTTGTTCCAACATAAGAGAATGCCTGCTTTTTCTAATAGTCCCTTGTCCTGGTTACCCTGAGAAGAATCTTCTGGAGTGTCTCCCAGACCCATAGGAGATGGATCTCTCATGGTTATATCAAGTACTGGAACAGCCAAAGAGGATGTGGCTGACCCCTGATTCATGCTGACCAAAAGAACTACAACAGAGGAAGCTGTGGGAACTATAACAGAGGAAGCTGTGGAAGTATTGTGTGGTATGAGAAATAACCAGTGACCATTGCAGGTTCACCTACAATCAGTTGAGGCATAGACTGAGTCCGCAACAATGGCAAGATCTCTTTGGTAAGTGATCTGTCTTTCTAAATACTGCAGGAGAAAGGGTTACAAGGTTGCATAATAGTTAGTATTTATTTCACAAATACAAGGTACAGGGTTTGATTCTTACCTCTGGATTGTGAAATTTGGTTAGGTTTAGAATGGCCCATAAGGGAGATAGCTTGATACTAACCAATGAACCTAAAAGCCAACCAGACTGGAATACGTATCTATGCTGTAACCAGGGATGAAGCCCCAAAAGAGGTGAGGCAAGTATTGCTGGAGCAAGTCAATCAGAAGGTAAGTTGTCATTGAGTGTTTATAAGCATCACATTTGCACAAAATAACACGTTCCCCAGTTCCATATACTGTAATACATAAAAGTAGAATAGAATTCCCATCAGTACTGTTTAAACATCCATATGTACACACACACACACATACACACACACACACACACACACACACACACACACACACACACACAATGGCAGGCAGGTTATCACAAACTGAGCATAAGCAGTACACTGACACAAAATTTCCTGCTTGTTTTTTCATAAACTTTCCTGTGCCACAAATTTCAAAATTTACACAAGCAGTATACAATTTTTCACAAAATTCTTCTGCATGTACAGTTCAAATACTACTGATAAGATCAAAACAGCAAGTAAGTTGCCATAAAATGAGTATAAGAATTAAAATGACACCCGGTTCTCTCTGTAAACTTTCCCGTTCCAAAAAATTCAAAGTTTACACAAGCAGTACACAATTTTTCTCAAAATTAGCCACAAATACTTTAAACACTCTAAGTTAAAAATAATGGTCCCTGGCAGGAAACTTCCAACATCAAGGAAAAATACTAGAACGCTTAAAAGATAAATACCACTTTTAGTCAAAAAATCTATAAAATGCTATTTTTTATAGAAGGGCAATAATTTCAGAATGGAGGCATACCCCAATGGGGTCCTGTCTTCCAGAAATGAAGCTTTTAGCCAACTACTGCTCCTGTGAAGCTTGAAAGATATTTCTTGAGATGGCAAAAAAAGTACTGAAGAAAGCTTCATTCTGAGTGCTGATTTCCCTCCTGTGGATTAGCCAATCAGCAATCAACATAAAGTAGGGAAGGGCAGAGTTTTTTGAAGTTGTCTGATTGTTGTTTCCTAGGTGGGAAACAACCCATACAGCTTAAGGGCTATTTCAGCAGTGGGAACGATAAACATCATTTAATGTTATTTTACTCATTATGTAATTTGGTGCAGTGTTGAAAGGGGAAGCAAGAGACACAAACATGGTCTTGCTAGTTTGGCAATTGCTATTTTCTAACACTAGATAGTGATAGGTTATTGCAAATAGATGCAATCTTTTCTCTGTTTTACATTTGTTGTGCAGAGTAGAAGTAATATAAGTTTAGAAAAGATACTCTGTGACTGAATCAATAGATTGTTCAGATGGTAAGCTCTTGTGCGTGATATAATTAATTCATTAATAAATTAATTCAGCCTACAGATCCTACTAATGCATAGCAGAATTAGTACAGATTGAGACTGAAAATTGATTATGCCTGAATGATCCTGAAGTATTTTCATCTGTTATACAGTAAACTATCAGTTACCTGGCACCCATGGGGATTGGTAGATGCTGGATAACTGTAGTTTCTGGTTGCTTGAGTTACTATTAAAAATAGGCCTGACTAATACTGTACCCTATACTATTTGTTTGGTTTGACTTGTTCTTGGGTTGGGGAGGGAGGAAATGTATTCTTATCTTCCTTTTTAAAAGTCTAAAACTCTAAAATGTAAGGTATGTTTCTGTGGGGTTGAAAATGCAATACATGGAAATTGTACTATATTTCTTCGATTTTTTTTTTCTGGTTGCTTGAGAGTTCTGGTTGCATGAGCTCCGTTTAACTGAGCGTTTACTGTATTATTTTACAGAGAATCAACATATAGTAATACGGTCTTCATTAGCAGTAAAACAGTCAAGGTGCTATTGACATACCTGCTATTTTATTGTTGTGTATGGTTAAAGTATTACAGACCCCAGTAAGGTTTTCTGAGCACAGGTGAGTTAAAACAACCTCCACCTGCTATGTTCTGTGTCTGTCAGAAATAGTAGAGCTTGTAGATGAAATTATGTGTGCAGGAAAATAATGCTAATGCAGATGGGAAACTGATAATAGTGAGCAAAGTTGAAACATTTTGTTTTGTACTTAATTATCATAGGTAATAATATAAGCTTTGTTAATATCAATGGTGAAGTGATTTTGCCAACAGCACACTATTTGGAAGTGTAATTAATCTGCACAGGTATGTATTGTTTAGCTTTTTGGCTTGCTTTGCTATCACCAGGGCTGTAGAAGTACCTTTTTGAATTAAGCAATGTGTTACACTCATTAATGCCTACAAGCCAACACAAAAATGTTTTTTATCTAGTAACATCATGGTCTTGAGGTAGTGTAGGGAGATGGAATGGCCTTGTTGGATGAATGTCATTGTTCTGTTTCAGGATATGTAGGTTGTAAAACCAGGAGAGCAACTACACAGACAAAATGTCACTGTGTTCAGAAAGGTAAGTTTCCTTGCAACCAGTAAGGATGCTCAATACCTGAGCTATTCTCATCACCGTGCATAGGTAGCAGTTTTAGATCTTGGGGAAAACAAAGGGTTGCCAAATCAGGAAATACTTCCAAGTAAATTGCATAGATTGCAAGCTATTAATTAACTTGGTCTCTTTCATCTACTATATATATATATATATATATATATATATATATATATATATATATATATATATATATATATCTTATGAAGAATTCAGGTGTGCACTCCAAACTGACTGCTGTCCTGAAGGAAGAAAGGTAAAATTTAGAAAACTCTTTATGTTCTGGTTAGTAGATCTTCGGTAAACATTAATGGAAAAAATGATTTGAATAAGGAATTATTAAATGTATAGGCTTCAGTACTACAAGTATCAGACATTATAAGCAGTGTGCTATGCATAAAGTGATTCAATTTGTCATGCTACAGTTACAAAACTGAAACAGTCATATGCCATGCACACAAAAACTCTTAGCTCAGCCAGCGTAAATACTTACCTGCAGAAGCCATGATTAGTGAAAGTGAAAGCATACAAGTTGGTAATATAGATAGTGAGATTTATGCAGCCAATGAGATCTAAATTAATGCATATAAGAGTATATTCTGGCTGTGACACTGAGTCATTTTACAAGATTGTTTCCATTTCAATTATGAAACTATGCTTTTGTATATTTAAACCAGTTAAACAGTTATGCAACAGGATTAAGAGAATGTGGTAGCCAAAGCAGAAAACAAAGAATTTTACAGATATCCAAACAAACAGAGAGGGTAAGACCTGTTCAAAGTCCTGTGTGCAGTTCTGTTTATTCCTGTCATTCTGTATTGTGCTCCTTTGGCTGCCTCAAGAATCAGCATTGAGACTATTTGCCTTCACTTCATATAGCAATGACATGGACAATTCTTGTGGAAGTGCTAAGATAACTCAATTTCATGATATAAATATGCTTCCTTTCAACTTCAGTGGACCATTTCCAAAATACCACTATTTGATTGAATTTTATTTTACTTCTGTTAACCAGGCCAAAGCACCATTTTCAATCTCAGCCCTGGAGGACATTGACATAGATGGCATCACTGCCACCAAATCGAAACATAAAAGTGTTCTACCCAAATATATGAAAAACAAGGTTTATGGTCCTTGGATTTGCTTCATTGCCCCAACTAGGTCTGATGGCAATTAGAGGTCACCAGAGGGATGGTTTCTTAATGGGCATACAGGAGGTTAAAGGATAAGAGAAAGTGAACAGAAATTACATTCAGTAACTGTCACTCGTCTGGTCAGCATAAAACAAATGAACATTCATGGGTTCTGTTCAAGCAGCTTTATTACACACAAACACATCAGAAATGAGGCTTTGTAACTTATACTTAAATAAACTTATAAAGAGACTAACTACCACACTCATACATGTTATCAGTCTGGTTGTTCTTTCAAAATACCACTCCTGCCTGCAGATGCTCAGTATTTGTATGCATGTGCTACATCTGGAAATGCATCTTAAAGGTACATATACATGCTCTGATCTACAGTAACCAATTCAGCAAATGTAACCTGTCCTCAAAAGCATAAATTGAATTTGCACTATTGTCCTGGGTATAGACTTTCAACATCTACACCCAGGCTAAGACTGCACACTGGCCATGTACAGAGATAAGTCTTCTGCCTAGCATCTCAGACACTCCTCATCACTCTCTTTCTTTCTCCTTGTCAACCACAGTGACTTCCAGCGTACTTTAACCCATAGTAACTGCTTTTCTGACAAATTAGTATTTTTGCACACACGCACACAGACACACCACATGCACAAGTGTATACACACACACACACAGACACACACATAAGTGCGCATGCACACACATACACACACACACAACATGCACAAGCACACACACACACACACACACACAAGTGCGCATGCACACACGTGTGTGCATGCACACACACACACACACACACACACACACACACACACACACACACACACCCTGGTAGAATTCTATATTTCCTCACAGACTTTTTTCCTAGCAAGATAGTTTCATCACCCTTGGTAAGTCTAGGGATCCAAACATGCCAGTTATTTGACACTCTTAAAATATTGCCAAATATAGATTACAAAATGATATTTTAATGGTAATATGCTCAAGCAGTCCTGCAAATTGGAAATGGAAATTGTAGCTTTCACACCCTATGGAGCTAAATAATAATAATAGTACTCTTCTCAGATAATACATAAAAATAATGCATAAGTAAATAACTGCCAGCCACAAGCTCTTAAATAGGGATAATACAAATTAACGATACAGAGATCAAGACAGCACCAGAAAACATTAAAGTAACAGTGAATTATACAGAAAAAATTTTTAAATAAAAGTCTGATCTACAGGTAAATGCCCTAGCTGTCTCTTACTTATTAATCTAAATTAGCAAAATAATATAAGGCAAAATAGCACTTACATGAGTATACCAAAGTTTCCTAAACTATGACAAGAAACAACAGTGCCCTGGTTTCATTTTGAATATATATATATATATATATATATATATATATATATATATATATATTGTAGCTCATCATTCTGTTCCCACACAGAATCAAGAATCATCAGATTATGTAATTTTCTGGTGTAATTACATTATATCAAACTACATTAGTTCCTTTCCCACACAGAAGAACAATAGAAAAAAGAATAACAGTAAACAGACTATATCTATTAACTTTTTGCATGATAATGGATGCCCCCTGTCACAATTTTACCAAGCTATCCCTATGAAGTATATCTTGACTGGATTTTGTTGCCCTTGAAAATCCTGTTTTCAAACCTGTCATAGGTTTAAATGAAGTTATTAAGCATGCAGTTAAGGTGACCATTAAGGAGTCAATCCCAAATTCTCCTTATCCCCAGAGCACCTTCTGGTTTAGTGACTTGCTCAAGGCCACACAGTAAACAAATGAAGGTGAAAAGATTTGAACTCTGTATCCTTTGGCTGCCACATGAATCATCATATATCAGGAAGCAGCTCACTAACAAGTTATATCATTAGCCCTCTGCACTAACTGTCAGATACAAGTTATCCTGTCTGTGGCATGAAGTTTCAGCTGGACTGAGTACCATAGAGGTCTCATTCATATAATAACATTTACTGGGCATATCTTCTCACAGGATGGTGCAATGTGTTGTAGGTAATGCACGTGGAAGGAGAGCAACAACTGATGAAATAGAACACAGGACTTCTTCTACTATCAAGCATGAAAGGCAAGTGCTTTACCTTTTGCAACATCCCAACATCCAGTTAACCTTTTGTGACTTTTTTATGTACAACCAATTAAATCCTTCCTGAGACACTGCAGAAAGTTGCACATTATATTTGATATACACGCTTTATGCATTTTCCTTCATTTCATTTTCTTGTTTACAGAAAAAAGATCACAAGGTTGCAAACATTTTTATGTCACAGAAGTACACGTATTGCAGATTAAACAAGCTCAAAAACAGCTTCCAATGGTACCAACATATTGAAGAAAGAAAGAAAGAAAGACAAAAAAAATGCATTTTAAAATCAGATTTTCTACTATGGCACCATGGATATTATACAAAATAATGGATGCAAGTAAAAGATGGCAGTGATTAGACATAATAAAATGTGCACTGCAATGTGCAAAATCTGAAAATGTAAATGGTAAATGAGTTGAATTAAATGCATTAAGAGTTTATAAGCATGAGTATGAGTATGTATGATACATTTAATCAAATATTATGTAAAATAACTACATCAAAGAGGAGAGGCGAAGGGGTAACTGAGGTTGGAGTGAGGCATAGATGAGTAGAGGAAAGAGGAAAAGGTAGTGAGTGAATACAGACAGGAAGGAAAAACATTGAATGGAGGATGGTAGGCAGATTGGTCACAATTTCAATAATGAATGAAACAGTAAGTATAACCTTATGTTGGAGGTGAACAGTAGTTTATGTTAATTCCTTTTCCCAAAAACATTTACAAGTGGTTTCATTTTTTAGAAACTGTTTCAGCTGTTTGCATAGATCTTTGACTGAGGAAATTGAGCAATGTTTTTAATTGTAAAAATTCTTATCTATGATTGAGTGTCAGTGAGAAGCTATCGTAAATGCAGTAATGTTTGTTTTTATGTGTAAGAAGAGAGGAGATGTCTTGAGATTTAGTTTGCTAGTTTTAAGTGGAGGCCTTTTGGTTAGCCTACTTGCAAAAGATAAAATAATTCATAATTAATAGGTTTATTTGCAAAGGATGATAAAAGTAAGGTGTATCATTGTTTCATTGGTAGTCAGATTGCTTTATTTAGGATGGAACAGTGCTGTTCTCTTTTAGAGGTCACAGTGATGAATCTGCTTACAATAATGGCTGTGCTTTGAAGGTGAAGGACATTTTTTCTTAGAAGTGTGAGCTATTTCTGGTAAAACATATTCCAGCTAAGTAAGTAAGACTACTTTGCAAATGGCTAGTCTACTTTCTAGAAGCAGGAAATGGGAGATCTTATATTTTAAACTCCAGTGGGGGGATAGACTTTTAACCTAATTTAATTTACGTAGTACTGGAAATTTAGTCATCAATCAGTTCAGATGATAAAGTAAAGGTTCATGGTTTTTGAATTTAATAGTTCATTGTCCTCAAGCTGTGCATAGTTTCTGCCTGGTACCAAAGATTGTACATTTTATCTTATTTTTGGAGGGATGACATTTAAGAATAATTTGACAGGTGTGAGAGAATATATTCCACAAATTCAGTTATATTTGTATGTAAACCAAACACTAACTTTTTAAAAGTCAATGCCATAACAATGTTGCATTGAGAAAAAGTCTTGTACTTGAAATCTTTGCGGTGTTGCAGTTTATTGAATCAATTTATTATTTTGTGAGACGGTCGGTATTTTTGGTTTATTGTTTTTCAAATTTGAATTGTTGTGGGCTGAGCCTGATAAATTATTAATGTTCTAGTTTAACAGATCACTAATGATGCCTTCCATGGCTTTGCAAACAGTTCTAGTAAAGCTAATGTGTCTCTAGTTACTTGGGTTAGTGGTGGGGCCACCCATATGAAGGGACATTACTAGTGCAGCGTGCCATTATTCGGACACATACCCTGTGGAAAAGCTTTTGTAAAACAACATAAAGAGTGGATCAACAAGGGCCAACTTGACATTTTTCATAAGACAGTCTAGTATGTTATCGGGGGCCCACTAGAGAAGTATGTTTGGTCTTGGAAAGCACTTCAAGGATACGGTCCTTAGAAATAGTAGTCATGAAAATGACTTAATTATGTCATTTATATATATATATATATAGCTTTGTAAGTATCTAGAAATTGCAGGGACTTATCAATATCCTGCAGGGCCATGGAAGGGGACTAGTAACAATCTATAACTTGAAAGCCTGACTTACCTAATGTAAACTGGAGTTCAATGAGCTTACTGGGAGGGTCACTTACTGGGAGGGACACTGGGAATCACTTTGGAAGGAATGAAATCCCTAATGAAAACTGAGACACTACTGCCATTACCATTGGGCTTGATGGAGTGATAGGCCCAGAACCCACGCAAATGGTGGGGGTGGTGCTGTCATTGCAGCTGGACCATGTTTCAGTCACAAAACAAATGTGGACTCATTCTAGATGCAAAATTGCTTCAAAACTGAGCAGTTTGAATAAAGACTCCTTGCCTGAGAAGGGCCACCTAAATGTTATTTAATTAATGATTGCATTTGTTGGTTAGGTTGAAATTTTCATTAGATGAACTCTACCTAAAAAGGGCACAATGTGGGTATCAAATCTTCTGGCTAGTATGTAGAAGAACATTGAATGAGATGTATAGACCATTCTTTGTAAAGCAAGAAGGACTGACTATCATTTCACCCATGGAGACACTTACTGGACACCCCTGGACTGACACTATTAACTTAGCCAACTGATGAAACCAGTTATTTTTTATTTTAATCTAGGCATCATTCTCAGTGATGGGAGGATACCACTCAAGACCAGAGCCTTACCCTTCAAAGAAACATTCACAGCTAGTATCAGCAAGTCCTTCTAAATGTCTTTCATAAATTTTCTTGCCATTTCATTCATTACAGAATTGACTATGACCATGTCATAGTTATACTTAATGAAGGAGAGGGTTTTAAGTGCTCTTAAACTATCAACAGTCCTGTCTCCTGGGAGACTGCTGACTATCTCTGTCTTTGTTCACTCTGGTGACCATTGAATCAGTGTACCTGACAATGGAGTCACCAATTAATACGATTTTTCTAGAAGTTCTTTTATTCTTGTTAGGCTCAGGGCTGTCTAGCTGATTGTGGCATGTTGATGAAGGGGTATATTTTGTGGATGTATTGGGGGGTATTAATGCCTGCTCTTACCATTTGTAGAAGGCTTAGACTGTGATTTCATAACAACATTAGCATATGACTGTTTACTGCCAATAGTAAGAGGACATACCATCTGTATGATGGGGTGAGACAGTATGATGCTCACTGCATGCATAGGATTTCAAGTTGCCTATCTCCAAATTTGCTATTTGTTTTCTCCTGTCACAGATGGAATCAATTTCATTGTGAAAGACTTAATTACTCTGCCTTAGGATACCATGTGATAGAGGCCTGACAATGGAAGGAAAAAGGTAGACCGTTGTCTTTCCTTGCTGGGCAATGCTATTATTTATGGGAATTTGGGGGAAGAAGGTATAAGGAGGGAGGGAGGAAGGAGGGTAGGAGATTATGCAGTCCAAATGAACAGCTTGTAAAGTAAATAGAGAAATGAATATACTAGATGGCAAAAGTTATCCTTATCATCAGTCAATGTTTGAATTTCTACAGTTATGTTTCATGACTTTGGCCTGACATTTATTTACATTTATTTACTTTGTTAGTTTTCATTAATACATTTTTTCATTCGCATTTGTTAATAAGGTGGGTAAACTGATTCCAGTGATTCATTTTAATTTTGACTTTGCGGTATAGCAGTATAGCACACTAAAGTTGGTGCAGTTTAATAACTCTATGTTAATTTTATGTATCATCATTCTTAATCTTAAATAAAATTTCAGTTTATATCCAACTATTATTCTGAATAACATGTTACAGTTCACGTAACAGATTTTAGTGTTATTTCATTCTTCTTTTTTTTTGCCAACTTTGAAAGCCAAAAAACACTTAACAGATGCTGTCAGAAAGGCAGTGTAACACTGTACATCACATTTACACCTACGTTTTATGCCTGTCAACTGTCTCTATTTTCACAGAATGTCCAGATTATTGCCTCATATTTTTGATTTGTTCCTCATAAAATCTGAGGTTTTCAAACAAACCACATAGGACTGAAGTCACTAAATCATGACATGCATCAAAGTTTCAGAGTTTGCATCCTTCAGAAAACATATGTAAAAACAAACCTTATTGTTCTAGCAACTGTCTAAGTTTATTAGAGGAACTTAGCACACATTACTGGAATAGACAGCAGGCAGAACCAATTATTTGTTCTGCTGCTGTCATTTACTGGTTAGTACAGACAAATTGCACTGCCTAGCATGGGATCTGACCTTAACAACTTCAGTAGTGGGTGCTTAACATTTTTTAAGGTCGGGCTGCGCACTGCTCTGGCTCTTAACTGTTTTTTTCCGAATATCGGTTTGCAATCAGTGTGCGCTTAGGACTACAACATTAATCTCATCAAATTTGACCTATCAGTTGGTAAATTAATGATTCACTGCTTCGTTTTCTCTGTATTGCAGAAGCAGTAATGTTGTGGTTTTAACATACCACGGGGTCAGGATTCATACCCCAAATCTCATGATCATATTAGACTACATAACTTTTGTCAAGCCAATAATTTGCTTATTGAAATTAACTAACAAAACAGATAAAAATACTATCCCTGATTAGGTTTCTTTGCTCTATAATTAAAAAAGAAAAACTTGGTGGCACCTTAGCATGGGAACTCACGATCATATTCCATTTTTTTACTCTGTGGCTATATCACGGTATGTACAGTCCACTAAATGCAGATCTACCCATAGGCTAAGCAGCAAAGTATACCACATCCTACTCAATAATATAAAGAGGTAGCACATCATGATTTCATCTTCATCAAAGGACATGTCCAGTTCTTCATTTTCACAGTATTGCAAATAATGGATACTACTGACACCATAAAAAGCATAAAACTCAAATACTCTGAATGGAAAAATATAGGTAATGTAGTAAGGGAGTTAGGTACAAATTTTGAAATCAATATGTAACAGATGTAGAGAAAAGCACATTGTTGAAATGCAAAAAAAACTAGATAGAACCTAAACTCTGATAAAGTGTAATAAAAGAAAATACCTTCAAGGTATACAGACCAAAGCTAATCTCCAACTTAGTTTTGGAGTGGTAAATGCAATCTCCTTTGCCCAGAGAAAAAAGTCAACCCAACATTATTAACTTCAGAGCACATTTTCAGAATACTGTCTGAACTTAAGCAACAGGCCTCTCTTCCACCAGGTGTCTACATTCACCTTGCTTGTTTCAGATTTAATTTGGTATTTAGTAATTAAATGCAGAAACTGCTTTTGTAGTTCAATAACTTATCTTCATTTGTTTTTTGACAATATTCCACCCAAGTTCTTAAAGTATGGTACAAAGGTACTATTGGTCCCTGCCACCTTTCTCTATAACATAATATGTCATCTAAAAATCTAGAAATTAGCAGTTGTACTGCATGACTACAAAGAGGGAGACACAGACTCACTCTTCAGTTACACAGCCAAATTCTGCCTGTCATTTATCAAACATTCTTATAAAAGGTCATTATATATATATGTATATATATATATACATATATATATATAGAGAGAGAGAGAGAGAGAGGGATGTGTGTGTGTATTTAAACCTGCTGTAACACTTACAGAGTCTCTTCAATTGTCATCATAGTCTTAGACCCTATCATGGGGATAAATAGTGGTTTCCCCTACTTATCAGAGACAAACATAGGTGAGCTTAACAAAAACACTAAGACTGAAGCTTTCATGGGGTTTGCAAAACCAGCTTCTAATATGTAAACAAGAGAAAACTGCATTTAGTCTTTCTAGTACAGTCTTGTTTTATAGATATGTCCCCAACAGTCAGCACTATATAATGCTGTCTCATGCCCATTTCCTTTCACAAAGGAACACCTCACAAATCAATCTCTGGCCCATTTCTTTTCCATATACACATCCTAACATTAGTGGCATTAAATGGAACACTATCACATACAACAGGTTGATGTTTCAGCTTTATTTTGCAATGGTGATAACCCTCTGTCACTTCACAGCTACTCCTTAACTCAGAAAGATCTAAGTGTACTTTGCTTTATCTGAATTATTTTAATGCCATATCCTCATACAACCTTGTCCTTCCCTCTAAACTGGATGAATTCATTCAAATTATACAATTTGTTAATTTACTTTGGGTTATTAAGTAAGAGCTCACACTTGATCTGCACATAAAAATAACATTGAGATAGCAAATCAGATTTTACATACCATGTATTGGGCAAGTAAATATTTATCCAAGGAGCGTTGAGTTAAACTTGGCATCTCTCTGTGATTATCCATTAATCCTCAGACCCACTTATTTGATAACCTTGCATCTGTTAAAAGCAAAAGTAGTAGGTTCATCACCAAATTTCCATAGTGTCATCATTTTTTAGCTGTCACACAATTCTGTTGGCTTGAAGTTGCAGGTAGATTGTGGCTCTGATATCTTACTTTTGTTCAAAAACTGCTTTTTAAAACCCACTGTACCTATCTCACTAGTATAATATAAAATTGCTGCCCTCATGACAGTTAGCTTATGTCAAGCAGTTCCATCAGTTGATATGGTGATAGACATTTGTGCACATATGTTCTAATGTTTCTGCTTTATTTTGCATGTTTTATATGTACTCATTTTTCTGTGGTATTATGTATCAGAAATGTGCTGTGGATGATGGTCCAACTCCCTCTGAAGCTTATAACATCCAGATGTGTACCTAGAGGAACTATAACAACATTCTGTGTAGCAACGTTACTGTGACTGATATGAAGACATGCAGCACATTTAGTCTATTAGAGGACATGATTAAGGCTGTGAGCTGTAATCCAGCTGCGTCCATTAGTCCAGGGTATGAGTTTTTCAGCACCATTTTTTCTACTGTGTATGAGAATGAGCAAACCACTTAACCAGACAGTGCTCTGGGACAACTGGAAAACTGGGCTAATCAGCCTTAGTGGTCTTCTAGATGGCATGCCTATTAACTGCCTATGAAGTTACTCTAGTTCTCAAACTCTATTTTCTCCAAATATTAGAACTATTGATAATTAGATTACCCCCACCTGTATTGACAGGATGCATCATAAATATGGAATTATGCTAATTTTAACTGCCTATAACCTCAGTCAGTGCTACCTTATTGATTTTTTCTTTGCTTCATAATGTAGCTTAGTAAATGTTTATACCTAAGACAGCTTAATCCCCATCCCTGTTGCCTTTTCTTCTCTACCTCTGTTTTCCATTTGCCCTATAATTGTATCCTGATTTAGCTTTTTTACTTTTTACTTTTTTTTACTTTTTCATTTAAGTACCCCGATTAGATGTGTGGAGTCACATTTTAAAGTATTGCATCTGTACCATGCACCTTAATAACACTGGCATTTTGCATGCTAAGCTAAACAAAATGATTCTCGAATGCTGTTTGTATATTAGCTGGCTACTAACTTTAATGAACTGAATTTACTTTGCAGTACATGGCATGCATCTGTTATACCCTACTCTGCTGCAAGACCAAACATGATGGCTTTCAAAGGTGCAAACTAGTTTTTTGTTGTCCATCTGATAAAGCTTTTGTAACTGCACCTCATGCTACAGCACAAATGGCAGCCTCCACAGAACAGTGTCATCAGCAATGTCAATGCTTTAAAAGCTTTAATACAATTTGTGTTGTCATGCAAATAACAGAAGTGTGACAGAGTGTAGGATGTAAGACCTTTTAAAGCTCTTGTAGAGGTACATAATGTTTTATTGGTTCTAGATGCTGTTTTGTAGGCCAGTGTTGGAAGCAAACTGGCAGCTGTCCAACCCCCCTCAGGGATATCAGTTAGGAAAAAAATATGCATTATTAGTTATCAAAAGCATACACAGAGTGGGTCACCAGAAAATTACCAAAAGTTAAATATGCTAAGTCATCTTTGTTCCAACCATCTATGCCTTTTGTTACTTTGGAAGCACCAATTTGAATGTTTTTGTTTTTAATAGGTTGTTGAGCCTCAAGGTTAAGATAGAATTGGTAAGACTATTGTATATTTGTGGGTATCAAAGCTGAAATACATTACTACAACCATTTTAATCACAACCAGATATCCAAGGTGCACACAGTCAACACAGTGGCTAGGCCAAAATTGCTGTATATGATGTCTATTTGTGTGGGTGAAAGTGACTCACCTTGAATACTTCATTTGATCAAGTTAAGTAGTCATTAATATAGCTTTGCAGCTCCATGGAACATATATGTGAAGCAAGTTGAAATACTTTACTGTAGCTACTGAGTATGTTAAACAGAGTTTAGTTAAATTAATTAAACCATTGTTTTAAAATTTCAGTTTGACATCTGAGATGTACATAGTCAACAAAGTAGCTATAACTGCTAAGAGGACTGTTTTTGCAAATTAAGGTTACTGACCCTGCTGTAATTTGCTCAAGTTCAACAGGCATTATCTTCACTTTGCAGTACTAGTGCACATTTATGTGAACAATTTGGAAATCTGTACTGTGTCTGCTGTGAGGTTGTGTGAAATAAAGTTGAACTACATTAGTATCATCCTTACTAGTTTTCACAGTAAGGTGTATACAGTCAGCAAAGGGACTATACATCCTAGACATGAAGGGTATGGATAGAAATGGCTGACTCTGCTGTTATTTGACCAGGTTGAACAGCTGTTAATCTCAAATTTCAGGACTTGTTTGCATTTGTGTGAATTGAGTGGGAATACTTCTCTGTGGTTTCTGCATGTTTGGGTGAAGCAAAGCTGAATTACATTATTGCTGTCAGAAACATTTACATCTGAGACATACACAATCAACAAAGTGGCTATAACACTGAAACTGCTGTCACCTGAATATTTTAAAGAGTCATAAATGTGGCTTTGCAGAAATGGCAAGCATTTCTGTGAAGTACATTGGAATACTTTATTGTGGTCATTTTTGTAAATTCATGATCAGCCATCTGAGGTAACAGCAATAAATCAAAAGTATAGTTCATGGAAATGAAGGCCATGTATGGAAAAATGTATCTTGTCTCTACTTTAGTTTGAGCACAGCTAAACAGTCACTGATGGGGGTTTGCAGGAGCAGGGAAACAAAATATATTGTGCTGGCTGTAATCAATGTAAAATTATCAGTTATATGACTTACTTACATACATATATGTGTGGGGGAATAGTTGCTGTATATCTAAGAGCAGCAAGTTGACAATAATTTAGTTCACTTTCTATGCTCACAATATGTGGTTATCTGGGCAGAATGTGTGTGAAAGCAGCTGAGTTTTTGGCTGTTATTCCTTCTGTCCTCTATGTGTTGTTTGGGGGGGTTTATCTATGTGTTCCAATTTCCTTCCCAACCCCAAGAGACATGCTATAGGTGAATTACAGTTCCCTAAATAAGTTTGTGTGTGCATGTGTGAATCTGTCTTCTGACAGTCATGGCTAGTCAAGGACAGTTTCAGTTTCCATGTGCATAGTTTAAAAGCATAACATCACCTATTTTTCCTGTATAAACGCATGCAATACTGGGGATGTATATATATATATATATATATATATATATATATATATATATATATATATATATATATATATATATATATATATATATATATATATATATATATATATATATATATATATATAAATCTTTACTGGCTGGCAGTAAAAATAACAGTTAACAAGTCATTGTGCTTCAGAATAAGGAATAGCATGTATCACAAAACATCTAGACCCTCAGATCTGCTGTGGGGATTGTGACACAGGCTTCACAGAGGTCCCTATCTTTATCTTCTGTCCTTGGCCCCATCTAGTCTTAAACTGTCCGCAGCTCTTTGTATGGCAGTGCTAAGTGTTTTTTTACCTTTAACAGTGAGAAATAATTCATGCTCAAACAATTTATCTGTAACTAGTTGTATATCAGAGCAGATGAAGCTATATGTACTACAAAGAATTATGAGTGTGTTTCCCATCTGTTTATGTGTTCTCAACATGAATGTCAAGAATTAATTCTCAAGCTTTGCTTCTTTCTGGTATCTAGGTGAATTTCTTAAAATTCATGTCAAACACATAACAAGGTTGTTATGTTTTGAAATGCAATCATAATCCTTAGCTCTTTCAGCTTGTTATTAAATTACTATATTACAAATGTTGTCATTGCACTATGTAATGTTTCCCTTGTTGACTGTATTTTGTATGTAGAGTTTTTCTTTCTGTATCTCCAATGAATTTGTATTTGGCCTAGCTAGCAACACAGATGATGAAATGATAGGCAAGGAAGAAAAGAAATAAGTGAGGATGAAAGTTAGTCTTACTTTAAAATCTGACACTGTTGAGCAAATTCAACAACCAAGCATGAGATTATTAACTGTCATTATTCAAATATTTCAGAAAGTTAACATAAAAAATAACTTGCATAAACATAGATTCTCAATATGATGACAACAATTGCAGGTTTGGTACCTCTCATACCACAAGTATTTTCTGCACTTTAACTTTCCAAATCTGAGGCAAGAATATTATTCCTCAAATACAGCTCTGTGTACTACTCAATATTTTACACTGCAGATTAAACAGGATTTGTGCACCTACCTTGTCCCATATGAGCTATATTACATTTGGTAAAACCTTTCAAAATCTGAGAATTTTAGATGTTCATACAGTTTAAACATGCACTGTTTTTATACTGATTAGATACAAGAAAGTATTTATTCAAAGAAAGAGTAAGAAGCAGGTATATGCGAAAGCCTTCAAGAGTAAGTAACAATACCAACATTTCTGAGCAATTGCAGGCATGCAAATGAGAAATGTAAGGTCATTTTCAAACAATTGAGAACACTGCATGATTAGTTAGGAAGAAGTTTCTGCTTGTGTATTCGTAAGTTTAAAATGTGCTCTCTCTCTCTCTCTCATATAGTATGAAGACGTACACGATATGTAAAATGAAGTTAAAAACTCTAAATGCAACATTGTTGTAAGGCAATAAATACTTTGTACGTTGGATAACAAAATGCACCAAGCAGATCTGCAGTCCTTATCTGTCATAAGTATCTAGGTATCTTTGTTGTATTACCCACCCTTCTATTAGGCTGAATAGCAAATACTAAGTAAACTCATAAAGGGATTACTCAGCTAAGCTCAAAGCAGTAAATAAATAACCTTTGGCACAGACAGTGTCTGCCATTCAGATATTAAATATTAACTCTCAAGTACCCAGAAAGATCTTGTGTAATGTCACTGAGAATAGCCCATTACAAAAAGAAAAAAAATATATAATTTTATCAAGTTCCAAATTAACTACTTAAGAAATGATGCCCTTCTTCCCCTCTTCAATGTGATTGAAGGGCATGACCCCCATCTACACCTAAGCAAGTCAACTTGCATTGTTTTCTTTTTCTTTACAGAACAGAATGTTATGAAACTCCATGTGCCATTTAACTAAATCAAAAAATGACTATACATTTTCCAGTATTCTGGCCTCATTAATGCACCCTTATTTGCATTATACAACTTTAGTTCAAGATCATCAACACTTAGGAATAATTTATAGTACCACACATAAAGGTTCGCTCTGGAGATCCAAATAAGGGAATGAGACCAAGATAGAATGTATTCCAAAATACGATTTCTTTATTCAAAGCCACAGACAAGGATATAACGCTTTTCACTAGAAATACATTTTCTTTGTTTCTGATGAAGATGTTCGAAAACGTATTTCTAGTGAAAAGCGTTATATCCTTGTTTGTGGCTTTGAATAAGAAATCGTATTTTGGAATACATTCTATCTTGGTCTCATTCCCTTATTTGGATCTCCAGAGCGAACCTTTATGTGTGGTTTTTAGTTTTCTATTGTTTGCTTACATCTCCTTGTGTTGGAATAATTTATAGTAACAGTTTAATGGTTATAACAAATTAACAAAACGTTTAGCATATGAATGAATTACGATTTAGACCTGAAAAAAAGATGTATCTACAATATATTGCCACAATATGGCACCACAGATAGCTTTACATAGCTGCTTAGTACAAAACTGTTTTTATAGTACATTATTTCAAAAAAGCAGCAACTTACTTAGGTCTCTTTGATGGCATAAGAATGAGGCATTTGAAAGTAAACCAGGACTGATTAAAATTCACAATACAAAGGTCATGGGGAGTCTGGGAAATTAGTGGCTAATATGATGCTTAAGTTGTTCTCAAGTAGATATAACTACCATTTTGGGAGCTCAGAATAGTTATGACGTGATAAAAAGTAGCAATGCAGTCTTTTATATCTTGTTGCATTAAAGAAGGCATGCATTTTTACTGTCACTTCTATTGCAGAGACAAAGTGAAAAAATATGGCCGTCTACTGTAATGGCTTCATGTTTCTCTGTGGCAAACTTTCACCCCTACAAAATCATGATGAGAAATAATGATCTAATATATGCTTATGAAAGCTAGGAGTGAGAAGAGCCAAAAAAATGTGTCTATATATATATCTATATATATATATATATATATATATACACACACACACACACATATATGAGTGTGTATATAACTTCTAATATATCACCCATGAAATGTATGCTGCAACTGGCATTCATTGCATTTAAGTACAAAACACAATATTAACATGTACATGGGAAGTTACTCTTGCCTCCCTTTAATGAGATTACTGAAACATTGTTCAAGATATTTACAAATAACGTTGGGGGGGTCATTGTGAATTCATAATCAACAGACACCCTCTTCCTAAGCTAAGCTTCCAATCTAGTACTGTCATGAGGTATTAGCAAACATGGTGGGATCCTTCGTTGAAAACAGCTCCTTCATAATTTCAGTCACCTTTACTTGTTTTTTGCCCAGGACAGAATCAATCAGACAGGTTAGGTGAAAACAGATGTAGAGGGAAGCTAGCTGACCAACAATTACTAAGCAAGCTGATAAAAAAAGATTACCCAGCTAAGCTGAAAGCAGTGCAGAAAGTGTGTGATCTTTTTTTAGCTTAATGTTTAACAGAGTTTGAATATAATCTAAAATGCTGCACTCTTCATATGTATGGGAATGAATTTCATAGGAAAATTCAAACATTATATGTACTCTTGCCTCTTAACCTCCCAGATTTTCACAGACTGTCCAGATTTTTGCTTCATATTTTTTGGTTCATTCCTCATAAAATTTGTGTTTTTCTGGCAAATCACTGAGATGTTCTACTGCCTGAAGTCACTAAATAATGACATACATTTGAGTTTCAGATTTTATATCTTCCATAAAATACATATTAATACAAATCATGTTATTCTAGCAACTTTCTATGTTTATAGGAGCAATATTTAAAATCTGTCCCTATTTTTCGGCCCTTGCCCCTCCATTACACCAAACTGTGTCCAGATTTCTTGTGCTAAGAGGTTGTGAGGTATGTATGCACTACAGAGGTGCAATGCGCAATGAAATGCAGGAAACTGTCCAACTTCTTATTCTAACTGGTACGTAGAGAAAAATGCATGAAAATGTCCAACACTCTTTTCATAGTGTTATATACAGAGACCCGCGGTGGTGGTGCTGCCGTAGCTTTGTCTCCTCACAGTAAGACGCTGTCCGGTTCGATTCTCAGCTAGAGCGTCTTCTGCATGGAGACATGCGTGAATGGGCATACCTTCGTTGAAGGTTGTGCATCAGGCCTGGCAAGCCGGTATGTAAAAATCAACTGCCAATCATTAGCAGACCGGAGTTCCGCTGTGACGACCCCTAACCGGGAAAAGCCGAAAGACGCAAAATATACAGAGAATTGTGGGATAATTCCAAACTCACCATAAACAGTGAACTCTATAAGTAATGCTGCAGAAGTAATGTCACTATGACCATGCATGCAGCTGGTGTACAACACATAAGCTGATGGACTACCCAGCACAAATAAGCTTGCAAATACTATTCAGAGACAACTATACAGTGTATGTAATCTGTACACAGACTGTGTTATTTCACAGGTAAAACACTGAACCAACAAAAGGGACTTCATAGTGCAGAGATCAATACATGGATTCTCCGGTTTCCATTCTGTAGTACAGACTAAAACATTAAATTGAAGTTTCTTGTGCTCTGCTGTACAGAGTGATGGCAGTTATTTAAGTACAACCCTAGCATAATCATTCCCAGAATTAACTGACATATATAGAATACATATTCTGTTATTCTCATAAGAAAAAAACACTCTCACAGTCACACATACACAGACACACTCACACAAATACAGCACACAGATCTGTGAACAGTTTCCTTCATGTCCTAATTATGAACTGTGACTGCTCTTTTACCCCAGTGACTTCCTAACCACACCCTCGATAAAAGAGCAAATTAATATAGGCATATGATTTGGCAGACTCTTCTGTATGTATGGGATAACAGACACAGAATACAAAGCCAAAATGAGATGCAAATAAATAGTAGTGCTCAGAAACTTTCTGAAAAGCACTGTTTATTCCTCTGTGCTGACAATAGGTCCACATTGTACAGGGTCATCTTCTGCATGGCTGAGAGTACAATTCTCGATTGGCCATGTGTGCTCAAAGTGCTATAACAGTGTAGGGTGCATAGCAGTGCTTTTTTTGCACAACTTCCTTGTAACTCAGGATATCATGTTCATGCAAGAAAATGCACAGTGGTATCTACTATGTATTCATGCATAAAAATATAGCCTACAGGGTTCTGTATGTGCTCCATGTAATAAGGGTTCAAAGCACTTAATGTCTGTTATGCACCCATAAAAAACAGTGTAGCCCACTAGATGTCATGTGTGTGCAATGTACTGAAGGTTCTCAATGTATAACTATGTAATACATCTCAAAACAAACCCATCTCTGGACATGTAGTATAGTGCAGTGGAAAGAAATAGGGCCTACAACAAGGTGGCGCAGTGGTTACTATGACAACTAGTAAAGAGCAGCTTCCTTTCCTTACCTCTCATAATCTTCTTACACCCAAACCCTATTTTCTCTCTTGTATACTCCAAGCTAAATCTCAACCCCTCACCACTTCACAGCCAATTACTAATCCCCATCTACCTCCTCCCTAAGTTCCTATGTAAGTAACCCTCTATTCCTCCAGTCCTGTCTGTTACAGCTCCTCTCCCACTATTACCCCATCCCACACCTACAGGGGTTGTATTGTTCAATTGCAGCTGTACATGATTGTATATAATTTCTCATGTAAATATTTCATATACCTACAACTGCATTCTTAGTGTATCTCTGTAATTTACTACATAACTTAGAGCAGACCTTCTTTAGATTATTCGTTTTGTACCATTGCATTTTTCTGATATTCTGTACATATGTACTTACTAAACTACTTGTTTGTAATCATTTATGGAGTTTCTTTCCCTGGCCTCCGCTGAAAAAGGGCTTCCGTCCAGTCAGACTAAACCCGTCAACAAATGTCAAATAAATAGTAAATAATAAATAATAATCTTTGAGTCCCTATGTCATTACTTCTATACATTGTGACTTTGGCTAGGTCACATGATACTGGCAATCACTCCCAGCACTGCCTGCTCCATAGATGTACAGGGCTGCACTATTAGAAATACTGCACACTTGCAAATATGTTGATATGCAGTTAATTTTATGGATTCAGTATAATTAGGCAGTATTATCTAACTGGTTAAAATGTCTGCCTCAGACCAGCAGGGTCCAAGGTTCTGTCCTGATCTCTATTCACTTGTGAGTAGCTTGCATGTTCTCTTCATGAGGGTATCCCAGTTTTTGAGATCTTTGCCTCACAGATCCAAGGACTGTGGCTCAGTCTTGATCTTTGGTCACTATCTGTGTGGAGTTTGCATGTTCTGTCCATGTGAGCAGTACAGTGTTCTAGTGGTCATGATGTCTGTCTCTGTGTCCTGAGATTAAGTACAGAATTCCACCAATTGTCTGTGTGGAGTTTGCATATTATCCCCATGTTTGAGTGGGTTTGTTCACGGTTGTCTGGTTTTCATCCTCTTTCCAAAAGCATGCTCGCTTACTGTTTGCATTTGGGTGTCCACATACATTTCATTAGTTCACTCACCATTGCCTTTGTGGCCAGGGCAATGGCTGAAAAGCATCCATGATGATTTCACTTACCCAGTAAAAAATACACCAATTCCTCATTAAAAGTATAATAATATGGTTATAGATGTGTGTATGTCTAGAAGCATAAATTGAGATGTTTGTTATGTATTGCCAGAAAGAAAGGAAATGGAAGGAAAGGAAAGGAAGGGAAGGGAAAGGAAAGAAAAGGAAAGGAAATGAAAGGGAAATAAAGGAAAGGAAAGGAAAGGGAAGGGAAGGGAAGGAAAGGAAAGGAAAGGAAAGGAAAGGAAAGGGAAATAAAGGAAAGGAAAGGAAAGGAAATGAAAGGGAAATAAAGGAAAGGAAAGGAAAGGAAATGAAAGGAAAGAAAAGGAAAGGAAATGAAAGGGAAATAAAGGAAAGGAAAGGAAAGAAAAGGAAAGGAAATTAAAGGGAAATAAAGGAAAGGAAAGGAAAGGGAAGGAAAGGGAAGGAAAGGAAACAACTCCAGTCATGTACAGAGCTAAGATGCATTCAAAGTGGGGTCACTGTGTGCTCTACATGCTATGAAAATATGTTAGTGTTCACAAAAGAAAACTGGAGAAAAGCTAGTAAAATGATCTGCATACTGGATGCTAATAAGAAGTCTTGAACTATACAGAGTTGATGTATAATAGTCTTAGTCATCTCATACTGCCTAGCAATTTTGTGGATATATTTCACAATGTAAGGGAAAATTGTACAGCATAAGGGTGTGAATGCTAGCAGACTGATCAGATTGCACAATGTTATGTACACTTAAAAGTGCCAGGATAGTTCTTGCCATAGAAGCAAGCTCTATCTCTGAGCATTCCCAAAATATCATCATGATTGTGCAAATGAGATGAATGTTTAAGTATTCAGAACTGAATCCAGAGCTGTACCATTTGTTTTCAGATGGTTTATCTATTTGTTCTGACAATTTATTTCAACTTGATGTTGCTGTATAGACATTATAGGGCAAAGGGTGCATATGAATGTTGTTTTTTGACAATGCTAGTTTAGTGATAATCTCACGTGTGTGTATAAGGGAGGCGATCTGGGTAAACATAGCTTGGTGTGTGGGGAATAGTATCATCAGAGAGTTACACAACCAAGCAGTATCTGAGTTTTCATACAATAGAACATAGTAGCCACAGCCTGCATTTAAAGTTTAAGATGGTTGCTTTTGGTTTGGTCTTATGTATATATAGTTATCATGATGGTCAACATGGTGGGGGTGGGGTTAGGCTTACAGCAGTTTTTTCCATAAATAGTTTTACAGTTAGAGAATTACATTTCAAATAAATTAACACAAACAGCGCATTAGTTTGCATTGACTGTAAGTCTTTAATGGACTTCAACTGTGTAACATTTTTTCCAGTATATTTTATTAAGGATAAAATAGGAGAATAAACAATGTCTAATACATTGATTATACTGAACAGACAACTTTTACAACAATGAAACTAAATCAACTATTTACATTATTTACATAGACCTGAAAATGTTTGAATAGTACAAATATTTTAAGAAAACAATGTCAGTGAAGCAAACAAATAATGATTAAACAGGGTTAAAAGTCAGTTTGGAAAGTCTCAATTAGGTTTGAAACCTTTGTCCATGGATTGTTAGGAAAACTCCTCAGAAATATTCTAAGTTCTTTAGCTCTTACTTCCTTGTTTATGGTTTCTTCTAGTAAGGACAGAAATTCACTAAGGCTTGGAGAAGTGGTAGAGGTCCATTTCCTTGTAATACATTTCCTGGCTCCTGCTAATATTGTCCATAATAAGTATGAATCTGATTTATTTAAAGAAAAGATTTCATCAACATTAAGAAAGATTAAAGTTTTAGTTAATGTGAAGTAATCTGAAAATAAAGCTGAAAGAAATTCATCAATATCTCTCCAAAAATTCCTTAGTTTAGAGCAATCATAGAAAATATGGATCGGATCTGCATTACATGATGTCAGACATCTCCAACAAATTATGTTATTTGATTTTTTGAATTTAGCAATTTTATCAGGTGTTAAAAATGTTCTGTGTAACTACTTCAGTAAATACACTCAATATTGTCCCCAAGAAGTGAATTTTAGTGAAGAGAGAATTTTAAGTTTTTGTGTTTGGGACAGACTGTGAGGTAAGCATTTAGTCATTGTGTTCCATCCCTTAGTTGTTAAAATGGACCTGTAACTTAACAAAATGGTGTATAATTTGGATACTAAATTGTCAAACTGTTGATCATTAAATAATATTTCAGATATGAGAGAGATTAAGGGAGGTTGATCTAAATACAAAATGTTCTGAATAATTCTGCATAGGTCTTGAGAATAAACAATTACACTTTAATGTAATAACCAGTCTTATGATGACAAGCTATAGTCTCATAACTTGCTGAAATTTTAAAGTTTCCAAGTCTTTAACACGTTGTTTCCAACAAATACATTTTTTTTAGTTTCCCATTCATTAAAGATGTTAATGTGAAGTTTATCCGGGAAGTTTTTTTGTGAGTTTAAAGGGGATTACTGTTCAAACCAGGATTTGATATCTGCTTTTGAGGCTATTATTTTTCTAAAGTTGTTAATAATATTATTTAGATAGTTTAGTTTCATGGGTTTTGCCACATTATATTGAACAGTGAGACTAAGAAGAAACCAGAACTTATCGGAGGGATATTTGGAAGGAATTTTACATGACAGTGAGTTATCATTCTGTATTATAGCTATATGGAGATATTTCCAATTTGAGTTGTAATTTGAGTCAATCCAGTTTAATGTGCTTTTAAGAAATGATGATTTGATATATGTTTCCAAGTCAGGGACTCTTAAACCACCACCATCCCAAGATCTAATATGACGTGTATACTCAATCCTATTTTTGTTTGGGTGCCATAGGAAGTTTACTATAGTTTTATTTATGAGTTTAATATAATTATTCTCAGGATGGGTGTCTAGAGCCAGAATAATATTCAACATTTTTGGAAGGAGAGTCATTTTTAGCAATTGCAGTCTGTCCTTGAATGAAAAAAAAAAACATATTGTTCCAGCTACTTATCTATGTATTTACCTGAGATATTCTGATTTTATAATTTTTTTTTCTCTTATTTTTTCCAAGTTTGTGCATAAGGTTATCCCTAATTAACTTGTTCCCCAATAATGCTTTGGTTAACTAGCTGAGATTGTCCTATGTCATTAAGAATAATATGTTTAGATTTGTGCTTATTAAAGTGGAGGCCTGACATTTTTTTAACGTTATATATTATTGTGTCTAATTCTAAAAATTCTTGATTTGACTTAGGTAAGATAAGCAGAATATAATCCACAAATAGCGATATTTTAGAATTGTATTGATTATAAATATTAATGCCTTTGATTTTTTGATTATTTCTTTTCAATGATACTAATATTTCTATGACAAGGGCAAATAATATTGGGGATAAAGGGCAACCTTGTTTGGTGCCTTTGGTTATGGGGATGTACTTTGAAGGGAAGGGGCCTAATTTGACATATACCAAATTATATTTATAAATAGCCATTATCATGGAGATGAAATATATTGGAAATGAGAATGCTTTTAGTGTTTCAAACAAAAAAATCCCAGAATCAAATGCTTTTTTTTATGTTTAGACTCACTAACAAGGCTTCTTCATTTTCTTTGTTTAAAAATTCTATTAATGTTAATTTGATACCCACCTACTAACCAATATAAAGAAATCCCACCAGAAACTAGGCATGTTCTATCGCCATAATCACTATATCACTCCCACCACTAAACTTGTACTATCTAATGCCTTCCTCATACTTTCTCTCCTATATTGTGCCCCACTTTTTGCCAACCTTCAATTTTCTCTAAAAACAAAGCTATCCTCCTGTTATAACAGCATTTCTAATTTTGCTGATGGCTATAAATTCTCCTCCCACCACTGCAATGCCCTACACAAACTAAATTGGCTCAAACTTCCCAAGCATCTTTCCTACATTCATCTTATTCATGCCCATAAACTCATCTTTAATCCCTCCATCTGCCCCTCCATTGCCTCCTCCTTCAAAATGCACCTACCCAACAGACTTCTAAGATCCAATAACTAGAATTTCCTTGAACTGCACAAGCCTGCTCGTCCTCCAGGCAAACCCCTACTGTCCTTTTACATAGCTCACCTCTGGAACTCCCTGCCACCTCTTATTCATACTACTGACAACCACTCTACCTTTAAGACCCTGCTTTATTCCCATCTCAAAACCCTCTGGGAATGTTCCTGCTCTCATCCCCCATGACTCACCTCTTTTTCCCCCACTTCTCACACTCCTTTACTTCTCTCTTCTCTTCATCATACTGACCTTCTCCGACTACTACCATCTTCATTTTTCTCATTTACTCCCACTCTTGCTCTACTTTTTTTTTCTTATTGTCCCACCTTTCTTACATTCAACAATTAACACCTCTTATCCCCATCCTACTTTAACTCTGCTAAGATTTCATGTAAAACTGTAATACCAGCCCTGTGTTATTTCACATTGTAACAAATCTAACAGGGATATGCACCGATGCATTTTTCTTATTTTAATTGATTTATTTATGTGTGTGTGTGTGTGTGTGTGTGTGTGTGTGTGTGTGTGTGTGTGTGTGTGTGTGTGTATGTGTGTAATTTTACATTTTGCTTTTTTGACTGTATTTTCACTGCAATCATGGATTTTTTTGTCATGTTGTGTAATACCATCATTCTTCAAAAGTATTACATTAATATAAATGCATTGTCATCATATTATATTGCTGTTCATGGAGCTTTTCTCCCAGGGACTCCATTGAAAATTTCCTCTTCTTGGCCCAATGGACTATCCTGGTAAACAAACTGTAAAAAATAAAATAAATAAATAAATATAATTTTGATATTATCATGAGTGTGCCTTTTATGAATAAACCATGTTTGGTCATTATGAACTAAATGTGAAAGTGGAACCTTTGTTTTGTCCACAAATATGGACATAAAGATTTTGTAGTCATTATTTAATAAGGAAATTGGTCTATAAGATTTTCATAGCTGAGAATCTTTGTTGGATTTAAGAATAGGGGTAATCAAAGAGTATCTCCAAGATGGAGGGATCACATTTTTAGTCTGAACTTCAACCAGGGTCTTATGTAGTAAATATATAATTAATCTGGAAAAAAAACATATAAATCTCTCCTATGATGCCATCTATGCTGGGAGCTTTGTTAAATTTAAGGTTTTTGATTTTATTTTTGATTTCATTTAGAGTTATTCATTTCTTGAGAGTTGTACTAAGATTTTCTAGGATGGCATTCAAATTTAAAGTGATTAATTCTTGGGCTGTAACATTTTTGTTTATATTATCAGAGTTAAACTGTTTGGTGAAATGATATCTAAAGGCTTCTAATATATCTCTGATATCAGAAACTGTCTTATAAGTACCTTCATGTAATAATTTTAAGATATTATTTGCCTTGGAATGTAATTTTGCTCTTAATGACAAATTGTGCATGTGTTTGGGAGTAAGGGCATAAGAGTTTCATCTCATTTTTCTAGTGCTAAGTTTGTTTTGTGTGTCAAAACATCTAGATATTTCTTGTTTACTGTGTCTATTTCTTTTTTATTTGAGCTTAATTGTGATGACTTAGATCTCAAGGAGTTTAATTGAGATTATAGGTTTTGTAGTTCTGATTCCCATTTCCTACATTTTTTCTTATACCAGACTATAGTTTTACCATAAATATATGCTTTTAGAGCATCCCAAACCATAATAATGTTTGTTTCGAAGTTATTATTTATCTCTAAGAAAAAGTTTAATTCTGATAATAACCACGGGGGTCTATATTAGAAGAATGAAATTACGAAAGAGCAAACACTCTTTCATTGACATGTAAAACCCACAGTCTGAAAACAGCGAAGTTATAGAACAGTGATTTTTTTTCCCAGGGAAAAAATCGTTCCAAAAAAAAAAAATTATAAAGACAAAATAAAATGAGGGGACTTCACCTCCACACCCCCCCTAATTAAATATACCAACTCCAATATTGCACCACAGTAGAAAAAAACAGCAAATTCCCAAGAACAGCCCAGTGATTTTTCTTTTCCCCTGGAAAAAAAATCGCTGTTCCATAGCTTCGCTGTTTTCAGACTTCAGCTTTTTAATGTCAATGAAAGAGTGTTAGCTCTTTCATCGCTTTGCTCTTCTAATATTGACCCTAATAATGGTTTAAAGTCTTTCAATTTGGGGATATAGGCAGGAATTCTAGTAACAGTATTTAGTTTCATGAAGTCAATTTTTATATCTAACATAAGACAGTCATCGTCTGATAAAGGACAAGGAAGGATAGTAAAGGATGTAGGCTTAAATTTTAAGTCATTGGAGATAAGGACTATATCTATTCTGGTTTGAGTTTTAAATCTATGATCAGTGTGTTTATAACACAGCGACTTGTTATTTTTAGAGTTATGTGTATCATACAGATTATGAGAATTTATCCATTTCTGAAGAATTTTAGCAGTGGATGCTAGTTTAAGTGGACGACTACTTGTTGTATTAGAATTATCTAATAAGCAGTTAAAAATCACTCCCTAGAATCAGATTCCCTTTTGATATACTATCAATAAGATTGAGATATTGTTTAGCAGTTGAAGCACCCAGTCATGGGAACCAGTAAAGGTTAGCAAGGGTCCAAATACTATGATTGAATTTTAGAATAATGATAGCTAGTAGTCCCTCTGGGTCTTAATGCTTATATAATATTTGAGGGCAGATAATATTATTATTCTATAGGATCATCACTCCTCTCATTTTAGACTTAAATGAAGCATGAGCTAGTATTGTATACGTATTTGGTTTCCAAGCATCCTTTTCTGTATTTTTAAAATGTGTTTCTTGTAGGAATACTATTTGTGGTTTGTTTAAGTTAAGGTATCTCAAAATATTTGAGCTCTTCTTTGAATTATTGATGCCATTTATAATAAGTGAAGCTAAAGACAAAGACATGGTGAGTTATAGGAGTAATTTATCCAAGGGTCAGTAATAACTGATTTTATTATCTCAAAACATTCAATGAAGGTTGAAACTTTGAAACTTTGGTTTGTTTAAGTGACATGTTTGCAAGAATCATGACTGTGAATATGATGTGAATTATATTATAGTCAGGCCTAAATGCAGAAAGAAATAGCAAAATAATCATATTAAAACATAGAGAAACAAATAATGCATTTCCCCAACACTTACATGGAATTAAAAAAATTCCCAGTTTGAAAGATGAGATAAAATCAATCAAACTGCTTTCCCAAACCATCATGGACATACCTATGAGCTCTAAAATGTACTAGTAAAGAGACTTGTGCTGCAAACATACAATTGATTGAACAGTTTCCACTAAGTTATTAAAATGTAGTGAGGAAAAAGGAGAAATGCACATATATTAGTATCTTAAGTTACATATGTAATACTGGATGTTGAGGTTCCTATCATTGACATGAATTACTACATGAGATCAAATGAGTTTAAAACAAGTACAAAATCTTTATCTAATAGCTAGAGTCAATAAGAATTAATATTTTAGTTACGTTATTCAAAAATGAACAAGTAAAAAGAAAATTGGGCTTCCCTTTTATAATATATATGTATATCAAAAGACTGATGCACATACATTAGAAAGCATTGTGAACAACAGTAATGAACAAAGGAGCCTATAGCCTGGCTCAGACATTTATATCTAGTTAAGGTATATGTCAGTCCAACTGAAAGTCTCCCATTTTGTATTTAAATACATATTAATTAGCCAACAACTTGTGTAAAAATCTTTGGGACAGTGTAATACATATAAAAATGCATACATGATTGCTTGAGCATAGTTATTCATCAACACTCTAATCTTTTGTTCATCTATATTGTTCTAATCAAGTAAAAGATGGATGTAAAAGTAAAAGCTCCCAAAGATTTCTATTCGGTTAACATTAAGGGGCTTCACAGTTACCTCAGTGAAATATATTAAAGTACATTTTGTTAAGATGAGTAGATAATGTTGGACTGCATTTATTTTTATACGATTAAAAGTCTGAATTCATTCTTATCAATATTATTTGTAACAAAAAGTAGTGAAAGACGAAATCAATAAAGGGAAAGTGAGGTGACTACATTAAAATGTGCTTAAAGCTGACTGTTCAACAACATTGCAAAAATAAAACTTCATGTAGACTATTCTTATAACGGTAATAATACAGTATCATATATCTACTAAGCATTGTTAAGTAAAGGTTAGTGATGATTCCATGCTATGGAACAGACTTCCCATACATGTCAAACAAAGCACCTCACTGACCCTCTTCAAGAGAAACCTTGATGAGTGGATGGGAAATAGAACATTCACCCCGGGGATTACTCCAGTGGCGCGACAGAGGCACTGGGAACTGAGGTTGGGTGGCACAATGCCAAGGTAATCCTATGGGCTAGGCTTGTAAAGGCTCCAGGGCCATTAGCCTAGTACACACCTATGAACCTATGAACCTATTACTACATTTCCTGTATTATTAAAACAAACTTCTTTATAACCTGCTCTATTCCATCTTCTGTTCAGATGCAGATAATTTATTATGTGTTATATTCTAACCTTTCATCTTGCATCTATTTATTATTTATTTTTTCTGCTGCAAGGTCTTCTTAACTTGCTCTTGTTTTCTAAACAATCTCAGTTGGAGTGTAGCTACTTTAGATATTTTACATTTAATAGAGAAATTTCAACAAACTTTGTAAAAGAGAAGCAAGTTATATGTTCATTAAGAAAAGGAACCTTATCATTAACTAGGTTAAATTGATGTAACAATGCTTGCAGTTTTTAAGTTTACCACAGTTGATCAAGTCATGCATTTTAATCTATGTTAAATCTAATTGTTTACACATGTTACTCACCTCATAAAAGACAGATGATTCTTAGAAGTTTTTGCTCAAGATTCTCACAGTTATAAAAGCTTCTATATAGCCAAAGTTTACCAACTGGACTGGACCTAAGGCCACTATTTTAGTGCAGCTATGTTGTTGTTGTTGTGTCTTTTGGCTTTTCCTGGTTAGGGGTCACCACAGCGGAACTCCGGTCCACTAATGATTGGCAGGAGATTTTTACGTGCCGAGTTGCCGGCCCTGACGCACAACCTTCAATGAAGGTACGCCCATTCACGCATGTCTCCATACAGAAGACACTCTAGCTGAGAATCAAACAGGACAACATCTTACTGTGAGGTGACAATGCTACCGCAGCACCACCACTGCAGTCTTTTAGTGCAGCTATGTACAGTATTAGTGCAGCTATGTACAGTATCATAATCACATTTATCTGTGTGCTTATTCACCCTAAGAGCTGTCAGCAAAAGATTCTAAGAAGTATTGTTTGGCAGTGGCATTCAGGACCATCTCATACATATTCTTGTCCCGATAGTAATGAGGCATGTGATTTTTATTTTTTTATTTTTTTTTGCATGTCACTGCCTTAATGTCTGCAATTAGCAGAGCTATAACACCTTTTAGTCAGAAAATGCTATTAGATGACACCCATATAGATCCTCTAGTCTTATGCAGCAATATGAAAAGGCTGTTAACCAGGTTCTGCTGTACAAATACTCTGTACTTGTCTTCAGTCTAATAGAACTTCCTTTGCACTGAAGGTTGAGGGTACAGTTATAACAAAATGTTCTCAAACGCTTGTACAGTTTGCTGTCTTAAAGTATTGCATAATCAGGAAACACTACTACAGACATTAAATTGTGTGTATATTTATGTTTCTACGTCTGGACTGATTCAGGCTTAAACTTATTTCTGTCCACTTTAAATTAATCATATTAAACTGTTATTTTCCAATTTAACATCAGCTTGAAAATAGTAACTTTTTATATAAATAAAATAATCTAACTTACTTAAATGCAGCAGTCTGAGTGTTCTTAACTTTACTTAGGAAGTTTGAAGCTAAGGGTGCATCTCCAATATTGTTCTCTACACTTCCTGTAGGATGCAACATAGCAGAATGGACCAACAGCTTCCAGAAGCCTTAGGAAAGACGAGGCAGTTTAAAAACAGTTTGAGGGTCCTCTAGAGGGAAGAAAAAGCTTCACCTACAATTTAAACAACATTCTTTGAGTAAAAAATGGCTTAGTGAGGTAAAAAAGGGAAAATAAAGCTAAAAAATAGCACCATGTTTACTAGTAGATGTTAGTATAACAGATATTTTAACAATAAGACATTAAATTGAGCATTTAAGGTTAAAATAAATGAAATAAAAACACAGATCATCTAATCTAATTAAGTTATTGTGACACTTTATATTATTTAGTTGGTTAAACAAGCAGCATTAATATTTTAATAAAGATTTATACATGTGTGCAGCATGGAACCATCCCCCCAACTCACTTAAAGAAGCAGCTGCACATATTAGATTTACTAACAGTGCTTTATTTGGAAATCAACTCAGTTTTTTTTTTATATAAATGATCTCAGTATGCAACGAGATTAAACTTTTTACGAAATTCCTTACTATCATTGCTGTTAGTTAACTATTTGCTCTGCATTAAATGATATTTAAACAGCATATATTACCATAATGGTACAGTAAGCATGAATTAAGAGACAGTAGTCACTAAAAAAAAAAAAAAAAAAAAAAAACAACAAGATTTGATTATTTATTTACCAGTTGATTCTTTAAGAGATGAATTTGTTGTGGCAGCTGAAGTCTCCATTTTTTGTTTCTTCTTTTTGACATCATCCATGTATTTTTCTCAGATGTTCTCTTGAAGACAGGGAAAACTCCATATCCTCCGGGATGGTTGTTAGGTTACTCTTTGTTATAAAGGAGATAGCTTCATCCAGGGTATTAAAGATTCTTGTACCAGAAGAAAGGTGCATTTTGATTTTTGATGGATACAATATTTGGGTTCTGATGTTATTTTGTTTCAGATGTTTAACCAGTGTCCAGCATTTTTTCCTCATTTCCAGAATTCTCGCAGAGTAGTCATTGTCAAACATGATGGGGTGTTGGTTAATTTTAATGGGACTTTCCTCCAAACTGCTTTTAACACTAGTTCCTTATCAAGATATCAGACGAATTTTACAACAATAGATCCCAGTGTTGCTGTGGGGTGTGTAGACACTGGCTTACCAAGTGTCCTATGAGCTCTTTCCATACCAAACGAGAGCGCTTCTTGCAAGTCTAAAATTTTGGAAATCCAATTATTCAAAAATAAAATCATGTTCTCACCTTTTGTTTTCTCTGGTACTCCGGAAATTCAAATATTGCATCTTCTCTTCCAAAAGGTCATCAATTTTATTCATTAGCCATGTGTTTTGTTTGAGAAGAAAGTCTGTGTGTAGTTCATTCTCCTTTAATCTTCCATCTATGTCAATTATGGCTGTCTCCATGTCCATTATTTTATTTTTGAAGTAGTTGTTAAAGGTCTCTAAAAACTTTGGTTTGTTTAGAACTATTCTCACTTAAATTCTCCAGCTTTTGTTGGAAATCATCTGTCTTCAGTGATAGTGACTGTATAGTGGAAGACACCAGTTGTAATTCTTGGTTTACTATCATTAAAGCAAATTACAATCTGCTGGCATGTATGCTGTTAAAAATTAGATCGTCGTTCACAAAATGTAAACTGTACAGGATAGTTGAACACACATACGAATGCAATACTGCATTCACATAAGTGTATTTGACTAACTGTACGGAGATCACGGTACAGTGGGGATTGGAATTTCATTCGAATCCCCACTGTGTTGCATTCTCGGAGTTGGAATATTTTTTTAGCATGGGGGGGGCTTGGCCCCTGAAAAAATGTGATATTTCATATAGGAGTTTGATGTAAATCAGCTCCTATATGGATATCACATGATATTTTTCGATGACAATGTCAACCCAAATGTGTCAATCATTTGGGTCGACATTGCAAAGCCCTCAGAATTCCAGGTTCGGTGGCTTCTTTTGATAGTGGGAATAGAATGTATTTTCCTTTCGCACTAATGATAGTAAACTGTAATTCTTTCCTCAGTGTAGCATCAGATTGTGAAGAGCTGGAGCTGTTCATGTTCCTTCATGTTTAGTCTCAAATAATTTGATAGAAATCATTTGGAATAAAAACTTCAAAGTTTGTAAAGTTAAAGTTTAGATTATTAGTAACTAGATTTTATAAAATGTAAGTATATATATTAGTGTAATTTCTTAATATATTAATTTTATATAGCTCAGAAAAAGTGCTGTGCTTAGCTGGCCATCTAGGATCTGTCACCCCAATTGTGTAACATTTTCACCAGCATCAGGCAATGCTATTAACAGTCTGTATGTGGGGAGAAGGTTTTAGTGGACATAATGAATGAAGACCTTATCGATGCTAGTTATAGTATGGAAACACTGGTACTATGCAATTAGCTTGAGTAACTATGTTTATCACACACCAGATGGCTTACTAAGCTGATACATGCACTGCGTGAAACACTTGCTGACAGATGTACAATTTTCTACATGCCTAAAAGTAATGATGAAGGGTTGTCTGTTCCACTAACTTTTGAACACTGTATAGATGGTGTCTCTAATTCCCGTGTCCAGTGTTCCAACCTTTGCAGCAATTAATGTTGTCCTTTTTAATCCTTGGAACTTGTAATTGTGGAAGGCCAATTTTTTCTCAGTCCTAAACTGGTTTATGTTCATTTTACTAGTCAAAGAAATTCTTGTAAGTTTGTTTTTCAAATAGTTCTGATTTTAAATTTTAAGCAACTATGGAGTGGCCCACAAATAAACAGACAGAGTTTAGCTGTGACAATGCAATTTATAGATTTCTGTAATCATCCCAGCAAGTTTTGTTCCTGGCATTTGAATAGAGTAAGGGAAATACTTTGCTTTATGTGGAGAGGAGGACAATTCCAATAAATTTGTATTCTTTGTGATGCATAGCTATGTCATCAGCATATTCTACATATGCTGTAGAAGAGATTAAGATCACTTGAGATGGTACTTATGCCACTAATGGACTTGTGGAAGTGCATTACAACTCGTGAGGATAGGGTCTATTGAGGTTCTGTACACAAGGCAGAGATCGCTTTGCAGAAACCTGTATGATAATGAGTTGAGGGACAAGACTTTGTAATGGTCAATGTAGATGTTTATGATTACGTCCGTTATTTACTTGGTGAGAAAGCACTGGTGTTATTTAAGTTGTGTTAAGTTGTTAGACAGGTATACACCGAAGGGGGAAGTATACTCAATGATGTTTACCTAGTAGTTCAGTTTTTTCCAGACTGTGAGCAGTGTCACTGAGAAGCCTGAAAATGTACTTTAATTTATTATGTCACAGAATAAAAAAGTTCTCAAGTTTTATATTGCTGGTGAATAGTATTTCTATGATGAGAAAGAAGTTTAAGAGATATTACAGGTAAAGAAAAACAACTTCCATATATCCTTCATTTGCTATTCACAAGAGAACATAGTCCAAGAGTGCATATTTATGGTACAATATTAAATACTTGAGCCAGGTTGTAAATTTAGTGATTTCCATAGCTTATTACTGTGAGTTATAACTGTGTGTGATGGGCAAGTTTTTCAAGAAATTATTTAATATTTATCTGCCTATATAAAGAAAGTAACTGAAATTATTTACCACAGTTTAAAAAGCATACAGAAGAGTTTTAAGTAAAATAATATCTTGCAAGAACAATAATAGTAAAGCAAGTATACAGAGATGAAAATGACAAGCATTACATGCTGATGATAACTCTGCACAAGGTGTGAATTTGGTGCACATTGAAAATAAATGTCCCGTGTTTAGTCAAGTGTGTAGAAGGTATTGAATGAGAAATCACTTTGTTAAAGTTGTAAAAAAAATGAATTTCATTCAAAAGTGTATGTGTATTAGAACAAGATTACAAAATTAGTTGTCTAAGAACATGGGTAGTAATTTAATAAAACTTGCACGATAATTTTTTCTATGTGCACATTTAGGCGCTATACATACACGGGTGCGGCAAGTTAAGGTTTAGTAAACTCTGTAGCAGTGCGCAATCATGCTCACTCATGCACAAATATGGAAACTTTCATAGAATACAAATTTCAGCATAGATGAAATGTATGCTAATGAATCAAATCAACACAACTGTCAATCCAACAAGCTAAAATTAAACCCTGTAGACTCCGTGTATGTGTTGGTAGTGTACGCAGAAAATTTCTGAGTACAGGAGTCTACAGTGAAACAAGGGCATATAAAAGTCCTGAAATATTGAAAAAATTGACATTAACAGTTAACGCCATATATAATATGGTCTAACTACACACTTTGGAAGCAAGAAAATCTGTGTCTCCCCAAAAAATACCATTGTAGCTGCCATGACATAATCCACCTTTGGTCCCCCACCCCCAAATGAAGAATAAACTTATATTTAATGCAAGCTACTAAAATGTTTAAAACACATGAAACAGAGTATTCTAATGTACTGTAAGCATAATCTGTTATGTATTACATATATAGACAAAGTAATACCCTGCCTTGTATTTGCAACATTGTTGCCCACTGCAGTTGTCTTGCTTACACAGCCATTAACCCTGTAGATACCAGGCTGTCAGTATAGTCACTATGCCAACGAGTAATCCAAAGCAAAAAGAGCAACCAGTGAAAAAGCAAAAATTGTATCAAAAAAGAAGAAAACTGGTAGCCAGAGAGACATAAAACAAAGGCCGTTTAATAAAACACAAATAATAAACACAGAATAAAACTTTAAAAAACAAGGATGAGCACTTTCATACCTTCTAGGTACTTCATCAGATCCAACTGAAACACATATAACAAGCAGCATTTACAATTTAGTGTCTTAGGTCACATGACCTCAATATCGGCTTAATAGGAATAACATCATTTAACACCTTCCCATCAGTAGCTCGGAGTAAATGCATCCATTTGATTTCAACACATTCTGTTTGTGTCCTTACATTGCCCCCTCTAGGTCCTGGCACATAAATCTCTAGAACCATGAATTTAAACCAGTGATTGCATGCTGCAGCTCTTACATCTCTAGAACCATGAATTTAAACCAGTGGTTGCATCCAGCAGCTCTTACATGTTTTGACAATGCATTCCTCTCATCACTTCTATTTATACTATAGAGATGCTCTCTAATCCTGTCTCTTAAGGACTGGTTGGTTTTGCCAGTATAGAAACATTTGCAAACCTCACAAGAGGCACAATAGATGACATTTTGACTACCGCAATCAGCATAAAGTTTGACATTAAACACTCGTCCTGTGTCTGGATGTATAAACTGATCATCAGTATTAATGTATTTACATACATTGCAGCGACGACATGGGTATGTGCCTATTCTCCCGCTGACAACTTTCCTATTCTGCTTGGTCAAGGATTTATAACACAGCATCTTCTTAATAGACGGGTGATTCTTAAAGCAGAAAGAAGGGGAGACACCTAGCAACCCCCTACATTTTTCATCTGAGGCTAGAACCTTCCATTGTCTTCTAACTATCTCACAGATAGAATCTGAGTCCTTCGAATAAGTAAGACTCATACGTGTGGGTTGAATATGTGACAAACTGGGAGAGGTGGACTGTTCTACCCACTCCTCAAAATAAGGTCTGGTCCGAGTATCTCTCAACAGAATCATATCATTCTGTGCAACAGAGACTTCTGAGCTATCATACCCCCTATTCAACAGGCAATTTTTGAAAGGTTTGATTGTTAACCTTTCCTCAATCATTTTAACACCTGAACAGAGTAATGTATTGAACAGTGGACTAAGTTTTATACCTGCTGGATATTCCTCACTTAATGATGTACTGATTGACCTTAAACTCTCTGTTAGAAATATTTCATTGAAGTTGTTGTATGGTAACATAGAGATTCTGTTCAGAGATACTCAGACCAGACCTTATTTTGATATGGAAATGAGGCCAAAAATCAGTAGATTTGTTGAATCACAAAAAACAGTAACTCTGTAGAGATGTTCACATCATGTAGGCACCTACACTGTGTTTTTATGTTTTATTTGTGTCAGCATCCTTTTATTTTTAACATGTTTGTGAGGATGTGTCCAAGCTTATCTGCACATTTTATGTTCCATATTTTCACACTATCAGGAAAAAATATATAAAAATGATAAATCTTGCTTATGCTTACCTTATTTATGTGACTGTGCATGGAGCTAAGTGAAGGTGCATAGCATAGCACAATGCAGTACTGAGCACTGTAGCAGGTGTTTTCAATTATGCTAATTACAGTCTAAGCAGGTAAATTGCATCTTAATTAGCCAATCCCACAAGGTAGACCTATTCAACAAATGTACAAAGTAGCCATGTAGCCTCCATTTCTATTTTCCCTTGATACTTCAATACTGTTGGAGTAGAGGCTTGGAAATTTTAACTGAGACAGTGCTAGAGGCTGTTACAGCTATTCTACATCTGTATGTGCTAGAGGCTGATGCTAATGCTGCTGGTGCTGCTAACAAATGACCTAGGCTGAGAAGCAGAAGAGCATTTGGGCCTAGGGTAACTTTCCAGGTGCCACATGACCTCTACATTGTAGAGCACTACAGGATGGACAAGGACACATTACAAGAACTCTGTGAGCTCTACTGCCCTCAACTCAAAACCAGAGCCATCTGAAGGGAAGCCATCCGAGTAGAAACTAAGGTATGTGTAGTCTTTAGAATATTAGCTACTGGTACTTTTCAAAGACCAACTGGGGACATGATGGGTGGGTCACAAGCATCAGCATCCAGGATACTCCACCTGCTCCTGGATGCTATGTTCATGCATGTCAGTAAGCACATATATTTTCCCCTTTCTTCTGTGGAAAGGGTCAGCAATATGCAACAGTTCTACCATGTGGTGCATTACCCTGAAGTATTGGGTGCCATAGACTGCAGTCATGTACACATCAAGGCACCACCTGGTGAGCAGGGTAGAATGTACATTAACCGCAAGAGATACCAGTCCATCAACTGCCAAGTCATGTACAATTCCTAGGGGATTATCTTCAATGTGTGTGCAACCCTGGCAGTTATCATGACTCCCATATCTGGCACACATCACAGCTGTACCAGATGTTTGCTAGAGGAGACATTCTACAGGGCCATTTAGTAGGGGATGCTGGCTACACCCTGGAACCGTGGATGATGACATCCATCAGAAGTGCAAACACACCCATACAAGAACACCATAATGAGACACACATTCAAACTAAAAGCATCATAGATCATGGGTTTGGGCTTCTGAAGTCACAATTCTGGTGCCTAGATATATCCAGTGGAGCCTTGCAGTATAATCCATACACATGTACACAAATATTCACAGTATGTGCTATGCTCCACAACCTGATCATGCAAAAACAGCTGCAGTGTGATCAGCAAGGGAAAGGGACACACATCCGCCACGAATGCCTAGGTCACCACAGGCACAGTCAGAGGAGGACTCAGAGGAGGAAACCCCAAACTGCTGTCCCAAGGGTACTTAGTATGCCTTTGCTTTAGCTAAGAGACAATGCATAGCACATTCACTGACCACATAGAGACCTAGGGACCTAATGCCTTACTCCTACTCACATACATATATTAAAATTGATGTTAGGCAACTCACACATCCTGTACCTATCCATGTATTAGTTGTGTACTGCTTGCATCAGACAGAGTCAGCCCTAAACTAAAGGTTTGTCAACCACTGCATTTGCAAGGTAAATCCTGAAACTAGGCTGTATTCTTGAAGATTGTTATGACATATCCTTGTATTTCCTAAGTTGGTACAGTAAACAAGTAAATACTGGTGGATTGGTACAGAAATTACATTAACATGTGACTACAGACACACTTATTTTATCAATATGTGTCCATTTATAATTAGTAGGCCTCAGGCATAAAACATTCACACAGGCATACCTCTGCAGAATTTTGGTAAATCATTCAAGAGATAAGTTAGAAAGTGAGGCTACACATTGTATTTCCTGACTTTAGAGTTATGTGAGCCATAACAGTTACTGTGCCTTCTTCCTCACCCTCCCAAAAGAGGAGTGTACCCTTGTACCTACCAGAACAGTATCAGCAATGCTACCCCCAAAACCAAAGTATGTGCGTGTTTATGCCACAGTTAATATCCTCTCATATTTTAAGGACAAGTATATAGGACTACTTACACATTGCATGTGTTATGTAACTGATGAATTACCAAAAACACAGACATGTAAGACAGAGAGATGTATATTTGGAGCTATAATTATGACAGGTCATGTGACTATTAACTGCTCTATGTCCAAATATAACACAGAAAATTACTTGTACAATATACATTCCATTGTTTGATAGCAGTGCACTTACTTATGCAGTTGGTTGTGTGATAAATGCCACTTCTGTTCTGGCAAGCTGCTTCTCTGACAAAAAAAGACCAAGGCAGCAATCCTGTATGCTGAAGCTGTACTGGTGCTTAGGGTTCTAATCCTGACATAAATAAAAATTTTGGAGGCATGCTATCAATTGCTAGTGTGCTTTTCCAGACATTGACTCTGTGTCCCATACTGTTAACATTTATCATCTTTGTCTTGTTTAATTCCACATTTACTCGATGCACCACATGTAGTAAACATGCTTAGCTAGTCTGCACAAAGTACAGCATTGCAGAAACATGAAAAAAGCAGATGATATTTATGTCAGACTGCCAACAACATAAAGCAGATACATTCAATAACTGCTCTTACAAGTTGTGAAATCCTGGCCTGGAATACAGATAGGAGTGGGTTATTGTAGCAGGTACAAATTACATAATAGTAAGTCTTGGATGTTAGCAATGCACCTTACTTTTGTGCACTACGTGCAAACAGGCACATGCACATGAATGTGCACTTGGTTAACCATAGTGCAAATCCGATGCTCCCTGCGCTATTACACTATATATATACATATATATATATATATATATATATATATATATATATATATATATATATATATTCTTTCTTCTTCTTCTTTTGGCTTTTCCTGGTCAGGGTTCACCACAGCAGATCATCTGCCTGCTCATGATTGGCAGTGAAGTTTATGGTGCCAAGTTGCCAGCCTGGCGCCTAACCTCCAATTTAGGGTGTCCAATCCACCTACAGCATGTCTTTGGGATGTGGGGAGGAGGAGAACCCAGAGGAAACACACTTGAACATAGGAGGGACATGCAGCAGGCACTCGCAGGCACCCCAGCCGAGGGATCGAACTGCAGAACCTCTTGCTTGAGGGGGCAATGCTAAAGCCCACACACCGTGGTATATATATATATATATATATATATATATATATATATATATATATATATATATATATATATATATATATATATGTGTGTGTGTGTGTGTGTCTAAAAAGAGAGATATACATACATATGATATGTTCTTATTGCTCTGCTTTTCTCAGTCCCTTTGTCTGACCTAAAACTACATGTAGAAGCATTGTAAGCTGAAGGCACAATATAACTATATGTACATAAATTTACTATCCATCTATTTGTGTCTGCACTACCAACCACACCAACAATCAGTACAACCCTGGGGTCTCCTTAATTTTACAACAGATAAAGCAACCACAATATAAGGTGTAATATGTAATGTTGTCTGCTCCCTCATGGACAGAGCCATGTAGTTCATAGGTTCATAGGTTCATAGGTTCATACTAGGCTATCTGCCCTAGGTCATTTATAAGCCTAGCCAGAGTGTGCATGGCTTTCGCCACCCATATTAAAATAATTTTGCTATGCCCTTTTTCAAGGTTAGTATACTGTGCCTCTGTCTAACAGTGACACAGAAGTGATACCCGGGGTAAACCTACAATCTCCCATCCACTCATCAAGATTCCTCTTGAAGAGAGTCAATGAGGGACTCTGCCTAACCTGGACTGGGATTTTATTCCAGAGTGAAGGGAGCCTCTGGGTTATGAATCTGTCCCTCCAGCATGTCCTATTTATTTCAGTGCTGAGGTTCAAGTCCCCGCGGCATAGCTCTATGGGATTTGGATTTTCTGAGGTGCAGCATGTCCATTAATTCGGGTTGGACATGGCTTTATCGTCCAGCACAGACAAGCCTCTGAGCAGGCCGTATGCCACTGAGTAGAGCTGGAGTTTCTTTAACCATCTGTTTGAGCCTTAATCCTCTTGGTGAGATACTTTTGGGGTCTTTCCAGTTGCTGCAGGTGTCTGGTAAGGTACATCCCAAAGGGGCATTGTACTCAATTATGGGCCTGATGAGGGATGAGTAAAGGCACGATGACCTCCCTGATCTAGATGTGAATCCCTTCATGATTAGGTGGGCTATATAAAATGTTTTTCTAACCACTTTGGCCACATGGTTGTCAAATGAGAGATTGCTATCAACTTGGATCCCCAGGTCCCTAATTACTTCTTCATGACTATACACTTTTGGCATTTAGCTTCAGCCATGGCTCTGGCACCAGTTGTCTGTTTCTATGAGGCCCTTTTGGAGGATGCTTGTGTCGGCTGGAGAGTCTATTATGGCACCCAGTTTGCAGTCATCTGCGAACTTGGTCAGCCACAGTCCTTCCATGTTGGCCTGTATCTCCGAGAAATATATACCGAACAAGAGAGGTCCCAGGACTGAGCCTTGTGGGACGCCACTTGTAACTGGTTTGGAGTCTGACATGGCTCCAGCTATTCTAACCATGTGGGTTCTGTCCTTGAGCCAGTTTGCAACCCATCTAGTGACATAGGGGTTTATATTTAAGCTGGTGAGCTTATCTATAATGCCCGAGTGGGTATTGTATCAAAGGCTTTTGCGAGGTCCAGGTAGGCTGTGTGGACCACCTTCCCCTTGTCAATGGCCTTGGTGACTGTTTCAAAGAAATCAACCAGGTTCAAGATGCAGGATCTGCCCTTAACAAAGCCAAACTGGGTAGGATCCAGTGTCTGCAGGTCCCCAATATCTTTATTTATAAGGTCCATGATGATACTTTCCATAGCTTTGCAGACCAAGCTAGTGAGACTTATGGGGCGATAGTTTCCAGGATCCGTTGAGGCACCACCATTGTGGAGAGGGACCACTGTTGCTGTACGCCACTCTTTGGGTACATATCCTGTAGTAAGGCTGAGATTGAACAGTAGTTTTAGGTTTGGTTTTAGCTCTTCTTGGAGTTCATGTAGGATGCAGCCCGGGACAACGTCTGGTCCCATTGATGCTGTGTTTCTTGCTTTGGAGAGGGCAGCTCTTACCTGAGCATCTGAGATGTCAGGGGGGCAGCACTCTGCTGGGATAGATAATAGCCCTTTTGGTGGGGAGGGGGGGGAGAAGTTTGCGCTGAACCTGTCAGCTAGGATGTTGGCAATGTCTGTGGGTCCGGTGTATTTTTTGTCATTTTGGACTAATTCTGAGCATATCTGGGAATTCCCACCCGGGTTCCTAACATAACTAAAGAAAGCCATGTGATTATCCTTAGTGTCCTGTGCAATTTTTCTCTCGAAGCTGGCCTTAGACGATTTTATGAGTGCCCGTAGTTTTTTGCTTATACTGATCAGAGATGCCTTCCCTTTTTGGGATTTTGCCCTACCATGTAGTAGCTTCCTCCTTCTATTGTATAGTTTGTTTATGGCTGGGGTCCACCAGACAGGACATCTGCCTTTGGAGGATTGGGTCTTGGTTTTATTTGGGATTGCATGATCCATGCATTCCTGAAGGTGTTCATAGAATGCGTTTATAAAGGATTTTATGTCTGGGCCAGATATCCACAGGCCCGGGGGCTTTGAAGGATTCCACCTTGGTTTTGAGGAGTGTGAAATTTGCTTTAGAGAAGTTTTTCACTGTGGTTTTCTGGGCATGGGGTAGGGTCGGGATGTGAATATCCAGTGAGATTAGTTTATGGTCTGATCTTACCAGTGAGGGATACACTTCTGATCTGGAGCATAGAGTCCCCATGTTGGTGATGATCAGGTCCAGTATGTTTTTCCCTCTTGTGGGACTGGTAACAAGTTGTTCCATAGCATTTGAGTTTATAAATTCTAGGAACCTTTGGGCTAGGGTGTTGGAGCTAGAGTAATGCTCCCAGTCTATGTTTGGGTAGTTGAAGTCACCCAATATAATGGTGTTTGGAGAGACCTTCATATTTTCCAGTGTTCTCAGGAAGGCTGAGTGGGGTTCCTGAGTTTGGGAGGGTGGTCTGTAGCAGGCTATAAACTGGAAGGCAGTTTTACCCACTGTTAGTTGCACATGGATAGTCTCTGATGCTTTGTGCTGTGCCACCAACCTGGAGGTGTGGGTATCTTTGACGAATATTGATACTCCTCCTTTTGTGGTTCGGTCCAAGTTTTGGGGCCGAAAAGCATGGTATGAGGTATAACCTGGTAGTGCTGGGGTGCTCTCGAGGGCCTTGAACCAGGTTTCTGTTACTGCACAGATATCAATGTTCTCCATGCTAAGGAGTGTTTTGAGTGTGTGCATCTTGAGGTTTAGACTTCTGGCATTGAGTAGCATTACTCTTAATTTCTTATCCCCTGTGATACCTATGGAGGTGGGTTTGTCTTTTGAGCCTTGCCTAAAAAAGGCACTATGGGGGTAGCAAGAGCCTTTGCCAGTATGCAAAAGCCCAGGGTGACAGGTGCAAGCCGCCTAGCGAAGCATCGTGGCTTGTCGAGCATGTCATCCCAGGCTGACAGGCATTGGATCCCCTTTGAATGACACCAATACTTAAGCCAATTGTTGAAATTGATAATCTTGTCTTCATACTGTGGCATCATTCTTCGTGAGGATAAGATGCTACTCAAGGTCAGGGTCATACCGGCCTGGGCTACATGCTCAGAGAGCTCCTCTATGTCTCTTTTCATGTAGTCCAGGGAGGTATGTCTCAGGTCATTCACACCAGCATGGACAATGACTGAGTCATATTTGTACTTGCCTTGGAGTGACCTGAGTGCTTGTGTTATGTGGCGGATCCTAGCGCCCGACAGGCAGCTCACCGTGACCTTCTCCTTGTTCAGCCTGGTGAGTGGGACATCAGTGTGCCTGATGATAGAGTCACCTATTACAAGTGTATCAGGTGTGTTGTTTAGCCTTAAGGGCTGTGACTGTTTGGCACACTGGCTTTGTGAGCTATGTGTTGCACGTGTTTTGTTTTGGGGTAGCGGTTGCTTGGGTGTCTGCTTTGGAGGTCTCTGCTGCTTAGGCAGATTTTTATTTAGAGCATCCAAGTATGTTTTTGTGTGTTTATGTGTTTGGTTTGCTGTTGTGGTAGGTCTATGTGAGACTGGAATTGTAGTGAGTGTGGTTTCCTTCTCCTTCTGACTGGTTACACCAGTACTGAGTTGAGAGAGCTTAGCCTCCAGTTTGGCTATATGGTTGCATCTCTCACATGTGTTGGAATTTGTAGTGGTGCTCACAGGTTTCCTCTGCCAAACTCAAACAGCCAAATATGCTGAATAAGGGTACATGTGTTGTGACACAGCTAGGCTTATAAATAGTATACTTCTGTTAGGCTACTAGACTTAGATGACACTAAGAAGTGAAGTGCCTATGCAGGCTTCCTAAGCTGTTGTTCCCCACATGGTTTGCTGATGTCATCTACTATAAGTCAGCAGGCCATGTGGGGGACAGGAGGTTGGAGGTCTGCTTGAACTATTAGTAGATGGAGGTCATCTATGAATCTATGAATCTAAAGTTCACCTGCAGTCTTAAATGAATCAGACTTCTGCTGTGGTGCTTGTGTTAAGTCCTGTAGTCCTTGCAGTTAGATAGGTAGGGGTTCAGTAGAGTGTATATAATGGTGTGTTTGTGTGTGTGTGTGTGTGTGTGTGTGTGTGTGTGTGTGTGTGTGTGTGTGTGTGTGTGTGTGTGTGTGTGTGTGTGTGTCTACACAAAGAACAGCGTAAGTGTGTATCCCACAAACTGACATCTCCAATGGCATGGTTTTGCAGTGTTTTACTGCTCGCACAAGCATCCATTTCAAGCAGACCTCCAACCTCCTGTCCCCCACATGGCCTGCTGATGTCATCTACTATAAGATCACCTCAGCCCTGTTAAAATCAAACTTGTGCCATGGTGTGTGTGTTAAGTATTGTGTTCGGTAGTCTGTGTACTTAGATTGGTATGGTTATATTCTCACTGCAGCAACTGTGTGTGTGTGTGTGTGTGTGTGTGTGTGTGTGTGTGTGTGTGTGTGTGTGTGTGTGTGTGTGTGTGTGTGTAAAGAAGAGTGGAAGTCTGAATCCCAATCTATCCTCTCCAATGGCATGGTTTTGCAGTGTGTTGGTGCTTGCACAAACATGCATTTCAAACAGCCCTCCAACCTCCTGTCCCCCACATGGCATGCTGATATCATCTACTATAAGATCGCCTACAGTTGTGGTAACATCAGACTTTTGCCATGGCGCATGTAATAAGTACTGTATTCTGTAGTCTGTCCTCTTAGGTGTTGGTTCTATGCTCACTGCAGTCAACTGGGCAGCAGATGGTGCATGTGTCTGAGCTGTTTCTGAGCATTACACAGAGAGTGTCTTACAACAATCTATGGAACGCTGTTCTATGCACATTCATCATGCCATTGCTTTTAGCCACTGTTGTGAAGTGAAAGCCTTGCAGTATGTGCAGTTTCTGCTATTACTTATGTCAGAAACAGTACTATTATTTTGTTTTTGTTACAATGACTACTTCTTGAGAAAACTGTGCTGCTTTTGACTCTGTTGACTGTGTAATATTATGAACAAACAGCTTTTCAATTACTACTTTTATTCTGTTGGAGCTGTATTGCCCACACTATAAATTGGATTCACACTGCATGAATCCAGTTCAGCTCACTTATTGATAAATAAACATCATGACACATGATTTATGAGAAAACACCCCTGTATCCTTCTGTCTGGAGTGTATACTAGTAATATATATTTTAAGGTAACTGCTTCTGGTCTTATTTTGAGCTTTAACAGTGTTTCATTATCTTAGCTGCTCTGCTCAAGTTTGCATGCAGAGAGCTTAATTCTTTGCTATTATAGAGGCAGAGAAAACAATTAAATTACTTTCCTTTACAATCAGCCAATGCTATCTACAGAGCAGATCTTCAACAGTACAACATAGCTGGGCAAATTTCAGTCAAACAAGCAGTAATGTCACACCTGATCTCTCCACAACAGAAGTATAGATTCCACTTTGGATAGGCCTCCTACTCTACACCTCATCTGTTAGTCCACCAAAATAGCACCACATCACATGTACTAATCCTTTACTCATTGCCAGTGTCCCTCTTTTTCATCTGCTAGCCTAGCTGACATGTTTTTATTGACTCAGTGTGGATAATGCCTCAGGCCTGTACTACAACATCAATGAAGTACCATCATGGGCAGAAGTACTTTCAAGCAACCTACAGAAACAGCACAGCCATCCTAAACACAAGCATGGTACACCTAACAGTAAACCCAAAGTACACACAACAAATAAAAACGGAGCACCAGTGTCTCACCTAGAACATGCCTAAGGCAAAAGTTATCTATTCAAAGGTTGTCCTTACAGTTTATTGTAAATGAGTCATACACCTGGCTCACTCTCCAGCTTAAACAAGTTGAAATGTAGGGTCAGCTGGGTGTCAAAATACTTGTCACATCACACATGCAATCAAGTCTCTCAACAAGTTCCACTTTTAATCCATCATAGTTGGTATTGTTATGTACAACTTGAGATATATCTCTAGGGAATATATGGAAGCAGACCTGATTGAGTTGTCTAAATGTGTGTTCCAGACATGTGTGTCTGTATGTTTGACCTACATTATAAGCTTGCCTAGGGTGATACAACAGTATTAAGAACAAATTATTTTCTGAAATTGGTTATGTATTCTAAGTGGCTCTAGTTCCTGTCAGTGTGGGATAAAATTGTGGATAGACCACACTGCTATGAAAGATGTGGACTTCACCTGGCACCTTTAGGATTTTGTTGGCTGGCTAAGGGATATGCCTCCACCATAATGCCTTTATTAGGCAATATCACAAAAGCAGAAGTTGGTATGTGAAAATATATAACTCCAGCAAAGTATGGGCCATGCTGATAAAGTATAGGAGTTAAAATCAGACACTGCACACTCTTTCAGCATTTGTCCCAATGGAAGTGGTGGACATCTGTGCAGTCACAGAAACTTGATGCAGGACTGCAGCGAGCAACCTGGCCTTGCAAGGCTACAATGACTTTCACACATCCAGACTGCAATTTGAAGTTGTGGGAACCACATGAAATGGATTATCTGTCCTCACGGAGGATAATTCTTCCTCTACAAGGGTTGAAAACATTAAGTTTATGGAGTTAATGTAATCCAAATTTACTTTGGCTAAGAAAGCCCTACATGTTATTGCTAGTTATATGTCCCCTTCCATGAACAAGATAGGCCACACAGCTTATTTATAAGTACTTGTAACAATTACAGTTGAAAAAACAACCTACTCAGGGATGATTATAACTATAACTACATTGATTGAGAAAATTATGTGAGGCCAAACGCACTTGCACAGCAATTCCTGGACCTTAATTTGTGTATTTAATGTATTGTTTTAAATGTGGAGCTTTTCTCCCCATCACAATTGGGCTTTCCTGGTAAACAAATGTAAAATAAATAAATAAATATGCCATGGAACTAACACTGCACCACTCCACATGTATTTGTAATATTCTAGATCTAGTCCTCACAAATAGCATTGACCAATGCAACCCCACATGGGTAGGGCCTGCACTGTTTCAATCCAACCATAAAGTAGTTTTCTCAGAATTTGCAATAGGTACATAATTAAATAATGAGAGGTCAGCTGACATCTTCCAAGGTAAATTCATCATGTTAAGGGATGATATAATCATCTTCCGCACTCCAGTTTCCACAGAGAATATTGACAACTGCAGTGAGATATACCCTGATAGTCAAGGAAAGATCCTTAAGAATGTCATAACCATGCTGATAGAGGTCTGACATTACTTGATTATACACAAAGTGAATGAGGCTGATGTCTACAAATACAAAAGTAGCATTCCCAGCTTAAACAATACAATAAGACACCTTGTGAAATCCTCACCCACCAGCTATGGGAAATATGTTGAAAATATAGCCAGGGATAATCATAAGGCTTTCCACTGCTACATCTGCAGCATCAAAGGTATAACTCACATGTGTGCTGAATTAATTGCGGATGGTATTGCACACACTGAACCTGTATAAATTGAAATACAGCTAGCAGACATGTTTGGGTAATGATTATTCCCCTACCCACCCACAAACTTACCACAACAGATGTCTTTAACATCACCTTTGACCTCCCTCTAGAAACAGCAAGTAATCACTTCTCTTTTCAATAGTAGGAACACAGCATCCACAGAAGCAGATGGTATTCTGGCATGCATTCTTAATGCTGTTAGCCAGCAAACTACTACACTAGGCACCCTATACAATCACAGTCTGAGTACTGCTTTTAGCTATACAAATTTGAAATCAGTGATCTGTTTCCCCCTACACAATGGTGAATCAGCAACATATACATGTACTTATAGTCCCTTAAGTGTCAGAAGCCTCAACTCTAAGATGATGAAATTAATTCTCATGGATGCCAGATACAAGAACAGAGTTGGCATTAAAACACTACATCTGCTGCAGCATGGTTTCCTCAACACACTACAGCTACATGCCTCCTTGCAGCTGTGATCATATCTGTTGCTCTGTGACCCATCTGCTCATAAGTGTAACTGTGTCACCCAATATCATTAATGTTGTGCACTAATTCATTCCACAGGCCTGTACGCTGAGCCATATTGGCCTGCCCTCTGGACAGCAGTACTGCATGATGTTGATGTTAGGCCTCTATGATGAGATCATTCTCTGCCTCGGTAAATAGGGGCCTACTTTGAACAGAAATTCTGTGTCCTGAAAGACAAAATAATACATATAGGGATGACATAAATACAAATAAATTGTTTATAGATAAAGCAGTAAAGGAAGGCTGTTGGTATTCCCCACTTGATAGACTTTAAAGATTCACCAGGGGTCAAAAACTAATGGGGGAGGATACAAAACAAGGATAGTGACAAGAGAAACATATGCTTGTTTGGGCCACAACAGATACTCAACTATGCTTACCCATCTGAAATGACAGTGCATTATATTTTGTGCCACAGCAGAACTCATATTTGTTCTCCCCAAACAAAAGAACAGACTAAGGACCAATTGTGCTAAGCAAACAACTGTGAAATGTTAAAAGTGCTATCAAAAGACCTTTCCATGAAACATGTGTACATAGTTATCACAGAACATTATAATTTCAGTATACCTCTGAAATGGTTTGAAAAATAAGGCCATGCCATGATTATGGTTCTAAAAATGTATACAGATTCACTTCACAACATTCTTAACTACATTCCAGCATATGCGTTATGTAGGTAACAAAATGGATATATACATGCTGGAGTACAATGCTCCACTGCCTGGGATTCATTAAATCCTACACAGAGTGTAGGAATAGTGCAGCAGCTGCTGCATGGAACATGGCCGCTGAGCGATTCAGCCAAGGGCTCCCGGAACGTGAACGGGTGCTCCTACACTATGCCTGCACGGACACCACTGCCTTATGCTAATTACCTCATTTGCTGGTGAAAACCATGCGAATGAGGTGAATTAGTCATTCAGCAAGCAGGCAGGTGTTCATGCAGGAATAGTGTAACCTGCAGAAATGTATTCAGTTACTAGAGGAATACATTACTGCAAATGAAAAAACGGAGGCATGACAGCTCGAAAGGAAAGTATGTATTTTATTTAGTAGGCATGCCAACAGACAAAGATATGGTCATTGACATGAAAAATAGTTTCAATTTTTTTAAAATAAAACTTTTTTTTTGGCCGATCTCTGCCATTTAAGCATAGGGCAGTGACGCGCAAACGGGATTGTGACGAAAATAAAAAAAAGAAAGGGGGAAAATAATTTTTACAGAAATCTGCATTTTGCCATTACAGTCAATGGCATGCAGAATGAAAACAATACTAGGGATAGTGGTTGCTAAGGGGAAAGGCCCAGTGTAAGTGCATTAACTATGGAGTAAGGCAGTGGTGTATGCAAATGAGGGGAGTTATACTGAATCACAAATTTCTTCTAAGTGTCAGACTGCACCTAATGGTGTAAGTGCTCCAACATCACCGTGTAGACAGAAGGAGCAGCTAACATGAAAAGGGGGTGTGCCATGCTTGCTGTAAGCACATTGGAGCTCAGTGGCCCATGTTTGCCCTTAGCTAAACACAGCTAAGGAAGGGGGTGTGTCTGAGACTGTATTTTCTTATTCCATGAAATGCAGAGCATGTTCGCTTCCAGGGAGAGCCAGTTCTCCTTAAAACTGTTAAACGGGTGTGCACGGCATGCACTCAACCTAAAACCAAAAAAAATAGCAGAACTGTTTACAATTCAACACTGGGTATGCATGGTGCAATTGCGGCTTAAATGGGGAGGAAATGGGAAGGGTAAACAGCAGAAGGAAAGCAATCAAGGAGAACTAACATAGCTGGCAGGTGGAATGTATCAGAATCAGCCAATTACACAGGCAGCAGCCCAGCAAGCTACTATAAACTATGCTAACACCTTTCAGTATGTTTTTTTCCCACAGACGTTACACCACTGGTATACACATTTGGGGGAATTTTAAACTGACAAATCTAACAAAACATGTTAGAGGCTGCTGTTCCTCTGATCTATCAGTATGTGCTAGAGACTGAGGGTGGTGAGGAGGAAAATGCTGACAACCAACTCAGACTAATGAGGAGGAGAAGAGTGTTCATACCCAGGGTAACCTACCAGGGGCTACATGATCTGTAAATAGTTGAGTGCTACAGGGTGGACAGGGACATACTTCAGCAACTTGTTGAGCTGTGCTGGCCTCGCCTCAGAGCCAGAACCAACGGAAGGGAGCCCATCCCAATGGAGACCAAGGTAAGTGTAGGCTTAAGAATACTAGCTACAGGTACTTTCCAAAGACCAACTGGGGATATCATGGGGGTCACACAGTCATCTGTATCCAGGATACTCCATCAGTTCCTTGATGCCATGTGACCACATGCCACTGAGCACATTTACTTCCCCAGCACCTGTGAGGAGAGGACCAGTAACATGTCTCTTCCACCATGTAGCAGAATACCTGGAGGTACTAAGTGTTACAGACTGCATGCACATCCAAATCAAAGCACCACCAGGTGACCAGGGCAGGGTCTACCTAAACCACAAGGGGTTCCACTCCATCAATTGCCAGGTCATGTGCAATGCCCAGGGCATTATCATGAACGTGTGTGCTAGCAGCCCTGGAAGCTATCACAACTCCCACATCTGGCATTCATCACAAGCTGTACCAGTCATTTGCCAGTGGGGACATCCCATATGGCCATCTGATGGGGGATGCTGGTTATACACTGGAACCATGAATGATGACACCCATCAGAAATGCACACACACACACACAAGAATGCCATAATGAGGCACACTCACAATCCAGAATCATTATAGGCCATGTGTTTGGGATGTCAAGTCATGGTTCCGCTGCCTTAACATATTTGGTGGAAACTTGTAGTACATTCCATCTACATGTGTACACATGTTCATAGTATGTGCCATGCTACACAATATGATCCTGTTGAAACAACTATAGCAGGAACAAAATGGGGAAGGGTCACACAGCCCACCACCATTGCCAAGGTCTCCACAGGCACAGAGAGACTCAGAAGCACATCCTGACCCTGTAGGCAGATGGAGGCATGCCCAGTATGCCCTGACCTTGGCAAAGAGGCAACAGATAGCACATACAGTGAAACTGTAGGGCCCCAGGACTGATCTCACTCTCTGACTCGCACACACAGTAAAATGGATGCTATACATCACACCACTTATACTTTACCGTGTATAGGCAGTGTACTGCATGCATCCAACATAGTCATCCTTCAAGCATCATCCTCTCAATTGCCTCAGGCACAAGGTAAGCCAGTCTCCTTAATAAATGAATGGAGTGGAATGTTCTGATAGCATATCTATGGTATTGATCAAGCATGCAAGGAAATGGAGTTGCTAACTGGGATAGCAGCAGACAACTGACAGCTCTGAGGGCCAGTAGGAATTGTATCCTAGTACTGGCCTACCCAAACCATGCAGTACCACCCTAGTTGGCAAATGCCACTGCAGTATATGTGGTGAGCCAAATAACTTGGGGGGTCATAGGTCACATGCATGGATGTGAAAGTGGGGGTCACTTACCAACCCCCAGCCTCACCCAACAGATCAGCTGTAGGAAAAAAATACAGAAATGTCTGACAACGACCCCCACATGGTGACATCCATGAAATCCCCACCTACAGACATTTACACAGTGATATCACAGCAGGTCTGGCAGTGGCAGTATGGCTTTGAAAGGTAAGAACTCTGAAACTACAAATGTTTATGCCAGAACAATCTGACCTGTGGTCAATACTGTTATGCTTGTAGTCTCAAAGATAGGGCACACCACTATGTTAAATGGGACCAAAATGTTAAGCAAATATCAGCACAGTCTCTACAAATGTGTATTGTGTACAGATGTGCCCCCCATAGTCCCATAGAAATGCAGTAACATGTCCCTAGCCTTAAGCAGCATCTAGCCATCAACTTGAGTGATGCCTAAACGCAAACAGAAAGCAATTGTCAGTAACACCCACAGTCAACTTACTGGTACCATCCCAGGGTTGTCTACTGCCGGCAGTCTGAGAACATATGAGCATCAGAGTGCACTGCCTTGCTACAGATGTCGTGCATCTGTCACACCTGGCCTACGGGCCTCTGGCAGATGCCTATGCCTCACCCAAAGTTCCCTGTTAGGGAGTGTCATGGGGTCCATAACACCAACATTACTCAGTCTACAAAATGCAAAGAAAGGCCATGCTGCTAACTGCTAGTAGAAAACCGTCCAGTGTCAGTGAGCCAGAAATCTGGACAAAGCCATGAATAATGGAGTGAAAAAGGTCCAAAGAGAAGGACACCTTTGAAATACTGCTCTAATAATGTTATAAAATTGATGGAATGATTTTAGTAGCATGGATTGTCTGATGGGTATGAAGTCTGACACTGCAATGTCAACCATCAGTAATATCTGACTTCAACCCTGAGAGACTTGCAAAACACATATCCTTGAAAACTACACTTGTTTGGATAACCAACAAGATATATGAATCATGGGTGTGGACATTCTGTGCTACTCTGTACAGTCAACAGGCAGGGCTAGGAGTCTAAATATGGAAATGCACTCATTGCAGGCAGTTCTAACCCTGGGAGATGGTGACATGTCTACACCCACAGAACCCTGGCTTACAACAATGGGGAGTAACGCACTCTTCCCTGATCACTCATCCTATGCAACATCCTGACCCCAAAATGTGGCCATCCAAGCAAAATGAAGTAGGCCATACATATATGGGAGACAAACACACACCTCCAGGCTGGTCAAACATTCTGACACACACAAGACCCTGCAAGTGCAGTCAACCATTGAGAAGATCCCAATGCAAAGTACTGGTAGTTATAGGCAAACATATGTGACCTAGGACACCCCCCCACATATCTTATCCCCTCAAAATCTATTTGGAGTCTGCCTGTCACCCTGATCCTGTCTGACTTATATTACCCAACTGTGGACTGGAAATCAGACCAGGCCAGAACAGAAATGCACAGAGATTCCACCATTGTAATATATCACCAAGGTGCTGGACTGTTTCCACAGCACCAGCAGTCAATCACTTGTAGGCACATTTCTCAACAAGCTGGATTGTGCAAGAATGCATAGCATTTGGCCCATAATCCTGGTGGGTGCATTATCCATCCTGTATTCCTCTGGTAAATCACTGTGATGATCTGAGGAGGTATGTCATGAGGTATTGAAACATTACTTGACAGTGTTAAACAGCATATATGTCAGATGTCTGCTAAAACAAGCCCTGTAACCCTAGCAACCCATACATTACTGAGAGAAACAGTCACATTCACCATATGGCCCATTGTCCCCCCATTTTGATAGGCTATCTCCAGATATAGTGCACCAACAGGTTGAGAGGTATGGCTGTAGCACCAAACAAACTGGACTGGACTACAACAATCCCTGGAATGGAGTCCCACATGTACTATAGAAGGTAACACTGGACATGCTAATAGAGAAATGTCAGTAGGATCTAGGAATGAACAGCCCTTGCCCACTCAGTGCACTTCCCATTGCCCCACCTTAGCAGTCCTGAAGATGTCTGTCACCATAGAAGTCACTTTCATCAGGTCTCAGCCCCATAAGCTCTGTGGCATGTGCAATAACCGTGTAACACTATAGTACAAATAACTAGTTAGGTAGGAGTTCTAATCTCAGTCCTGGCAAATATAAGTGTGTGTGTGTGTGTGTGTGTGTGTGTGTGTGTGTGTGTGTGTGTGTGTGTGTGTGTGTGTGTGTGTGTGTGTGTGTGTGTGTGTGTGTGTGTGTGTGTATGTGTGTGTGTGTTTACAAGGAAAAGTTTTTGGATCCATTCAAACCCAGTACACTTCCTCTTTCCCTACTTTAGCAGTCCTGCAGATATCAGTCACCTTAGAGGTGCCTTTCATCAGACTTCATCCCCGTAAGCTCTGTGGTGCATGTGATAACTGTGTAACACTATAGTACAAACAACTAGTTTGGTAAGAGTTCTAATCTCAGGCATGTCAAATGTAAAAGTGTGTGTGTGTGTGTGTGTGTGTGTGTGTGTGTGTGTGTGTGTGTGTGTGTGTGTTTGTGTGTTTACAAGTAAAAGCTTTTGGGTCCATTCAAACCCAGTACACTTCCCCTTTCCATACTTTAGCAGTCCTGTAGATATCAGTCACTTTTGAAGTGCCTTTCTTCAGGTCTCAGCTCCATAGGCTCTGTGGCACGTGCGATAAATCCGTAATACTATAGCACAAATAACTAGTTAGGTAGGAGGCCTAATCCCATTTCTGGCAAATGTGTGTTTATAAGTTTGTATATGTGTAGTTTAAAATATTTTGTGGCCTCTCTCACCCAGTACATCACCCATTGTCAAACTTTGCAAGGGCTGGTGATGTTCCTCACCGTAGAAGCACCGTTGGACAACCTTCACCCTATAAGTTCCGTGGTGCATGTGATAAATGTGTAACACTGTAGTAGTAATAAATAGATAGGTAGGGATTCTAATCTCACTCTGGGCAAATGTGTGTGGGTCAACAGTATTCTGTCTGTGGGTGGGGTTATTGTGTCTGTGTGAGAACCATACCATTGGCGTGGGTTTTGCTATTTTTTCCTGTTGCCCACCCAGTGCATGTCACAGTATCCACATTACAAGGCCCATATTTGCCATCCACTGTAGAGGGACCTGTAGACACTTTGCAGCCCTATAAGCATTGTGCCATGAGCAATAACTGTGTGACAGTATGAAATAGATAACAAGATAGGATGCCCATCTAATCCTTGGATATCACTCCCCACTCAGGAATCATACACAAACGCAGTCAGGTAGGCAGCCACACCTACATCAGTAGGTGGCCTGTAAACTGGCTCACAGATAGAACCAACAGTTTTCCATTTCAGACTGCTGACCAGTCATGAGTGGAGTCCCACAGGTTGTGGACCTGGGTTCCCTCAGGTTTGGGATCTACACCTTTGAGGACCAGGCCAATGCAAAGGCACCCTGGCAAACAATGTTTGCAGATGACTACAAGGTGGGCGCTATTATTACCCCCCCCATGTGAGGTTGACATCCTTCACAAAGGCTGCTCTGAGACCTATGACTGTTGCCAGAACCCTGGATATAAGCTCACTGCCAGATGATGTGCCGCCATCCCCTTTGGGTACGACATGGTTCCCATAAAGTAATACATTGATGATAGGCCACTGAACACTGATGTTGGTATAACAGAACGGAGAACACAGGTAGACAGTGAGCTGTATGGTGACCACCACAATGCCACTGTCTTCCGAACATCCTTTCATGTGTCACTTCTCCTGACTCAGGGTGTTGAATCTGGGAAGTAAAAGGATAGTGTTTCCCTGTACACACCCCTCAGTAGTCCAATCAATGTGTACTATGGCCCATTTGCCATGTACCCACTGGACACCAGCAACAACAGGAGAGGCTGCAAATGTACCTCACAAAGAGGATCTTAGGTACTACACACTTGCCCCATACGGACAGACTCTAACAACTGCAATGAATCTCTGTCTCATGTTGGCTACTTAGGTGTGATCTCTGCCTGACATACACAGCCATTTCTGACCCAACCCTGTCATGAATGCTACATACAAGGACAGCAATCTGTCCACTCAACATGCCCCAAATACCTCAACCCCATCTGCACAATCAAAAGGATATGCTGGAGGGAGAGGTTCACAACCCAGAGACTGCCTACCCCATACATGTCAAGCCAAGCACATCACTGGCCCTCTTCAAGGGAAATCAGGAGGAGTGGATGAGGAATAGAATACCCACCCTGGAGATCACACCAGTGACAATAATCAGTAGATATGCTGGGGAGTATCGTCAGGTGTCATGATGCCAGTGTATTCCCATGGGCTAGCCTTGTAAAGCCTCCATGGCCATTTGCCACATGTACACCTATGACTCTTTGAACCCATGGATCTCAGTACTATCAAATGTGTGTGTGTGTGTGTGTGTGTGTGTGTGTGTGTGTGTGTGTGTGTGTGTGTGTGTGTGTGTGTGTGTGTGTACATTAGTGTGTCTAAAAGTGTTTGTGAGTGTGTAAACATGTGGGTGAAAGTAGTTGGTGGCCTGTCTCACCCAGTACAACTACCATTACCATACCTTACAAGTGCTGTAGATGTTATTCACTATATAGGTACCTTGGGACACTCCACAACCTATAAGCTCTGTGGTGTGTGCATGAACTGCATAACACTATAATACCAATAACCACATAGCTAGCGGTTCTAATATGAGTCGGCAAATGTGTGTGTGTATTATTGTGTGTAAGTATGTATATGTGTAGGTTACAGTTATGTGTGCCCTCTGTCACCCAGTACATCCCTTTGTCATAATTTGCGAGGCCTGGTGATGTCCCTCATCTTAGAAGTAGCTTTGGACAAGTGGCACCCCATAACCTCCGTGGCACATGTGATAAATGTGTAACAATGTAGTAACAATAAATAGATAGGTAGGTAGGGGTTCTACTCCCAGTCTTGGCAAATGTGTGTGAGAGAAGAGTATCTTGTATGTGTGTGATTGTGTGCGAATGACATCCATTGGATGGGCATGGATTCATATTTTATGCCATGGTACACACAGTACACATTCCTAAGTCTATTGATTGAGGGCTGCTGTTCACATCAACCAAATTAGTATCTGTTGACACTCTTCAGCCCTATAAGCCCTGTGCAACAGTATGGGATAGTTTAGTACAAATAACAAGATAGGTTGGTCTGCTAATGTCAGTACTGGCAAGTGTGTGTGTGTGTGTGTGTGTGTGTGTGTGTGTGTGTGTGTGTGCACATTATTGTGTATAGCAGTGGTTGTGAGTCTGTATACTTGTATGCAACACTATAATGAGGACTCACACACCCAGTACAGCCACCATTGTCATAGCCCACAAGGCCACATAATGTTATTCAACTTACAGGTACCTTGTAACACTCATCACACTGGCAGTCCTATGCCACCTGCAATAACCACATAATTGTGTGGTACCACAACTTGATGGGTACAGGTTCCAAACACTAGCAACTGTGATCCTGTGCATGCATTTCTGTGTGTGTGTGTGTGTGTGTGTGTGTGTGTGTGTGTGTGTGTGTGTGTGTGTGTGTGTGTGTGTGTGTGTGTGAACAGTATTCATTGTGTGCTTGGTTGACACAATATTCTATAAGTTTGAGGGTATTAGCAATTTGAGGTGTGTTCCACCCACCACAATTACCATTGTCCACAATGATGTGGTCGATGTATTACTACACTGCCGTACCCTTTGTTGGTGATGTCTGCAGGGCCACATCCTGCTGACATCACACAGACACCTGGAACACAGAGTAGAGCATGTGAGAACACATTTGCTTAGTGTTACTAACACCAGTAATGCATCATGGCTGAAAAGGTACACACACACACTCTGATGTGTACCCATTACAAATGCCAGATGACAACACCTTACACAGCATTAAATAGCTACACTGTACTAAAGTTACGCTGTGCATCAGACCCATATAAGCATGTCCCTGCATCAATGGTATGGATGGCATGGATGTGGTACAGGTATCATCAAATACACAGGGTGTTGTGTGGGTTTGACAGAAGCCTAGACTGGACCACATGGTTGACATCATGTGTATGTGTTTGGGGGGTGTTCATTAAATGGGAAGTGCAGGGGTGGTGTGTGTGTGTGTGTGTGTGTGTGTGTGTGTGTGTGTGTGTGTGTGTGTGTGTGTGTGTGTGTAGGTGAATTTTCTGATGATGATGTGCGTGTGATTGTATACACAGAGTCACGCCATTTGGGCACCCTACACAGCAGTATTTTGGACAACAGTGGGCCATACATGGCAGGGAGTACAGTTCACCATCTCTGGGCACAGCCACAGGAACTAGCCCTGTTGAGGGTATCACCAGCACCACCAGGAACAAGTCCAGATGTATTACTACTCCCTGCTGGTGACTGCTGCCTGCTAGATCTGCATCCCTCTTGGGACTGGCCAGGATCACGTGCCCATGGCCTGCTGCATTGTGGCTTGGACAGCACACTCCCTTCCGTATTCCTGGTGGTACTGTCAGCATGGGAATGTGATGATAAACAACCACATAGACCCTCAGCTGATCGTGGTGCTGCCCTACAGCCACATGGCTACTGGCCAGTGTCCGCCAAATGCACAGACACAGATATTCCATGGTTGAAGAGTGCAAAGGTCTCCCCCACCATCTATCCATGACCTCAGTATGCTCACAGATGGCTGCAGTGAATTCATATTCCCACGGATACCAGAGATGTGCTCATCCGTGACCGTGGATATATGTCTGATATTAGGTTCATTACATGCCTATGCCCCCATGACAGCCTAAAACATGCATCTGGTGACTGCTGCCATGGCAGTTGAAACAGGGGCATGATGGGCTGCAATCCTCCTCCAAGCACCACTGCCCATCTGCCTGTGTGGGATCTCACCAGCATTCTGGCTATGGCTAGTGCCTGCACCCTCACTTGCCATAGTCACCACAGTAGCCTGTTTCATGCCACCACAAACCAACTGTCCATTATCTGTGGCCGCTGGTGTAGGGGCCATTGTGACTGTGTGCATGAATGGGTTTGACAATAGTGGGATGCCAACCAATGGCACAGTATCATCCCCTGACAACCCCATCTGTGCCCCAATATGAGTATCATCATGGTCAGATTCTGAAGAGACACTGATATCAGTATCAGAGCAGGAGGAACTGCAGCCACCATGTCCACCTGTGAGGGAAAAACAACATATGTAAATCACTACTGGCACTATAAGGTTTGCTGGTATACACACACACACACACACACACACACACACACACACACACACACACACACACACACACACATACACACACACAGAAAGGTGAGCTGCCTCAAAGGTATTACACAGACCTCACATTAGCTGAGTGGGGGCATTCACGACACACAGTCAGACAATAACATACACACTCTGGATGGACCCTCAGCATCATGCAGTGCAGCCCTTTCTAATTACGATTACTACTAATATACACCTCTGGGATACGTGAGTGGTGTTAGTAGGTGATGGCCCTTCACCTAGCATACACTGCACCCATGTAAATTATTGCTGTTAGAACTGTGGCAACCCCTACAGAACATACCCCCAACTGTACAGAGTTTTACTGAATGTCTACATGTGTGGCTCATATGTTTGGTCTGATGCTCACAACTCTTGTGTTTGTCTGATACATTACTGTGTTGACCTGGGGATTGGTGCCACTAAATAATGTCCTAATCGGAGGTGCAGACTGCATGACCTACAGTACATGTATTTTAAAACAAAGCTGGTTACTCAAACAACTTCCCAAGCTTACAGTGGATATAGTAAGTATGCAAACACCTGTTAACATGCCAGGTTTTCATGATATATCACATGAGTACTCAGAAATCAGGTCACAATAGTGCCATCATTTTATATAACATAAGACCTGTGCAATCCAAATGAAGAGCATACACATCAGTTACAAGTAACATCTGGTAACTGAAATAGGTACAATAGGCCGGTCGCACGAGTGTGGACACCCTTAAGGTAATACTCTGTTAAGCAACCTCTGATTTAATCACAGCATGCTGTCCTCTTGGGAAGGTATGTGTCAACATGGCAAATCTTGACTTGCCAATGTTTGCACATTCTCCCTTGCAAAACACCTCCAACAATGTCACATTGCAAAGTCATCCTCTGTGCATTGCCCTCTTCAAGTTACCCTGCATATATCCTACTGGACGTAGGTGTGGCTATGACTTGGCCAGTGCAGAATGTTGCATGTTTTCTGGTGAAGCCATCCTTTTGTTGATATGGAAGTATGGTTTGGGCCATTGTTGTGTGGAAAGATGAAATTCCACACCATCCACAGCTATATGACAGACACCCGTACATTTTAGAGGCACAAGGGACCAGTGTTTGGAACTGTTCATAATCCCCTCTAACGTGGCTACAGCCCCAGTTCCAGCTTGTGAACAGCAACCCCAAAGCAGGATACTGTGATCCCCATGCTTCACTGTGGGGGTGGTGTTGTTGCGGTGATGTGCAGTGGTGATATTGTGCCAAACACACCTGTAAGAATTGTGGCCAGTGAGTACAACTGTGGTCCCATATTACCATAACACATTTTCCCATTTGTTTTTTGGAGACATAATGTATTGTTTCCAGACTTTCACCAGGCCTGGATATTGTTTTTTGTGAGACATGTCTGCCATCTTCCAACCCTACCCTATAGGCAGGATATATGGAGACCATGGAAGGTTGTTGTGACATGTAGTACACACCTAGTACTTGCTGGAGATTCCTGCTACTCCTTCTCTTTTGCTGTAGGGCTCCTGGCAGGTTCCCTGGCCAGTTTTTGTCATAGACTTTGGTAGGATGTCCACTCCTTCACAAAGTCACTGTAGCCCCATGTTTTCAACACATTTTGATGATTATCTGCACTGTGTTCCATGGTATGTGCAATGCTGTGGAAAAGTTTGGGTGCCCTTCTCCAGGCTGATACATCTCAAACATGTGGTTCCTTAGCAGCTTCAACAGCTCTATGTGAAGCATGGCTGTTGCTGTAGCAGGCAACAAGGTATATGTTAAGATAATCCTGGTAGGACATAGGTTCATAGGTTCATAGATAGGTACTAGAGTATTGGCCCTAGGGCCTATATAAGCCTAGCCAAAAGGTACCCTGGCTTTCGCCACCCAAGCAAATTATTTTCCTGTGCCCCTGTTGAGCAAAGCCACAGAAGTAATCCCCAGGGTGAATTCCTATCTCCCATTCAATCATCAAGATTTTTCTTGAAGAGTGCTAATGAGGAGCTTTGTTGGATATAGATAGGTAGTTTGTTCCAGAGTATAGGAAGTCTCTGGGACAGGAATCTATCCCTCCAGCATGTTCTGCTTATTGTGGTGACAAGGTTTAGGTCCCCAGAGTGTGTAGCTCAGAGTGATTGGGATTTCTTTAAGGGGAGCATGTCCAACAGCTCTGGGTTTGACATAGCTTTGTATGTTAGGCAAAGATCACTTCTGAGTAGGCGATATGTGATGGAGTAAAGCTGGAGTTTTTTTTAAATGGTCTGCATAGGGCATCTGTTTGAGGCCAGTAATCCTCTTTGTGAGGTATTTCTGTGGCCTTTCCAGTTGTTGTAGATGTCTTGTGAGGTACATACCAAAAGGAGCACTGTACTCTATAAAGGGTTTAATGAGTGATGAGTAAAGAGGAACAATGACCTCTTTTTTTCCTGGATGAGAAACATTTTGTGATGAGGTGTGCCACGTAGAAGGATTTCTTGACTACTGCAGTGATGTGATTATCAAAGGAGAGAATACTGTCCACCTGTGTCCCAAGGTCTCTTATTACACTTTCAGTGTAAAGTAGACTACCGCCTATGTGGTAGTTCATGGGTACAGAGTTTTTCCCAAGAGGGATGACAATGCACTTTTTGGCATTGAGCTTGAGGCCACAGCTTTGACACCAGGCAACTGTCTCAGTGAGGCCCTTTTGTAGGATGTCCACATTGTTAGGAGTTTTGATTATGGCTCCTAGTTTGCAGTCATCTGCGAACTTCGTTAGCCAAAGACCTTCTGTGTTAGCCTGTACTTCAGAGAAGTAGATATCAAACAGGAGAGGACCCAGGACTGAACCCTGTGGTTCTCCACTTGTCACTGGTCTGAAGTTGGATTTGGAGTCTGCTACTTTCACAGTGTGGGTTCTGTCAATGAGCCAGTTGGCAAACCATCTTGTGACATAGGGATTTATACCTAGTTTAGTGAGTTTATCTATAATTCCAGAGTGTGGAAAAACTGACCGTTAGTTGTTGTTAATCAAAGAGTCTCTGTAATTGATGGCTGTTGTGTACCCAATAAGATGTACTGCTGCAGTTATATCAAAAGCTGCCACAGTACATTACTAGCTTCATCCTGTGCACACATATTCATCTAGGTTGCCATACTATTGCTATGTGTCATTATTGTTTCCCTAACAGATTTGTTTGCTTTACAGTTGAATTGTACAAGTCATAGGTCACATGAAATATTGGCAGTATTCTGAACTTGTCTATTGTGCTCTCATTTTTGTATATCACACATGCCTTGCATTCTAACAGGTGTGTACACCATTCATATGCATTGTATACCACTAATTTCTACAATATGACCCTAATTTTGGGCCTTTGTCCCCCCTTTTGTCGGTCTTTCTTCAGGTGTCCTGCAATGACAGGTTGTGAGGTATGTTACAGATATGGGACATCTCCTACAAATAGACCCCTGTCATGACCACCATGATGCAATGCAGTAAACACTGCCACAGGTGAACATGCAGATATTGACAAATGGTTGAGTGTAACAGTTGTGTGCATGGTCACATGCATTAACGTTAGCATGCCTGAGGTACTGGTGAGCCACAACAGGGAAATCCCATACTTACTGGGTTCAGACTGCTGTACCATGTGCAGACCAGAGGGACCTATGCAGTTGTGAGGGAGAGGTACTGTCAGCAGATTCACATTAGGTATTTGTACAAGATGAATGCTACATTTTCTGCACAGGTACAGTACACACTATGGTATTACACAATTTGCTGTACTTCACCATAGATGTGCACTTGTGTGCATTACTACACCCACCCACTAATTCATTTTGCACTGACATATGCATCTAGAGAGTCTGTAGAAGACAGTTTAAATGCTACCTCATTACACTGATGTGCACTTTAGCCTTACCTGGATGCTCCTCCCCTGTTGCCTGGGTGCCACCCAGCTACACAACTGCTGTTTTCTGTGCTTGCGTTTGTGTGGGGGCTACCCCAAGATTGGCAAGGAGCTCCTCTGTCACAGTAAGTGGGGCCTGTGTGACTGGGCCCCCACTGGTAGCAGTACAGTCCCTAGCTACAGCAGCAGCCCTTAACCAGGCATGCTGTATCAGGTCAGTTGTCTTATGCCTGACCTGATCATATGTGCATCCATGGTGTCCCAGCACATTCACTCTGTGGATGATCTCATCTGACATGGCAGTCCGCTCCTGCAGATTTTGCCGGCTACATCCGGAAAGGATGGCATAGATTAAGATTACCGCTTCTGTGATGGCTGCTATATCCACATCGGTGTAAGGCATTTTCTGCTGTATGGCACCTGGAAGACATACACAGGGAAACACATCACAGGACCTTAGACATTTCCCGGACTTCTTACAGAGCCAGCACATGCATATGGACCATCATTAGTCACCACTTCTAAAAACATCATACCCCTGTACCTGGCAGCGCTGTATGAACATGCATTGTACTCCCCTAATGTGTCATGTTCACCCAAATGAGGGCCAGTACATTGCATAAACCACCATTCATCATCAACATTTTTGTAGAGAGATGACAGTGGCTGTGTTCCTTGCAGATGGGATGTCAATGGTGCTTAGGGTTTGCTTGCATACAGTGAGTAATGGAGCTGGAGGCATATGCCTGGGTTAATGTAGGATGCAGACAGGAATGTTATCAGGCCCCAAGGTGACTTAGTTTTGTCAACTTTGATTAGGCAGTTTGCACATGATCCATGATGGTGAGGGGAGCGGTGCCAGTGCTGTGCATATCCACCTATACTGATGGTGATCCAGGGTGGTGATGTTTGCCCTAAACCTGTCTACAGCAGGATGGCTGTAGCTATGGTGTGTGTGTGTGTATGTGCTGTGATTGACCACCATTACGGGGTGGATTGGGTTGGTGCCTCTGAGATTGCAGACATATGTGAAGATGGCCTTGTGATTGTCCTTAGTGGATGTGTCCAATTTGTACTCATAGTTAGCCTTACAGTAATCCACCTGTGACCTATTATGCTCATTCAGACAAAGGTTGACATGCCGCTCAGTTGGTGCCTGCTCTTACTTTGCCATATACAACTAATGTAGCATCACATTTATGTGGTTTGTGCATTGCTGCTGTCCAGCAAAGGGGCTTTCTCTACTTTGGTGGAGACAGGTTTTACAAGTACTTTTTGCCGAGGCCATACAGCTATGTGACTGGTCATATATCTGTTTGTAGTAGGCATGGACACAGAGTCAGAACACAGATGGCCACCTCTACAATTTCAACATGATACAAATGCTTATTATATTACCCATGTCTGTGTCAGGGCAATGACATCATCAGTAGCTGTAGAGGTTTAACTCTGTTGGATAAACAGAAACGAAAGTTACATGAGTGTACAACATGTACAGCTTATTCACCTGATGTTTTGCATCCCATGTCAGCTGTTATGAGGCAACCAAGTACACCTACCCATACATAATTATGCACAGGTAATACCTGCTATATATTTCTGTTCTCTGTCAGTATGGCACAATGTAATGACAGTCTTGCTGCTCAGTCAGTCATGTCAACCTGTTAGGACAGGACATCTGTAGGACAACACACATACATTGTGGGCTGTGGGCTGCAATTAGTGACTTCTTCTTCATATTGCTGTAACACACATGTGTCATTTGATAGTGCAGTAGCCTTTGCATTCACAGACATACTCTGGAGGATGTCTGATGCTCATATGGCAGGCAGAGAGGGGAAAGGCTAGGTGTGTGGTAGTGAGGGTAGGAACTGTTAATGTTGTGAGTATGACTGGTATAGGGACAGAGCTAGCAGATATGCTGGACAGAGGAAAGGTGGATATATTGTGTGTGCCAGAGACCAGATGGAAGGGGTGTACAGCTGTGTGTATCAGAGTCAGGTACAAATAGTTCTATCATGATGTGTATGGGAGGGGAAATGCTGTAGGGGTTAACCTGAAGGAACATTATGCCAAGAGTGTTTGTGGAGGTGATAAGAGTGTTGGGTAGAGTGGTGTTCAGGAGGCTGGGAATTGATTGTGTAATGTTGAAAGTTGTTTGTGCATATGCTCTGTTAATTGCATGTGTGATGGATGAGAAAGATGTACTTTGGTGTGGTTGGATGAAGTGGTGATGCCTGTACCCAAAAGTGAGTGAGTGGTGATTGGAGCAGACTCCAGTGGGCATGTTGGTGAAGGGGACAGAGGGAACGCAGAAGTGATGTGTAGGTATGGTGTTAAGCAAAGGAATGCTGAAGGTGAGATGGTGGTGGAGTTTGCAACAGAGGTTGTACATGGGTGTGGTGAATACATAGTTTTACAAAACAGAGCAGCATAGGATGACAAACAAAAGTGGAGGAAGATGCACACAGGTGGATTATCTCCTATGCAGGTGGGCCTGTTTGAAGGGGATTGGTAACTGTGGAAAGTGTAGTTAGGCAGCATGGAAGGTTGGTCTGTGGGATGATGGTGATCATGAAGAAGGGGAGGAGTGTGAGGGTGGTACCACGGATCAAATGGTGGATACTGAGAAAGAGTGATTGTGAGGCTGAGTTCAGGGAAGAGTTAAGACAGACAGTGGGTGGCAGTGAAGAGTTAGCAAATATCTGGGTAACTACATCCGAGCTAGTAAGGGAGGTGAGTATAACTGGGCTTGGTGTGACATCTGCACAGAGGAAGGAGGACACAGAGACCTGGTGGTGGCATGAGGAAGTACAGGAGAGTATACTGAGAAAGAGGTTGGCCAAGGAGAAGTGGGATTGTCAGACATATTCAGACAGTAGACAGGTATATAGGGAGATAGGGTGCATGGGAAAGAGACTGGTGGCAAAGGCTGAGGATGGGGCATCTGAAGGGTTGTATGTAGGGTTGGACACCAAGGATGGAAAATAGGACCTGTACCAACTGTCTTGACAGAGGCTTGTAGCTAGGAAGGATGTGCAGCAGATAAGGCTGAGAAAGGATAATGGTGGAACTACACTCATTAGTGAAGAGAGTGTGTTGAACAGGTGGAAATAGTACTTTGATGAGCTGTTGAATGAAGAGAATGAGAGTGAGAAGGTTGGATGATGTGGGTATGGTGAATCAGGATTTGCAACAGATTATCAAGGGGCAAGTAAGGATAGCTATGAAGAGGTTTAAGAATGGAAAGGCTATTTGTCCAGATGCCATACCTGTGGAAGCATGGATGTGTTTAGGACAAATAGCAGTGGTCTTTTTAACCAGATTGTTTGCTGTCATCTATGAAAGTTAGAGGATGCGTAAGGAGTGGATGAAATGTTTTTGGGTACTGATTATGAGAATAAGGGTGGTGTGCAGATTTGTAGTAACTACATAGGGATAACACTGATCAGTCACAGCATGAGGTAATGGTAAAGGGTGGTAGAAGCTAGGCTAAGAAGGGAGGTGAGGATTACTGATCAGCAGTATGGTTTCATGCCAGGATAGAGCAGTACAGGTGCAATGTTTGCTCTGACAGTGTTGATGGGGACATACAGAAAAGGTCGGACATAGCTGCATTGTGTCTTGCTGGACTTACAGACAACATATGACAGGATGCCTAAAGAGGAGTTGTTGTTTTGTATGAGGTTGTCAGGAGTGGTGGAGGAATCCATAAGAATGCTAGAGGATATGTACAAGGCTAATGTGACAGCAGTGAGTTCTGCATTGGGAGGGACAGGTGTGTTTAAGGTGGAGGTTGAAGTACATCAGGAATGAACTGTGAGCCCTTTCTTATTTGCAGTGGTAATGGACAGGTTGACAGTCATGATCAGACAGGAGTCCCCCTAGACTGTACGGTTTGCAGATGACATTGTGGTCTGTAGTGAGAGTAGGGAACAGGTTGAGAAGACCCTGGAGAGGTGGAAGTATGGTCTAAAGGGGGAGGAATGATGGTCAGCAGGACTAAGAAGGAATATATGTGTGTGAATGGGAGGGAGGATGGAGGAATGGTGAGAATGCAGGGAGTACAGTTTGCTAAGGTGGATAGGTGTAAATACTTGGGAACAACAGGTCAGAGTAATGGTGAGTGTGGGGAAGAAGGGACAACGTGAGTACAGGCAGGATGTGGGTGGTGGGGAAGAGTGTCATGTGTTCATGTGTGATTTGTGACAGACAAGTATTATTAACAGTGATAGGGAAGGTCTACAAGGTCTACAGGGTAGTGAGACCAGCTATGTTATATGGGTTGGAGACATTGGCATTGAAAAAAGAGGCACAAGTCAGAGCAGGACGTAGCAGAGTTACTGATGGTATGATTTGCACTGGGTGTGGCCTAGCAGTGTCACAGTCAGTACTGTGCAACACACACTCCAGTAGTCATCATATGTGAGCCATTCTTTCCTGGGCCCTGAGCTGTGTTCTATGTCACTGCAGACAGACACAGTTTCTGTGGCCATATGTTCTGCACAGCAATATATCAGTACAGCATGTGTTGTTGAGACATAATATTGTTTGGACTTCCTATTTTTCCTCTTTACATGCCCCCTACTTCATTCCATTACACGCTTGATTGTTTGACATAGCTGTGTTTTATTGTTTTCATTTCAGTTGGTATACTCTTTTCAGTCTCAGTGTGTGCGCCTGTCTGTCTGTTTGTGTGTTTCTGTGTGTGTGTGTGTGTGTGTGTGTGTCTCTCTCTCTCTCTGAGACAGGTGTAGGATATACATCTGTTTTGTATAGAGAGCATCTTGTCTTTAGTAGGTAATGCTCATGAGCAGCTGATGAGCTGTGCACCACTTGGAGTCCCCACTTGCTGATTGCATGTGGAACAGCTGTGGTCTCATTCCATACCCAATAGCATGGACACACACTCCTATAATTGAGTATTTCATGTGGGCATTGCCCCTTTTCTTTTCCTGGGAGGAGTACTTCATGGAGGTGTGTGTGACAAACAGTATCACAGAGTGTAGTTGGGAATACCTCTTACGACAAACACTGTGGAGACTGCCCAACAAACTGGGGAGAATGTTCAGACATAGCGACAGAATGTAAGTATTGCTGTTATACAGTTGAACTAATGCTAGTTTCACAAGGTTTGTGTGGATATGCCTGCTCTGCATGAATTTAAGTCTGATAGTGTTATGTGGTTGACATAACTTCCAAATGGAGGGCTATCCTCAGACTGGCCCGAGTTTGGACTCTTATATTTGGTATGTTACTCACACATTTTTTGGCCTTGGAAATTCAGTAGTATACTCTGAGGATTGCAGTCAGTAAATGGTAACATCCATGTGTGTTTCTGACTTCATATCCCTCAGAACAGATATGTTACAACAACGCTGTTACATCAGCAACTTTCTCAGTTTATGACAGCCATATGTCAATAATGCCCCTGTGTTTGGGCCTCTGCCCCAAACATGTCAGGCTTTGTTCAAATGTCATGTTGTAGGAGGTGTATAGGTGTGGTATATCACTATATAGTGACTTCATTCCAGATATCATCCCAGTGATGTATCAGACTGCCAGACATGTTACATGTAGAAGGACTTATATATAAGGATGAAGTCTGGACATTCTGTGGGAATATATACAGTTGAGAGGACTGTGTATTTCTGACAATTGTTGACAGACTGTCAGGATTGTCTAGCACTGTATTGTGAATGTGTTATTTGGCCTATGTAAGGTGGGTAGATGTAAGTGTTATGGGTCCTTTTCTATCTGAATTTTCATGCTGCTCCAGCTTCTGGTGCTCTATCAGCTGTATATGCTTGTAGGCACAGACTGACACATGTCCCATACCACAATCAGGCATCAGACTACACTGTGAATTGGGCCAGTATATATAGAGGTAGTGTGTGTGAGTGGCAAACATACTGATGATTTTGTTCACACAGTCCATATACTCTACTGTTCCTCTGGCTAACATGTATGTCACTTTGAATGTGGCGAGATTGGTTCTGGGTATGCACTTTCACGCTGATGTCTGTTGGTCTGTGCTGTTACATCCCTGTAGTGCCTGACATATTTGCAATTACATGTGTATTCCCGCATAGCAAAATCGGGTTTCTGTTGTGTCAGTCTGCCTGTAGTATAGACAGTACTTGGTGAAATGCCTAGCAGCTAAGTGTAGTTTCTCTACTGTTATGTTATGTCCCAATATTTATCAGATGTATTGTTGCCTGGTCCCCATACGGGTTGTGCATGTCTGACACATCAGTGGGATGATGTGAAGATGTATGTCAGTGAGTAGCATGGAGTAATTTGGTTTTGGACTTTGGCTATTTCAGTCAATATATGGTACAATAGACATGAGGGTGTTACTGCATCAGCTGTGTCACCTTATCTACTCCAGTATTTGAGATATATTTCCAGTTTCATGGCTTTACCCCCCACCCCCTTTCAGGCTTGGTCCAGATATGTTGCACTAAGGGGTTCTGAGCATACCTCACAACTGGCCAGATTGTTTCAGACTGTCCAGGATTTTTACCCATATTTATGTTCTGTTACACAGAATCATTATTTTCCTTTTTGTGGTAAATCACTGTGATGATGTGAGGATTTCTGTATGTAAATGATGGCATACATTTCAGTTTCAGAACTCACATCCTTCTGGACATCTATACTGACATGAACCCTGTTACTGTAGGAACACTATACATTTATAACTGCAGTACATACATTATGCCCCTGTTCTTGGACCATTGCCCCCCCCCCCATTTTGACAGCCTTTGTCCAGAATCATTGCACTAAGAGGTGTAGAGGTATGCTGCTGGGTATGACTACACTACATGTTATGGGCATATATACATACACACACACACACACACACATATATATATATATATATATATATATATATATATATATATATATATATATATATATATATATATATATATATATATATATATATATATATATATATATATATTTTTTTTTTTGTTCCATAGGTTTGTACTATGCTAATGGCCTTGTAGCCTTTGCAGCCCATAGGATTACCCTGACAGTGTGCCACCCAACCTTAGTTCTCAGTGTCTTTGTCGAGAAGTGCCACTGGAGTGATCCCCGGGGTTCATTTTCTATTTCCCATCCACTCATCAAGGTTCCTCTTGAAGAAGGCCAGTGAGGTGCTCTGTTTGACATGTATGGGATGTCTATTCCATAGCACAGACAGTCTCTGGGTTATGAACCTGTCCCTCCAGCACATTCTGTTGATTGTGGTAATGAAGTTGAGGTCACTGGAGTGTGTGGTGCAGAGGGATAGGGATTTCTTTAGATATAGGTTTTCTAAAAGAGCTGGATCAGACATGGCTTTGTATGTCAAGCAGAGATCGCATCTAAGTAGGCAATATGAGACAGAGAATAGTTGGAGTTTTTTAAGTCTGTCCATATAGGACAAGACCTAGGATCCTTTTTGTGAGGTACTTTTGTGGCCTCTCCAGTTGTGGCAGGTGTCTAGTGAGGTACTCTTCCTGGATGCAAAACCCTTAGTAATGAGATATGCCACATAGAAGGAATTTCTGACCACAGTGGCAATGTGGGGGTCAAAAGAGAGGCTGCTGTCAACCTGTGTTCCCAGATCTCTTATCACACTTTCTGTGTTCAGTGGACTACTGTGACACCCGTGCCTGGCCCAGCAATCAAGGAGCCTCAATTCTCACCACTAACACCAGAGAGGGCATCTCCCCACTGGCACAGCTATAGGGTCCAGATCTCAGCCTAGCTGAGAAAGCTAAAATCTGCAGCACCCTCTATCTCCAACCAGTGCTTCGTGTCCCTGCCCAATTAGCTGACACACATGCACTTTAAGATAAGAGCTTATACAGCCACACAGACACTTCTGTGGAATGCTGGCACAGGTTCTCCAGATGTGCCCCTTTTACCCAGACTATACAGTAGTACCCTGCCACCACACAGCTAATAATTATCAGCTATTCAAAGGCCCTTAAAAGGGTATCCAATTATTCCTGTTTAATATTATTATCCAATTGGTAGTATGACTAAATAGTCTCAAGGCTTATTAGAGTGACTTGGTACAGGATCCTTAGATACATGTAATGTACTCTAGAGCTTAACTTATCTCTAAACAAACCAGCCACATTTAAATGGGTTTAAAATATTGAATAATAAATAATTAAAACCACAAGACAATACTTTTTAGTACACAGTGCTAGTCAATAGTTCAGAGATCACACAAAAATGCTTAAAATAATTCATTAGTACAGTTCTGACATCACAGAAAAACACTTAGTCTAAACTTTCTTGTTTCTAGCTGTTCTAAAAGAAAACACAAGTCTAAGATAACTTACATGTGAGCAAGAGGCAATGCTGTGAGTTGGATGATCCAGATAAAAATGCTTAATGCCTTCTGGTTTTCTCTGTTTAAATTGAAACTGCAGTTCTGATAAAACATTACATCCTTTCACACTTTCCTGGTGTTCCCAGGCTGTAAGAAACTGCATTTACATGCTTTTCCACTTAGGCAGAAACCAGAGCAATAAAGGACATTCCATATGTAAATTCTGGTCATTAACTTTAGCCTTAAAACAATAGGCAGGAAGCCTTCATCTAGCCCGGCAGGAGCCACTTTGTAAACATCAAAGGCAGTCATGAGATAATTTTAATTTCAAAGGACCAACAAAAAATGCTTGACTTAGCATTCTTTACAGCAGAGGGCAATGTTGCCACATTGTTTTAAGTTCAACATTTCACAGCATATTCTTTCATTTAAAAAAAAACATGCTTGTAGTTCAACATTCATATTTACAAATGATAGAATTATCTGCACAAATCTATCTGGCTAGGCTGGCAGCCTTTACCCATCTCTACCAGTCTTCTCATTTCTCCCCCGGAGAACTCAAGCTAGTTTTCCAGGTGACCCTTGAAAAACGCCTTTTGAGAGGGTTAGGGCTATCTGAGTATACCTACCCCATTCCCTGTCTTGAGAGCCCATCTGCATTGGCATTGCTAGTCCCACTGTGGTGCTGCACTGACATATCATATGTTTGCAACCCTAGACTCCATCTTAGCAACTTGGCATTTTGCTGGCTGGCTCTGTTTAACCATGTTAGGGGGATGTGATCTGTCGTAACAGTTAATTTCCTTCCATAGAGATAAGGCTGAAGTTTCTGCAGTGCTCAAACTATGGCTAGACTTTCCTTTTCTACAGCTGCATAGCATTCCTCCCTAGGTTGGAGCATATGACTGAGATAAACCACTGGGTACTCTTCCCCCTCTAAAAAATCTGACTAAGTGCAGCCCCCACCCCATGGTTCAAAGCATCCACCTGCACAACAAATTATTTACTGTAATCTGGACTGGCTAACACAGGGGGTCCTCCCAAAGCTTCTTTAAGCTTCTGGAATGCCTGCTCGCATGCTAGGGTCCACACTAACTTATCTGGCTGTTCTTCCTTGTCAGGTCTGTGAGGGGAGCGGCTATGGTACTATAACTGGGGACGAACTTTCTGTAGTACCCTGCTGTCCCTAAAAATGTCCTCATCTGCTTTTTAGTAACAGGGGCAAGCCATGCCTGAATGGCTTCTACTTTGGCAGGTTCTGGCTTTATCTTACCACTCCCCACTCTATGTCCTAGGTAGGAGACCTCCTCCATACCCACCTGACATTTACTTGGCTTAATGGTCAACCCTGCCCTTTTTAGTCTGCCCAGCACCTCCCTGACATACTGAAGGTGCCCTGGCCAGGAATGGTTGTAGACAGCAATATCATCCAGGTAAACAAGGGCAAACAATGTTGCTCCTGCTAGGATATGATCTACCAGCCTCTGGAAAGTCGCTGGGGAATTCTTCATCCCAAAGGGCATCTTTGTGAACTCATAAAAGCCAAAAGGCATCACAAAGCCTGACTTCGCTCTAGCACTGGGAGTCAAGGACACCTGCCAGAAACCCTTGGTATGATCAATGGTTGTAAGATACTTAGCCCCACCCAGCTGCTCTAAGGCCTCATCTGTCCTAGGCATGGGGTAAGCATCTGACTCTGTGTGTCTATTTAATTTCCTGTAGTCGACACAGAACCTGGTGCTGCCATCCTTCTTTGGCACCAGCACCACTGGGGAGGCACAGGGACTGTTGGACTCTTGAATCACCCCTAGTTTCAACATCTCTTGTACCTCCTCCCTCAGAGTTTGTTTGACTCTCTCAGGCACTCTACAAGGGCCATGCCTAATAGGCCTTTAGGGTCCTGTATCCAACTGGTGCTGCACAAGGTGGGTGCACACTTGTTTCCCAGTGAACATGTCCCCAAATTCTTACAACACTACTCAGATTTCTAATACCTGGGTAGGAGAAAGCTGCTTGGACATTGCTACCCCTTCCACTGAGGTGTCAGCCCAAGCCTCACTGAGGAGATCAGTCTCCAGATCTCCATCAGACTCCTCCTACAATCCACTGCAAATACTCAGCACAAGGGACTCCCTATAATGGTATGGTTTCATCATGTTACCATGGTACAATTTGTCCCCTGCCATCTGCCTAGCAGTTCCATCATGTAGGTAACATCACTTACCTTTCTTACCACCTTGTAGGGACCCTGCCAAGCTGCTTACAGCTTGTTGTGTCTGACAGGAATGAGAACCATTACCTGCTGCCCCACAACATACTCTCTAGCTCAAGCATTCCTGTCATACTACACTTTTTTCTGTTGTTGGGCTTCTGCCATGTTCTCCTGGGCCAAGCCCATGAGTTCCCTGAGCATTGTCCTGAGGTTTAGGACATATGCCACAACAGACTCCTTGTGAGACTTGCACTCACCTTCCCGCTCATCTCAAATTAAATCTAGAGGTCTCCTCACCCTATGCCCATACAGCAACTCAAAGGGTAAAAAACCTGTGGATTCCTGGGGAACTTCTCTGTAAGCAAACAACAGATGGGGCAAATATTTGTCCCACTCCCTCTTAAACTGATCTGCAAATGTCTGTAGCATGGACTTGATTGTAGAGTTTAACCTCTCAACAAGACCATTAGTCTGGGGATGGTAGGGGGTGGTCTTCAATTGCTTCACCCCACAGGACTTCCACAGACAAGCCAGCAGGTCTGACATGAAATTGGCACCTCTGTCAGTCAGCATTTCATTTGGGAAACCTACCCTGCTGAAAATCTGTTACAAAGCATTTGCCACCTTCTCTGCCTCAATGCAGGACAAAGCCACTGCCTCAGGTATTGTATAGCATAATCCACTACCACTAGGATATACTTTTTCCATGTGAAACTTAGGGTACTCAGGGGACCCACAATATCCATAGCTACCCTCTGAAATGGCTCCTCAATCACAGGCAAAGGCATCAAAGGAGCTCTCACCTTGTCCCCTGCCTTGTCTACCTTTTGGCACTGCTCACAGGTCCTGCAGTACCCTGTTACATCTCTGGATATTCCAGGCCAACAGAAGTTCTGCATAATACGCCTCTTTGTACATTTTATGCCCATATGACCTGTAAAGGGAATATCATGGGCTATGGCTAGAAGTGCCAGATGGTAGGCTCTAAGAACTACCAACTGCTGCACTCTCTCACCTTCTAGCCCTCCCTCAGGGGTCCACTCTCTGTATAGTAACCCTTTGTCCCAGTATACAGATTCCCCCTTTCCTTGAGAATCAGGTGCCTCCCTAGCTACCTGCCTCAGGCCTTGCAATGTAGGGTCTGAGAGCTGAGCCTGTCTCAACTCTCTACTTGTACCCCTTCCCAGCTCCCCTTCCACAGGAAGTCTGGCATCCTCTTGACAGTGGTGCCTCACTGTCAGCCTGGGTACTACTACTTACCTCTACCTTTGCAGTCACTCTCCCCAAGAGAACATCAGTACCCACAAGCAGCTGTAGCTCACCTTCAGTTTCACTGCTACAGAGTAGCTCCCTCCCTGAAGTAACCACCTCCCCAGTCCTGGCTGCAGGTATGAAGTCTGTCTAGGTCACCCCCAGGCTACCAGATCCACATGCTTGCCTCCTAGCCTTACTGTGTGTAACTGCATAAGCACATTGTACTGCTTCATCCAAATCCTTCCCTATCAGGACATCTGCAGGATGGTAGTTTAGTACCCTTGTTGTCTCAAGGCAACCTACTATTGGCATTTTGTCTTTCCCACTTACTGGCTCCCTCACCTTTGGTTCCCCACCTTGCCTCCGTGGACACCTGTATGCCACATGGCCCCCTGGTTGCATTTAAAACATTTAACCCTAGCTCCTGGACGTGTACCTGGACTAGTGGCTTCCCCTGCTACTGGAAGATTCTGTTGTGGCAGTCTGTGCTGCCCACCATGGTTTCCTTTCGACCCATGAGCAGTACTGGGGGTCCCCTTCCTGTGCAGGGCTGCCCTGATTGCCAGTCTCCCTTCTTCACTAACTCATCTGAAGTAGCACATTGTCTATCCACTAACCAGAACCCCATGTCCTCAGACAAAGTGCTAAGGGCTTGTTCCCTCACCAAAAGTCTGCAAGCCCTTCAAAAGTGGTGACCTGATATCTACTCACCCACCTATGGAAACAAGTCAATTCAGCAACATATTCACACACACTTTCATCTACCTTGCATTTATTCTCACAAACATTTTTCCTATACATTTCAGGTGTTAGCTTAAAACATTCTAAAAGACATTTTTTTACAGCAGTTTAATCAAAACAGTCAGTGTCAGGCATTTTTGATACAACAGTTACAGCTTTACCATGGAGTAAGGGGGTCAGGAACCGTACCCAGAGCCTTTGGTCAACTTCATACTGTTTACATACTCTCTCAAACATATCCATGAAACTATCAAAATTTTCCCCCTCTTTAAACTGTGGAAGAAATTTACTGACCTTTTGTGCTTCTGGGGTCCAGTTCTGATGAAACGTCAGCATCTCCTTCTCATGCTGCCTCTGCCTCTCTTGTTCCTCAGCTTGCAGACGTAACAGTTTCTCATTCTCCTCAGCCTGCAAATGTTGCAGTCTCTCATTTGCTTCCAATTCCACAAGCCTGGCCTCCAAGTCAAGTCTCTTTAGCTCCAGCTGGATTTTTAAGTCCACTGAAGAAAGGTTCAGCTGTCCATTCTCCGAGGGAATTATATCTTTACTGCCTGTCTGATTGTCCTCCTGGTTGCTGTTTTCTGATGCAACTGTAACCAAGGCTATAATTAGGTCTGCCTTAGTCAGGTTTCCATGCACCAGTCCCCTAGCCTGGCACATCTCTGCCAGCTGACTCCTTGTCAGCTTTCCATACTCCTCTACTGACATGCTCACCTTGGCTAACTAAGCTAACAAAAGAAATAAAACAATTGTGATCTGAACTCTGAGTATTCTCTGCGTGGCTGTTTTAGAGTAAAAACACCTTCATAGCTCAGTGCACACAAGCTACAGGATTCACTCTACCCACACCACTACAAGCCAATTAGTATTTGCCAACTAATTAGTATGTGATGTGGATATCCCACCACTACAAACAATTAATATGCAATGTGGAGATCCCACCACTGTCAAACAATTATTATGTGATGATATCTCAATTAATATGTGATGCCCATGCCCTGGCCCAGCAATCAAGGAGCCTCAATCCTCACCACTAACACCAGAGAGGGCATCTCATATATGAGGAAAGGATAACAAATATACACAGTAAAGTGCAGTTTCCCTTAAGAGCACACAGAGATCACAGTCAGTCCGGGGCTGGTCGCTCCCTTGCTCCCCAGGTCCCCAATAAGACTCCCCACTGGCACAGCTATAGGGTCCAGATCTCAACCTAGCTGGGCAAGCTAGAATCTCCAGCACCCTCTCTGTCCTACCAGTGCTTTGTGTCCATGCCCAAGTAGCTGACACACACACAAACACACACACACACACACACACACACACACACACACTTTAAGATAAGAGTTTACACGACCACACAGGCACTTCTGGGGAAGGCTGGCACAGGTTCTCCAGCTGTGCCCCTTTTACCCAGACTATACAGTAGTATCCTGCCACCACCCAGCTAATAATTATCAGCTACTCAAAGGCCCTTAAAAGGGTATCCAATTATTACTGTGCAATATTATTATCCAATTGGTAGTATGAATAAACAGTTTCAAGGCTTATTAGAGGGACTTGGTACAAGATCTTTATATACATGCAGCGTACTCTAGAGCTTAACTTATCTCTACACAAACCAGCCACAGTTAAAAGGTTTTAAAATATTTAATGATAAATAATTAAAACCACAAGACAATACTTTTCAGTACACAGTCAGTGCTAGTCAAGAGTTCAGAGATGACACAGAAAAACTTAAAATAATTCAGTAGTACAGTTCTGACATCACATAAAAACACTTAGTCTAAACTTTCTTGTTTCTAGCTATTCTAAAAGAAAACACAAGTCTAAGTTAACTTACATGTGAGCAAGAGGCAGTGCTGTGAGTTAGATGATCCAGACAAAAAATGTTTAATGCCTTCTGGTGTTCTCTCTGTTTAAATTGAAACTGCAGTTTTGATAAAACATTACATCATTTCACACTTTCCTGATGTTCCCAGTCTGACAGAAACTGCATTTACATTCTTTTACACTTAAGCAGAAACCAGAGCAATAAAGGACATTCCACATGTACATTCTGGTCATTAACTTTAGCCTTAAAACAGTAGGCAGGAAGCCTTCATCTAGACCGGCTGGAGCTGCACTGAAAACATCAAAGGCAGTCATGAGATCATTTTAATTTCAAAGGGCCAACCAGAAATGCTTGACTTAGCTTTCTTTACAGCAGAGGGCAATGTTGCCACACTGTTTTAAGTTCAACATTTCACAGCATATTCTTTCATTTAAACAAACAAGATTGTAGTTCAACATTCATATTTACAAATGATAGAATTATCTGAACAATTCTATCTGGCTAGGCTGGCAGCCTTCATCCATCTCTACCAGTCTTCACAACTACCATTGATCCATTGATGTGGTAATTCATGGAAACCAGGTTTTTTCCAAAGGGGATGACAATACTTTTTTTGGTATTGAGCTTAAGACCATGGTTCTGACACCAGTCGTTGGTCTCAGTGAGGCCTTTCTGGAGGATGTCAACATTACTTGGAGAGTTAATAATAGTTCCCAACTTGCAGTCGTCTGTGAACTTTGTCAGCCAGAGACCCTTTGTGTTGGTCTGGACTTCAGAAAAGTAGATACCAAACAGAAGAGGACCCAGGATCGAACTCTGTGGGACTCCTTCCTGACTGCTTGGCAGCCTATCTTGGAGTCCGCTACTTTCACAATGTGGGCTCTATCCACCTAGTGATACAGGGGTTGAGGCCTAGCTTAGTGAGGTTTTCTATAATTCCTGAACGAGGAATGGTATCAAATGCCTTAGCCAGATCAAGGTAGGCAGTATGAACCACCTTGCCTTCATCCACAGCTCTGGTGACTGTCTCAAAGAAGTCGACCAAGTTGAGCAGTCATGATCTACCCTTCACAAAACCAAACTGTGTGGGATCTAGAGTTTGGAGATTCCCTATATCTTTGTTTATAAGGTCCTTGATGATGCGTTCCATAGCTTTGCCTATCAGACTCATCAGACTAATGGGGAGATAGTTCCCAGGGTCTGTAGTCTCTCCTCCTTTGTGGAGAGGGAAGACTGTAGCAGTGCCCCACTTGGTAGGGGCAAAGCAGAGGTGAGGCTGTGATTGAACAGGGAACACAGGTGAGGTGCCAGTTCACTCTGCAGTTCATGTAGAACACAGCCAGGGATATTGTCAGGTTGCATGGAAGCTGTATTCTTGACCTTGGATAGTGCTGTTTTAACCTGTGCAGCAGTAATACTGGGTGCATAGCAATCTACTGGTATTGTGATTGGTCCTTTGGGGGGTGGAGAGGGGTAAAGTTGGCAGTGAATCCGTCGGCCAGTACATTGGCAATATCTGTTGACTCAGTATAGGAGTTACCATTTTGCAGCAGCTCAGAGCAAATCTGGGTATTGCCATTGATATTCTTTACATAACTATAGAAGGCCCAGTGGTTTTCTTTACTATCTGCTGCAATTATGTTTTCATAGCTAGCTTTAGGGGATTTGATGAGGGATCTCAACTTTTTTGTTGAGGGTGATAAGGAAGTTTTTCTAGTGTTGGGACTTCACCTTATTCCACATCACTTTCCTCCTTCTGTTGTAGAAACTCTACTCTTGTTCATGGGAGGGGACTAGCAGATTGGCTTCTCTTTTTTGGAGGAGAGCATCTTGGTTCTATTTGGTATGGAGAGATCCATGCATTTGTGTACGTGTTTGTGCAGTGCATTGGTGTATGATTCAGTGGTCATGCAACTATTCTCCATTTGCATGGGTGCCATTAAGTTAGCCACCTCTGTTTTTAGGAGCCCAAAGTTAACTTTGGAGAAGTTTTTCATGTTGGTTACCTTTGCAGGGGGGCGGATTTTCAGGGTAATTAGTTTGTGGTCAGATCTAACCAGGGAGGAGTTAACTATTAGTGTAGAGCAATGGTCGCCCTTCTTAGTAATGACCAGGTCAAGGATGTTGCTGCCTCTAGTGGGGGTAAGAACGAGATGGTCCAGGGCATTTGAATTAACTCATTACAGCTGAGTGACATCTCCAGGCATTTCTGCAGTTACCTCCTACTGCTCCTCTAGGCGTCAAATATTGCCTGTTCATATTTGCATAAATAATTTCAAAACCATGTTACACACAAGGTATTGGAAAATTTTATCTTGAAGCATACATGATGGCAAACACAACTGTATTGATATATGACCTCTGTCAATGGATATTTGTTAAAATGTAAGGTGATAACTTCAATTTTTAAATGCTGAAACCACACCCACTAGGAGTTAAAGGTACTCACTCAAAAGAGCTCTACTGGAGGGAATGAGTTAATGAATTCCAGGAAATGTTGGGCAAGTGTATTGGTACACCAGTAGTTTTCCCAGTTTATTGAGAGGTAGTTGAAATTGCCCAGTATGAGAGTGTTGGGTTAGACCCTAATATTCTCCAATGTGCTTAGGAATGTGGAGTGTGAGTCTTGAGACATTGTTGGGGACCTATAGCAGGCTATGACCTGAATCGCTGTCTTACCCATTGTTAGCTGCACCTGAAGTATCTCCAATGTGTTATGTTGGGCTACCAGTCTGGAGGTGTGTGCATCCTTTATGAATATGGAAACACCATCACCTTTGGACCTTCGCTCCAAGTTCTGAGGCTGAAAGGTGTGGAATGATTTATAGCCTGGTAGTGCAGGAGTGCTTTCTGCTGCCTTGAATCAGGTCTCTGTTGCAGCACAAATGTCGATGTTCTACATTTTAAGGAGTGCTTTGAGTGAGTGTATTTTCAGATTTAGACTTCTAGCGTTGAGCAGCATGACCCTCAGATGCATTTGTTTGTAGCTGTTACAGTGATAATTTGGTCTTTGGAACACCACCTAAAAAAGTACTATAGGGGTGGCAAGATCCTTGGCCAGTATCCGGTAGCGCAGGTGTGACAGATGCAGGGCATCTCTGGCAAAGCATTGAGGTCTGTTAATCATGCCATCCCAGGTAGACAGGTACTGGTTCCCCTTAGAATGACTCAGGAAACTTAACCAATTGTTGAAATCGATCATTTTCTGCTTGTACTGTGGTATCATTCTGGGTGATTGTAGGATGCAGCTCAGGGCTAGGGTCATACCCGCCTGGGCTACATAATCCGAGAGCTCCTCCATGTCTGTTTTCATGTAGTGCAGGGAGGTATGTCTCAGGTCATTCACACCCACATGTACAATAACATAGTCATATTTGTACCTGTTGTTGAGGGGCCTGTGTGCATGTGTTATGTGGTGGATCCTGGCACCTGACAGGCATCTGACTGTTACTTTCTCCTTATTGAACCTAATGAGTGGGACATCAATGTGCCTCACTATCGAGTCACCTATGACTAGTGTGTTGGGCATGCTGTTCTGCTTTAGGGGCTTTGGTTGAGTGGCACACTGTTTAGGAGAGTTATGTGTCTCATGATTAGTGCTGTGTTTACTTTTTTGATATCTATACATATGTTTATATAACAATATGTATGTCTATATTCTATACATATTTGTTTTATTTGTATAGCTCCATATATTTGATGTATACATTTTTTAATATTTATCTATCAGCATACACATTTATATGTGTATATTTATATATACTAAACATGACTTATTCCACAGTGTTTGTTCCCTGCTATTCTATACCTGTACTGAATGATATATTTGAAAAAAACAGCATTCATTATTACATCTCAGATGATGTAGTGGTAAATTGCTCCTAGTATGGTGTACAGGGTTCTGGGTTCAATCCTTGGCAGGGCTGATTATTTTATTGCTGAGCAGAACAGTGGCTGATGGAGACAGGGTGATTAAGGCAGTTTTAACCAGTGGCTAGCAGGTTTCTGTGATGGTAAGCGATGCCAACACATGGTTAAACAGGAAACTGCTTAATCTGTGTAGGCATTCCTAAGCATTGCACAAACTCACTTACTGTCACTTACTCCCACTTATCCCATGCTAATTTCTTTAAACAAGAAGAAAAAAGGGGTGATAGGAAAGTGGTGAAAAAGGGGAACGCAGAGGGAAAAACAATGTGACAGATATCTAGGGATGTGTAGGACAGGTGTAGGGAAGGTCCATAGCTGTCCATTTCTGATACAGCAACAGCTGTGCATTTATACAGAATTTGGATTTGAATTTGGACACTCAAACCCCTGATAGAGGGATGAGGACAATAGTAATGTGTTGTTAAGCCAATTAGACCAGATTACGTGTCCAGTGGACATGTGTGTGAAATGGACAGCTATGTATGGGGCAACATTTTTTTTTTTGGAACAGATTGCCCTTTTTTTTTTTTTTTTTTTTTTTCTTTCTTATAAGGTGAGAGTGGGATGTTGGGAAAGGATGGTGTGTATATTTGGGGAGATAGGTTGGGTAGGATGACAGACAAGACCAGACAAGATAGCAGACAGGGGCAATATATGACATGTGGGGGGTAAACACCTTGGACGGGGAGGATGGTTGGGAATCGGATTCCCACGAGCCCCCAAATGGATACAGTGGGACTGAGGTCCCCACCCATGGGCAGTCACCAGTGCACCTTAACGGCCTCAAAGGTGGCTGTGCTGGGGCAGAGCAGGAGGGGGCAGGCTGACCCTCAAGATGCACCACGCGGACCTCTAGCTGGTGTAGCAGATCTCCAAACTCCTTTTGAAGCTCGCTATGCACCAGTCCCCAGACCTGACGATGGGTGACAGTATCCTGTCCGCGCCTGCTCCCGGGGGGGGGGTAAGCACCATCCCCTGAGGTGGTTCCACCAGAAGGTGGTGTAGGACTAGCAGACGAGGATGTTCCGGGTTGGGTTCCAGATGCGCTGGGTCCTGGTGCCACTGCCATTTGAGGTGGGGCAGGCAGATCTGCTGGGATTGGCCTTTCCAGACTTGCTATGGTGTTGCAGTTTTATAACATATGTTGGGTAGCCATGAAAAACACATTCCAGTATTAGTTCTAACAGCATGTATAGGTATTGCCATTAACCCAAAACAACATATTTGGAACAGTTGCATAGCAAACAGAACAAATGCACATATGGAACCTCAGTGGGCATTATAACGGCATGCAGGTTACACTGATAGCAACAGGCCATGAATGATAGTATTTGAACAAGGAACATTAATAGTCAAATGTTTAAATATTTGTAGAACAATAGGAAGCATGTCCCAACAGTAGAGTTGGTGAAAAACATACCCATTGATTTATGTGTTTAGCTTATTGGTGTGGATAGGGTGGGGGAGAGAGATGTTAATTAACAACTGCATAGGTTTCAATTGTTAACAATTTTAATGATCATTCCTCTAATCATTACTCTCCAGGTATTACCTCACGTTACATCGACCTATAGCCTTGGGTTGGGCAGTGGTATGTTTATACACAGTGTATAATTACAGCCTTTTTACAGCTAAGTTATACCTTTTCTTATCTGGCAGACCTGTGGAAGAAGTTTCTGTTAACACTAACTGACTGTTCCTACCCATATTCACATTGTCAGGGTTACATATGTGCACTAATACTGTGTGTGTGTGTGTGTGTGTGTGTGTGTGTGTGTGTGTGTGTGTGTGTGTGTGTGTGTGTGTGTGTGTGTGTGTGTGTGTGTGTATGTGTGTTTGTGTTTGTGTGTGTGTGTGTGTGTGTGTGTGTGTGTGTGTGTGTGTGTGTGTGTGTGTGCTACTGCCATATTCTGCCTTGATTTCTATCGGTCACCCTGAGTGTGGGTGGCAGTGTCCACTAGTTGTGACAACATCACACTTGAGGGACATGTCTTGGAGGACACTACTTTGTGTATGTACTTATCTGCTGTCATTTGCAGCCTTGAGCTTGGACAGTAGGTGTTGTACACAGTATAACTATAGCCGACTTACAAGTAAGATATACCTTTTCTTACCTGGCAGACCTGTGGAGGAAATTTATGTTAACACTATCTGACTGTTTCTATACATATTCACATATTCCTGGGTGAAAATAAAAATATGCAAACAGCTTACTACCACTCCCGGTATTTGAACCATGCCCATTTGTGCATAAAATAGAACAAAGATTGTGTTTCATCAGAATGAGGTTTTGAGAAACTGCTGTTTCTTATTTGACTGTTTTCTGCCTAATAGTCTGTTGGTTGCATAATCTGACCTTGTAATTGTGACATTCATGCATACCAGATAGTTCTTATACTGTCTATTTATACTTTGACATAGCACAGTCTGGAAAACACTGATTAACACAACATTACTATTCAGGTATCAGATCTTGGTGCATGGAACATTTCATATAGTTAATCTCCTGATTTACAGCTCCACAATATTTGTCAGATGAGCCTTGATTATTTAATGCTTTCAGAGCTACAGTTGCTGTACAGAAACTGCACACATTTCGATTCATACCACCACATACCAAAGTAAACATGACCACTGCGGGGTTTTGACTTTTATTGACAGCTGCTGACACTTTTATTGATAATATACCCTGTATATCACTATTACTCAGATAATGTCTCATTTATTCAGTACAAACCATACCCATTTTTAACTACTGACAGGTGATATTCTACTCATTTCTATTTATTTGCCATGAATACTACAAGCGAGATTTGTACTCACCAGCCTTGAGACACAGCCTTAGCAGTCTGTTGGCATGGGTGTCCATGTTCGTGGCCCCTCATCTGCAGCTGTACAGGAGATAGAAAAACATTTATGCATACCTGTCCATCACATGTGATGGACAGGTTGGACTTTGGAAAACACTTATTGATACCGATACTTACATACAGCTGGGACATTCCTCGCCTGTGCATCTTGGAACCACCTGTCCAAGAGCTCCCTCTTCTTATGCTTCAAGTCAGCAAAGTGGTGCCAGACCTGCTCACCAGTCTGAGGGATTCCAGTGGCATTGGTGAGGTCATGTGTGAGATGGTTTCAGGTCACCGTTTTGTATTGGGAGCCCTGCTACTGGTCCTGCAGCAGTCTCCCTTCATGGTTTTGTACTAGGAGTCCAACCATGACACTGGACTCCTGAATGCCTCAGAGCTGCACCTGAAAGCACACACCTTCAGCAACACCAGCCATAGTGCCTGCAGTGATGAGCTACAATTGGTTTTGGGCTGTATTCCCACCTGCAAGGTTTAAATAGAGCTGATTTCCCACACTTTGCCGTGATTGGATGGTTTTGAATATTCTGAGCCAAGCTAAGCAATAGGCAAATCCACTTAGCACAGATAGGCATTGCTTAAAAGGGTAGATGCTAATCACTGCTTACCAGTGCACAAATTCACTTAGTTAAGCTAATTATTGCTAAGCACACAAATTTAAGCAATACTTACTCAGGCTAAGCATAGCTGAACACAATTTAGTACTGTTCAGCTTTCATTTTGTGGACTATCAGGATTGTGGGGTTGACTTCTTCTTAATGACATCTTATGATATGTATGTTTCCTTTCTTAACATCCCCCTATGTGCTTTCATTACTTTATATTCTTTTTTAGCTTTGCTGTATAGGACACTTGTGTTTATATTGGGGTTCACATCTGTACTACACTGACACTTCACATTTGGACCTGCTACACTACCCTGGTTAACAAATACATATTATTCACTACCTATTTATAAAAAAAGATACTTTTACTGCTGTTTTCACATATAAAAATTAATGGAATGTATTGGGGCTTGAACCGTGAATGACTACATACTAGGCAAACGCTCTAACCACTACGCTTATTCACTTTGGTTTGTTTTGGCAGTATGTTTCTATTTAGCTCCTTTGGATGTTTCAGCTATGCTATACACAGGTGTGCAATGTGCACACACACTCAGCTACGCTTTAAACTTTATTGGGGATGGAAAAAAATAAAATAAACGTGTTTTATTTTTATTTACTGTAAGGGTATGCATATTGCTTTCTGCATGTTAGGGCAGGACATCTGGACAACTACATCATACTTGGAGGAATTGGTTTAAATGTTCCTCTCAGGAACATGCTTACTTACTTGGTATGCCAGCATGTACACTGACATACCATTCTGGACATTATCTATGCTGGACCATTGTGGGGGGTTGTGCTTTTGTGTGTTTTTACTGTATTTTGTCCACAGACACTGTTATGTTATGATAACAGTGTCTGCGAACACTGTTACTTGCTTTGGGATTGCTGTATGGCAATTTTAGAGTGCAGGGAGAGTGTGTACTGTGCGAGCAATGCTTGGACTTGCCCTCTGCACTCGTACACAGATCATTTCTGTGTAGAGAATACAGCATCACGCCTTCATTAATATGCAAGGTGCACTGTTGTTCTACATGGGCACGATCTGCTCCATGCAGAAATAGCACTATTCCTGCATGAAGTTTAATTAATCCAAGGGTATGCTGTTCAGAACAAATGTGTCACTGAGTTAAACAATGCACTAATTCTCGTCCACATCAGTTTGCCTACCTATACATTTACTTTTTTATAATGGTGTACATTAGTAATGGATTGCAGCTGTCTTAGTCTGTGCTTCAGAGATGCTAATTACAGCATAATCAGATGAATTACATGGTACTCAACTAATCTTGTGGAGCTAGTCAACAAGATATAAAGCATCCATGTGGACTCCATGGTGTTTCTTAAGCAGCTTGGGAAAAGAGTGGGAAGTAATCACAGACAAATTTTTAGTAGCTGCTGTTTTTTAATACATTTGTCTGTGCTACAGGCTGAAGCCAGTGCTGCTGCTGCTGCTGCTGCCAATAGCCATAGACAGAGAATGTGAAGACTTTGCAGGCTAAGTACACAGTAGAGGAACTGTATGACCTCTAGCAGCCTTGACTCAGAGCTAAAGCCAAACAGAAGGACCCCATCACAGTGGAAAATAAGGTATGTCTTGAACTTAGAATCTTAGCCACAGGTGCCTTTCACAGACTATCGGGGGACATGCTTGGTGTGTTACAGATATCAACATCCAGGATCTCCACAACATTCCTGCATGTTATGGTACAACATGGCAGAAAGCACATATGTTTTACCATTAGGTCTGCAGAGAGAGTCACAAGAATGCTATATTTGTACCACATATCCTACTAACCTGAAGTGACATGTGCCATACATCAAAGTCAGGTACACATGAAAATGACACCCGGGGAACTGGGTGGCATCTACATTAACTGTAAGTTCTACCACTCACACAACTGCCAAGTCATGTGTAATGGCGTGGGAATTATCTGGAATGTATGTGCTTCAATCCTGGCAGTTAACACAACTCCCATATGTGCCACATCTCCTGGCTGCACCAGATGTGTGCTATGGGTGATATCTCACAGGCTGTTGTTGTTTAGTGGTTGATGTATACTATGCATTAAAGTCATGGCTGATGAAACACATCAGAAATGCACACACACACACACACACACACACACACACACACACACACACACACACACACACACACACACACACACACACAAGAACACTTTAATGAGACACATGGTCCAACCAGTAATGTCATAGAGCGTGTTTTTTAGCTACTGCACTCACAGCGCCACTGGCTACATATACATCTGTCCAAGGCCTCCATTACAATCAACTGACATGTCACACAATGCTCATGATATGTGCTATGCTACCCAAGTTAATCTTGTGGAAATCAGCTGCAGCTGGATCAGCAAGGGGAAGTGGAACACATTCTCCTGACAATGCCATTGTCACCACAGCCACAGGACAATGATGAGTCAGAGGTGGAACTGACAGCTGGTGTGGTTGTAGGCAAACATAGGCATGCTCAGTATGTTCTTGCATTGGCTAGGAGACATGCCATAGCACAGTGTCTCACCACCTAGTAGCCTAAATCCATCCTGCTACTTCTCCATACGTTTGTAATGTGAAAGCATTACAGTGAAAAGTTTGACAGCAAGGATACACATTGCATTGTCTGACTTCTCAACCCTCCCTAAACCAGACAACAGGCAGGATGCCAAACAAGCAGAGTAACCAGACCAACACAGCCTTTTTAGTGACATAGTAGGAGCACACCTTTGATCCCCCACCCCTAAAAGGACAAGCAATGCTTGTTTGTGACACCCAACCTAGCTTTCCTTAGTTTGCAACTGCATATCATATTATTCCTAGTTAATATCCATTGACATTGTAAGTGCAGTGATATAGAATGGTTTACATACTGTATGTCTCAGAGTACTGGTCAGATAATTGCTGAATGACCAAGGAACACAGAAAGGTAAGACAGTGCTGTATATTTGCAAGCAAGAATCATAACAGGGTGTGTAATCACTAATTGCAGTATTTTCAAGAAACATTTCACTAAATGTGTAACTAATGTGTAATGTTTTACTATAAATGTACATTCTGTTTAATTTGAATGAGTGCTGTTGCTTGCTACAAATGTGTCTGTGTGATAAACAGGGATAAAGCACACATCCTGTGTTCTGAATGTGTATTGTATGGTGATTTGGCTTCCAGACCTATCTATGTAGGCATATTTCATGTGTACTAACATATTGTATTATGTATCTCATACACTGATTTCTATGTCTGCCTGTTATTACTTGTTTTTTTTTCTTACGTTTTGGGCCACTGCTTGTGTGGTGCTGTGCTTAGCACAAACTGTTTTGGCTATGCTTAGCTGGTTTGCATGTATAGTGGCAGTGCACAAGCTGGATGATTGGAACATCCAGGTAGAGGACAGGACCCAGACATCTAAAAATAGATATCAGATGCATTCTATTAATGTTATTGTGCCTGGCACAAACTGCATTTAACAGAGTGAACCGCAAAATTAATACTAATCTAGGAGATGGTCATGTAAGTTCTCCTGTGGCTGCAGATGTTAAGTGTCAGGCTGAAGTCCACATGGTCTTGGGTTTGCTTCAAGGACTGCAGCCTTTATTATACTGTTGGGACCTTGCATTAGATAGCAATGAAATTAAACATAGACAAGGACTTTTACATTCAGCTTGTGGCAAAAGCTGTAAGTGTAGGCCTACCATACATAAGCTCCATGGTTCAAATACAGCAGACTCCATTCTTTTTTAATATTGTCCCATTTCACATTATAGTCACTCTCAACTATAGCAGTTGACCTAGTATTTCTTATATCATAATTATTTTCCTGAAGGCTCACACACTAATACTGTGTCAGTTACGTACTTATGTATTAATGTCTGAATTGACTACCATCTCTATATTGGTTACCATCATGCAAATACATTACCTGTGTTGATGGTAAGCAAGGTATACTACTTTCAAATGTTGCATAATCAAAAAGTGCACACTCTCAGTATATGTGATAAGCAGAATTGTCGGGAAACATCATTATAGATTGAGCTTCATCTGCATTAGATATAGCTGGTGTTTGCGGAGAGGTTTTGAGATTTTGGTCTCAAAGGTGGGGTGTGCAGGTGTCCAAAGTGCTTGTTGGACTACATGTGAATGATTATGGCCCCCACCTGTTGCAGGAGCACTATCATGGATCAAATTATAAATCGGATGCATGGAACAGTTTGGCCCAGGATTTGTCCAGTACTGCCAATACCCCCCACACTGGTGAACAGTGTAAAAATCACTACAGACACTTCAGGATGAGGAAGAGGAGTGCCGTCAAATGTTGGATCAAGGAATGTTGGACTGGTGGTACTCCACAGATGTGTATGTATTATTTACAGGCACTACTTGTAAGAGTTAGCAGCTACATTTGTTCATGATTGGTATTCCTAATGCTATTCTGTTGTGTACTGCTTTTTCCACAGCTCATGCAGATAGATTACTGAATCTGCAAACGTATGAAGTGAGATTGGCACCGATGTGAGCCACAAGTGCTATGTTTGCATCCAAACAGTACTGTTATTGTAGCATTAAGAGTAAATACAGTTTATCGTGTTAAACACTTGTATCACATTGGATATGTATATAACAATTGTAAAGGAAATATATGCATGCATTAGTCTGTAGAGTAGTCAGAGGTTGTCGGTTCAAAAAACACACTTCCCAGTTATACAATACTGTTAAGGTTTACATCAATATTGTAATGTACCATAAGACCTATAAACCAGGAACAACAATAGCCTGCTTAAGATGGTTATCAGTATAATTGGAACACATGTATATACAATATATGTGCATATCCATGATTGCTTGCTGCAATCAGTAATATACTGTGCATTGTGCAAACAAGCTTTACAGAGAAAATATGGCAATTAATATTGATTGTATAAAATACAACTGCTAATTGAGTAACTGTGGCTGGATGGGTTAAGGCATGGTTGATGAAGGCAGAAGGCACTGGGTTTGAAATGGGGTGTATGGGGCATAATTTTTGCAAATGTGTATGATAATTTTACATACATTCACTGACACTACTGTCATTTACCATTGCTCAGCAATGGTGCACACTAGTACCATAGTGCAATAATTCTTAAAAGAAAAAAAATATGAAAAGATAGGAAAGTGGTGAAATAGGGAGCAAGCAAGGGGAAAGACAAGGTGAAATAATGGCAGGAATGTGCAGGAAGGGCATTGGAAAGAACCACAGCTATCCATTTCTTCAACAGTAACAAATGAGCACATGCACAGAATTTTAGCTGAATTTGGACGCCGCCTCCAGAGGGAGAGAGAGAGAGGGGTGACAACAGCATAATTGTGTTGTGAAGCCAATTGGACCAAATTAAGTGTGTCAGGTAGGCATGTCTGTGAAATAGGAAGCTATGTATGGGACAATATATATATATATATATATATATATATATATATATATATATATATATATATATGTATATATATTTTTTGGGGACAGGTACTCATTTTTTTTTTAATGGAGAGAGAGAGGAACGTTGGGGAAGGGAGATAGGCATGTCTGGAGCAGGCAAGTTAGAAAAGTGAGGAAGCATTTTCTGACAGACAAGACATATACAATAAGAGACAGGGCTGGTGAGGGACACAAGACAAGGTGAACATCTTGGTTAGGGTAGGTGTGGGAAAATCGAGGTCGTACAGACATAATGCACAATAACAGTGTGACTCCAGTCCTCACCAGTTGGACTGACATCACTATTCCATTACTGTGCCACTGGCTGCAGTGGCTGACATATTCACCTATGGCCGCTTTGCTGTAAAAAGATAGAAAGCAGGTTATACATCCGGTGTAGGCATGTCCCCACCATCTGGTGCACAAGCTTGACTCCATATCTGGCAACACAGCTCATTATTATAGCTCATTATAGATTCATAGATTATTACTAGGCTAACTGCCCTTGTGGGTCATTTTAAGCCAACTACCTAACCATTATGCCAACATCCCAGCTCAGATAATGTATACACCCCATCTACCTCTGCTACCAGATGGGACCATAGACCTAGCCACTGGTGCAGATGTACCTTTGGTTCCAGGTATAGCAGGGTCATCGGAGGGTGGGGGTGCCACCAAGCTGCAGCCCAGAAGTGCTGGTCCTTGGTGCTGTAGCCAGTGGAATGAGTGTAAGTGGATCACTTGGAATTGGCCTACCCTGCTGTGCTGTAGTAATTACATAAAAATAAATTACAATTAATAATGAAATAAAACATAAACCAAAACAAAGGGAAATAATCAAATTTAAAAGAAAATATTAAACATATTATTAAAATAATTAATAATATAATTACAAACACAATGGTAAATAATAAAAAATAAAAATTATGTAATAACAAAGCAATATAAAATTATACATAATAAAAAATAAAATAAGAAAATTAACCATAAAAAAAAATAAATGATGAGAAGGGTGGGGTGGGGTGAGACAAACAAAGGAGTACATTAATAACTTCACAGTTAATATACAATGCTGTCTACAATTAATTTTTACTCTCTTCTGTTGCATTTTATTTTTAACATTACCGACTGCTAAGAAATTTCATTATTACTTTGAATACTACCCTGTCCCTAACACATACACACTATAGTAGAGAGCAGGTTGCATCCATTAATCATTCATGGTTGCATATATTGCACATATACATGTTCCATGTACACTGATTACAATTGACAGCAGGCCAGTCAAGCCACAGGTATAGGGGTCTGAACTTCACATATTTTTGCACACTATTAAGGTTTCACATACTCTCAAGAAAATCATCCCTGTGATTCAGTGAACTCTGCATAGGATTCATGTAGAGCCTACACAAGGTGATACTGAATAGAAGAAGTAGTGCCCATGGTGTGTTTGCTTACCTGAAAGCCCCACTCCTAGCTGTGTATGTGATGCACACCTTCACTCCTAGCTGTGTATATGATGCACACCTTCACCCAACTCTCATCTATGGGAAATGTAACAGTATTGTATATTCATTGATGAAAACCTAAAACAGAACTGTGAACAACTAAGTTTTATATCTGGAAAGTGTGGTATTTGAACTCACAACCAGTGAACACTGTAGTACAGTACTTTTTTGGACTACAGCATAATGGATGCACACTTTCCTTTTACACTTTATAGATACATGCTCACTGTTATTCAAGAATGTGCAGCTGCTGGTTTGTAATATAGACCATACCTATCAACCTCTAGGAGCAAGTTATCTGGACAGATCATAAAATAATGGGGGTACAATGACCCAAAAACAGGGACAGATTTTAAATATTGCTCTTGCAAACATGGAAAATTATGCAGGATTTGTGTTAACATATATTTTGATACTCATTATTTCCTGACTTCAATCTTAATTTTATTTGCCAGAAAACAATATTATGAGGTGCAGACCAAAACAGTGAGTCAAAACTCTGCATATTCAGTGAAAATATGGCCAGTTGACAGCTATGCTACAGACTAATGTATGCATACTTGCTTTTACAGTTGAGCTATGCATGCTCAATCTTATACAGCTGTATGAAATAACAGCTGTATATCTCCTTGCTCCTTTATCTGTTTAAAACTTTAATTTAGTGGCTCACTGCTGCTTTTCTGCTGTGGTAAATATTTCTGCAGTGTGTTCTGCCTAAAAATAGTGTAGGGTGGCCACGGTGGTGCAGTGGTTAGTGTTGCCACCTCACAGCAAGAGGTTCTCCGATTCGATTCTTAGCTGGGGTGCCTTCTGTGTGGAGTCTGCATGTCCTCCCTGTGGTTGCGTGGGTTTCCTCCGGGTGCTCTGGTTTCCTCCCACATCCCAATGACATGCTGTAGGTGGATTGGACACTCTGAATTGGCCCTAGGTGGGAGTGCGTGCATGTGTGTGCCTTCTGTGGAAGCTTGGGCACCGGGCTGGCAACTGGACACCGTAAAACTCCACTGCCAATCATGAGCGGACAGGTGATAAGCTGTGGCGACCCCTAACCAGGAAAAGCCGAAAGAAGAAGAAGTTCTGCCTAAAATAGTGTAACTAGTAGCTGTAATAGTTTCCCAACCCCCTCCCTATTGGTGTCTTGTTCTTATACTTGGTGGCTTTGGAGTTGGCCACCCCTACTGTATATTTGATCTGGGACACTTCTCCCAGTCTTGTGTAATTAGCTTATTCTACCTAATACAGAGAGAACATTTGCGAAGGCCAACCCACTTAGGTTCTTAACCTTGAATTATCTTCTGTTCCTCCTTTCTCCCTTTCCACTTTACTAAAAAAAAAAACAGAAAAGAAACCTTGCTAGAATCCACTTGTTCTCTGACTGGGTGTGTTTCTCACCCAATAAGTATATTGTTGGCACTTTGTAACTGTTCAGATTGAATAAAACTGAATTTCAGTTCAGAATACAGTTTGAATAAATTGTATTTATGTAAACTGTATTTGCTTTAATACTGCTACATACTCAAGTGTGTTAGCTTGCACTGCACTTGAATTGTTATAGTGCTGTTGTAACTACTTGTTTTCAGCCTTTCCTGTAACTAGTTTAGTCCAGATACAGATTTGCTGTATCCAGGACTGAATGTAAGCTTCTGAGCCCCCCAAGCCTTTCTGTGTTGGAGGGAAGCCTTCTAGCTTATCAGTGGGAGTGGTAAGCACTAGGTAGCCTATCTATCACAAAAGGAGTGGTTTTTGGCCCAGAAATTGTAGTTTATTGGCCATTTGGGCAGTTTTTCCATCGCTTTCAACTTTCTGGTTTAAAAGCATGTGTTTGTGCTTGTTTCCCACCTTTCCTGTAACTAGTGTAGTCCAGAAACAGATTTGCTGTATCCAGGACTGTTTATAAGCTTCTGAGCAGTGCCAAAGTCTGCTCTTCAATTTTTCCCTTAAATCCGCTAGTTCTCTCCTCTCCTACACTTTTACTTGCTTATTAGTCTAGCACTTTACCAAACTTCTTGTAGCAATTATTGTAGCACACAAAAGTGCTACCAGCACTTAATGATCTACAAGGAAACAGCTCCAGTACTTATTATTAATGCCCACCCCTCCAAGCATGTCTAAAGATCAGTTATCTGTGCTTTCTCGTATTAACCTGGTGAACTTGGATATCCTGAGGCAATGTCGCAACTGCCTCATATATACTGAAAACCCTCTCCTCTTACCTCCCAGCACTCAGACATGCAAGAGATGCACTTATATATCCAAATTGGAAGCCACGCACTCTCCAGCCAAGACCGGTCAAGAGGAGAAGGTCAACACTTGCACCACACCATATGGAACACATAGCCCTGCACAACACATCAGCACTGCTTTCACATAAAAAACACAAACCACACACACACCTTCAAGGAGGCTCTCAATAAAAATCTACCCAAACAACAGAGACCTCCAAGGCAGAAATGCACTCAATTACCACAACGCAACACTAATTATGAGACACATAACTCTCCTACACAGTGTGCAACTCAACCAAAGCCACTAAGGCAAAACAGCATGCAAAAGACACTAGTCATAGGTGACTCGATAGTGAGGCACACTGATGTCCAACTCACTAGGATGAATAAAATGAAAGTGACAGTCAGCTGCCTGTCAGGTGCCAGGATCCACCACATAATGCACGCACACAGGTCCCTCAACAACAGGTACAAATATGACTCTGTCATTGTACATGTGGGTGTGAATGACCTGAGACATGCCTCCCTAGGCTACATGGAAAGAGACATGGAGGAGCTCTGAGATTATGTAGCCCAGGTGGTTATGACCCTATCCCTGAGCAGCATCCTACCATCACCCAGAATGATACCACAGTACAAGCAGAAAATTATTGATTTCAACAATTGGCTAAGTTTCTGGTGTCATTTTAAGGGGATCCAGTACCTGTCTGCCTGGGATGACAAAACTGACAGACCTTGATGCTTTGCCAGAGATGGCATACATCTGTCACCCCTGGGCTTCCAGATACAGGCCAAGGCTCTTGCCACCCCTATAGTGCATTTTTTAGCTGGTGTTCAAAAGACCAAATTACCACCATAACAACTACAAACAAATGCAATCTGAGGGTCATGCTACTCAATGCTAGAAGTCTAAATCTCAAAATGCACTCGCTCAAAGCACTCCTTAAAATAGAGAACAATGACATTTGTGCTGTAACAGAAACTTGGTTCAAAGCAGCAGAAAGCACCCGTACACTACCAGGCTATAACTCATGCCATTTTGTCCCCAGAACTTGGACTGAAGCTTAAAAAAGGTGGTGATATTTTCATATTCATAAAGGATGCACACACCTCCTGACTGGTAGCCTAACATAACACATCAGAGATACTTCAGGTGCAGCTAACATTGAGTAAGAAAACGATTCAGGTCGTAACATCCTATAGGTCCCCAGCTATGTCCAAAGACTCACACTCCACGTTCCTGTGCACCCTGGAGAATATTATGTTCCAACCTAACACTCTCATACTGGGTGAATTCAAGTACCCCTCCATTAACTGGACCAGCTCATTCTTACCCCTACTAGAGGTAGCAACATCCTTGACCTGGTCATTACTAACATGATCGACCATTGCTCCACACCAATAGTCAACTCTTCCATGGTTAGATCCGAACATCACCTTAGAAATCCACATCCTTCCCACCACACACCCCCACCTGCAAAGGAAACCACCATGAAAAACTTTTCTAAAGCTAACTCTGGGATCCTAAAAACAGAGGTGGCTAACTTCACGGAACCAATGCAAATGGAGAATAGTTGTATGACCATTGAATCATACACCAATGCACTGTACAGACACGTACACAAGTGCATGGATCTTGCCATACCCAATAAAACCAAGACGACCTCCTCCAAAAAAGAAAGTCAAGCTGGTGGTCCCCTGCCATAAACAAACTCTACAACAGAAGGAGGAAACTGATGCAGAATAAGGTGAATTCCCAAGACTGGAAAAATTATCAGCCTCATCAAAAAGTGGAGATCCCTCTCCAAATCCTCTAAAGCTAGCTATGAAAACTGAATTGCAGCAGATAGTAAAGACAACCACAAGGCCTTCTTTACTTATGTAAAGAATCTCCATGGAAATACCCAGATTTGCTCTGAGCTACTGCACAATGGTACATCCTATACAGAGCCAACAGATATTGCCAATATACTGGCCAACAGATTCAGTGCCAATATTACCCCTCTCACCCCCCAAAGGAAAAATCACAATACCAGTAGATTGCCAGACACCCAGTGTTACTGCTGCAGAGGTTAAAACAGCACTGTCCAAGGCCAAGAATACAGCTTCTATGAGACCTGACAATATCCCTGGCTGTGTTCTAAATGAACTACAGAGTGAACTGGCACCTCACTTGTGTGCCCTGTTCAGTCACTGCCTCACCTTAGGCTTTGTCCCATACACCAATGCACTGTACGAACATGTACACAAATGCATGGATCTCACCATACCCAATAGAACCAAGATGCTCTCCTCCAAAAAAGGAAGCCAAGCTGGTGGTCCCCTGCCATAAACAAACTCTACAGCAGAAGGAGGAAACTGATGTGGAATAAGGTGAAGTCCCAAGACTGGAAAAACTATCAGCCTCAACACAAAGTTGAGATCCCTCACCAAATCCTCTAAAGCTAGCTATGAAAACAGAATTGCAGCAGATAGTAAAGACAACCACAAGGCCTTCTTTACTTATGTAAAGAATCTCCACGGCAATACCCAGATTTGCTCTGAGTTACTGCACAGTGGTACCTCCTATACTGAGCCAACAGATATTGCCAATATACTGGCCGACAGATTCAGTGCCAATATTACCCCTCTCATCTCCCTAAAGGACCAATCACAATACCAGTAGATTGCCAGGCACCCAGTATTACTGCTGCACAGATTAAAACAGCACTGCCCAACGCCAATAATACAGCTTCTATGGGACCTGACAATATCCCTGGCTGTGTTTTACATCAACTACAGAGTGATCTGGCACCTCACTTGTGTGCCCTGTTTAGTCACAGCCTCATCTCAGGCTTTGTCCCATACACCAATGCACTGAACGAACATGTACACAAATGCATGGAACTTGCCATGCCCAGTAGAACCAAGATGCTCTCCTCCAAAAAAAGAAAGCCGAACTGATGTGGAATAAGGTGAAGTCCCAAGAATTGGAGAACTATCAGCCTCAACAAAAAGTTGAGATTCCTCACCAAATCCTCTAAAGCTAGCTGTGAAAGCAGAATTACAGCAATAGTAAAGACAACCACAAGGCCTTCTTTACTTATGTAAAGAATCTCCACGGCAATACCAAGATTTGCTCTGAGCTACTGCACAATGGTATCTCCTATACTGAGCCAACAGATATTGCCAATATACTGGCCAACAGAATCAGTGCCAACATTACCCCCCCCCCCCCAAAGGACCAATCACAATACCAGTAGATTGCCAGTCACCCAGTATTACTGCTGCATAGGTTAAAACAGCACTGTCCAAGGCAAAGAATACAGCTTCTATGGGACCTGACAATATCCCTGGCTGTGTTCTACATGAACTACAGAGTGAACTGGCACCTCACTTGTGTACCCTGTTCAGTCACAGCCTCACCACAGGCTTTGTCCCTACTGAATGACGCACTGCTACAGTCATCCCTCTCCCCAAAGGAGGAGTAACTACAGACAATGGGAACTATTGCCCCATTACTCTGATGAGTCTGATAGGCAACGCTATGGAACACATTATCATGGACCTAATAAACATGTATATAGGGAATCTCCAAACTCTGAATCCACACAATTTGGTTTTGTGAAGGGTAGATCATGCCTGCTCAACCTAGTCGACTTCTTTGAGTCAGTCACCAGAGCTGTGGATGAAAGCAAGGTGGTTCATACAGCCTACCTTGATCTGGCCAGGGCCTTTGATACCATTCCACACTGAGGAATCATAGAAAAACTCACTAAGCTAGGCATCAACCCCTATATCAGTAGGTGGATTGCAAACTGGCTCACAGATAGAACCCACAATGTGAAAGTAGCTGACTCCAAATCAGACTGCTGACCAGTCACAAGTGGAGTCCCACAGGGTTCGGTCCTGGGTCCTCTCCTGTTTAGTATCTACTTCTCTGAAGACTAGGCCGACAAGATGGGACTGTGGCTGACAAAGTTCACAGACAATTCCAAGTTGAGAGCTATTATTAACTCAACAAGTGATGTTGACATCCTACAGAAAGGCCTCACTGAGACCAACAATTGGTGTCAGAACCATAGCCTTAAGCTCAATGCCAAAAAGTGTGTCGTCAACCCCTTTGGGATAAATACGGTTTCCATGAATTTCCACATTGATGGTAGTCCACGGAACACACAAGGCATTATAAGAGATCTGGGAACACAGATTGACAGCGACCTCTCTTTTGACCACCATATTGCCACTGTGGTCAGAAAGTCCTTCTTTGTGGCACATCTCATTACTAAGGGTTTTACATCCAGGAAGAAAGAGGTTATTGTCTCCCTCTACTCTTCCCTCATTAGGCCAGTCATCGAGTACAATGCTCCATTTGGCATGTACCTCACTAGACACCTGCAACAACTGAAGAGGCTGCAAAAGTACCTCACAAAGAGGATCCTAGGCCTTAAACACTTGTCCTAAATGGACAGACTCAAAAAACTCCAACTATTCTCTGTCTCATATCGCCTACTTAGAGGCGATCTCTGCTTGACTTACAAAGCCATGTCTGACCCAGCTCTGTTAGAAATTCTACATCTAAAGAAATCCCAGTCCCTCTGCACCACACGCTCCAGAGACCTCAACCTCATTACCACAATCAACAGAACATGCTGGAGGGACAGGTTCATAACTCAGAGACTGTCCATGCTATGGAATAGACTTCCCATACATGTCAAACAGAGCACCTCACTGGCCATCTTCAAAAGAAATCTTGACGAGTGGATGGGAAATAGAAAATTCACCCTCGGGATCACTCCAGTGATTCTACTCAACAGAGGCACTGGGATCTAAGGTTGGGTTGCACGATGCCAGGGTAATCCTGTGGGCTAGGCTTGTAAAGGCTCCAGGGCCATTAGCCTAGTACACGCCTATGAACCTATGAACCTATGAACAACTAATCCATCTTTAACTATTAATGCTACAGTAACAGTACTATATATAATTATGCGTACATACCACATGCTTCTCGCATCTGTGTCAGTCACGAGGTGTAGGAGTTCACATTTGAGGCCCACTCTTCTTCAGCTGTGGAAAAAGAAAAAGAGAAAAGAATTCCATCATGAATACCAGTCTTGACTATATTCAGCTTTAATATTATAATTACTCAATGGAACTTATACATATGCATAGGTTCATAGGTTCATAGGTAAGTACTAGGCTATGTGCCCGAAGGCATTTATAAGACTAGCCAGAATGTGTTGGCTTTCGCCATCCCCTTAGATTAGTTCCCTGTGCCTTTGTCCAGCAGAGCCACTGAAGTGATCCCCGGAGTAAACTTTATGTTTCCCATTCACTCGTCAAGGTTTCTCTTGAAGAGTGTTAGCGAGGAGCTCTGCCTAATGTAGATTGGAATCTTGTTCCAGAGCATGGGAAGACTTTGGGACAGGAATCGATCCCTTCAGCATGTCCTATTTATTGTTGCGGTGAGGTTCAGATCCCTAGATTGTGTGGCTTGAGGGGATAGGGTTTTCTTTAGGTGGAGCATGTCTATCAATTCTGGGTTGGACATGGCCTTGAATGTCAGGCAGATATCACCTCTGAGTAGGCGGTATGCAACCGAGTACAGCTAGAGTTTCTTCAGTCAAACTGCATAGGGCATCTGTTTGAGGCCAGTGATCCACTTGGTGAGGTACTTATGTGGTCTTTCCAGCTGTTGCAGGTGTCTTGTAAGGTACATCCCAAATGGGGATTGTACTCTATGATGGGTCTGATGAGTGATGAGTAGAGGGGCACAATGACCTCTTTTGATCTGGATGCGAACCCTTTTGTGATTAAGTGGGCCACATAGAAGGATTTTCTAACCACTTTGGCAATGTGATTATCAAAGGAGAGATTACTATCTACTTGGGACCCCAGATCCCTTATTACATCTTCCGTATTTAGGGGACTACCATCTATGTGGTAGTTTGTGGGTACTTTGTTTTTTCCAAAGGGGATAACTATGCACGTTTTGGCATTTAGCTTGAGGCCATGATTTTGATACTAGGTATCCATCTCAGTGAGACCCTTTTGGAGGATGTCTGTGTCAGCTGGAGAGTCAGTTATAGCCCCTAGTCTGCAGTCGTCTGCGAACTTGGTCAGCCATAGTCCTCCTGTGCTTACCTGTACATCTGAGAAGTATATGCTGAACAGGAAGGATCCTAGGACTGAGCCCTGGGGGCATCTGTGGGATGTTCCCCACCTGGCATTCCCTGATCCAACAAACATAGGTATCCCATTTCATCCTTTGAAGCTCATCGTAGTGATGATGGCATTGTTGTCCAGTGCATGGGATACTTGTCTCACTGGACAAAGCCCTTGCCACACTATTCCAGGCCTCAGACTTGTACTAAGAGCCTGTATAGTTACCCTGCTAGGGTTGATGCCTATGCTCCTTAATCAGAAGCCAAGAAAGACTTTTGACTCCTGAACATCCAGCACTGCGCATGGAAACACACACCCTCTCCAACGTCACCAGCCATGCCTATACAAGATCAAGCTGAATGTCTAATGTGCATTTCCCACCAAATCCACCTTAAATACCATATTTTCAGCCAATTACCCATATTGCACTTAGTGAGAGTGCACACTGTCTGCATTTTAATACATTTGAAAAAGCTGTGCTCTGCTTACCATCTCACAAATATGAGCCAAGTGCATTTGTTTGTGGGATGGTAAGCGGGATGCAGCTTTTAAAAATGTATAATAAACTAGACAGTATGCATTTTCAAGGTTATTTCATATACAGCCACTTGTGAAAATCTGCTATTCAACTCGGAGAGTAAATATAATGTCACATGGAAAAACAAAGTAATTAAAGTAAAGTAAAATGTGTATGGAATACACAGTATTCAAACCCAGGACCATGTGTACAGTGGTTCTAAATGTATAGTCCTTGCCACAAGAAAGATGAGACATCTCTTGTGTAACACTTTATTTGTATAATCTGCAATGTCACAGCAGTGTAAGAAAAGCTTGCTTGCCCTGTACTAGAACCCATAACCATCTGCACTCCAGTCCTCCATGTAACACCTGTCACTAAAAGATTAATTACATGAGGTCATCTATATTAGTATTCTGTGTTAGTTTCTTGGCATTAGCACAGCACAGCCTTACTTACCAGGTTTGCATGATGCACAGCAGTATTATTTGAAGGCATTTAGTTTCTATTTTTGGATGTCTGGGTCATATCTAAGACATGGGTAGTCCATTTGCTCAAACAAGGTAAGTATAGCCAAAGCAGTTTGCAGCAAGAGGTGCATCATGCAAATCTTGGAATAAAAGTAACAAAAATACAAAATAAAAAAGGAGAGAGGATTAAACAATTATACTAAGCCATACATAATGGAGGGGAAAAGGCCCAAAAATGCAAACAATATTGACGTATTGGTCTTACAAACTTAGAAAGTTGATTGACTAACAGGTTTTGCCTTAGCATGGATTTTCCGTAGTGTATGAAGTCTGAGTCTCAAATGTCTGCCATTATTTTCTGACTTCAGTCCTAAGAGATCTGGCAATAATTTGTAAACCACAATTTGACAAGTGATAGGCCAAAGATATAAGGTGGACATCTGGACATTCTAGGAAAGTTTGTACAGCTGAGAGGTATATGTAAGTGCTATCCACATCCACTGGGAGGTTTTGTGGCCAGATGCACTGGTGCATGCTGCAAAACCCTGTTCAAAAGAACAGGGCTTCATTAATATTGATTGTGCACCACTGCCATGGGCACTACTTCTTGTACAGGTTATCACCTTGTGTAGGCTCTACATGAACCCTACATGGAGTTTACTGAATCCTGGGGATGATTTCTTCAAGAGTATGTGAACTGTGAACAGTGTGCAAAAATATGTGTAGAAATGATACAACCTGAGAAATAGTTGGAAATCTGGAAAGATAAAATGTAGTGTTTATGTTACATACTGGTGAAGACTGTATAAATGTTCAAAGCATTACATTTAAAAGAGACTAGATTAAAGCCATCAGTGTATAAGTGGGGATAAAATGAATTCATAGGAATATAACAACAGTGAATACAATATTTATTTCCAGGTAACAGCTGGAGTAAGCACATCATTGCTTTGGGACCATTTTGCTTATTTTGGCATATGGAGGGAATTCATAGTCTGAATATACTAGTATAGTGTGGATTTGGGTGAAATGTTCAGAATGATGATTTACTTAAAGAATAAAACATTCCTATACTGATTATTTATGTGTACCATTATATTCAGATATATCCTGGAATGTTACCAGTAATTCATTCAGCAAGTACTGTTGTAACATTTAAGAGTAGAATCAAAGCAAAACAGGCCCACGCAATGTAATTAAGAAACAGGCAGTCTAAATGGGTAAACAACTCAGTAACTCTCATGAAGACAGTTAAAGTTTGTAACTGTACTGATGCACAAGATTTCAGTAAAGTTGGTAAAATAAGCTTTATGCAATTTCTACCAGTAAAGAAGTTTTTTTCTGTAACTTCAGAAGCAAAGTTTTATTTTGTTCTTAGCAATTATTAAAAATATTGTCAAAAAAGGTTCCAAGATGTGTACTTTCAGTTAAACTAATGGAAAGACATTTATCTGACACCTGGCTTATGGTATATTGTCAGCAACAAGTGTTTTAGCTATAGAAATCACACTGCATCTTTACTGTTTGGTTAATATAATTAAGGCCATATTAACTTTACCTGTGTCTCACTGATTTACAACCAAACAAAACAGTTATGACCAGAAAAAAAAAATAACCAGCCAAACTTCATCTTGAAGGATATTTCATTCTTTTATTTCATGGGCAATCCCCTTGCATCCACTTCCCCCATATGAAAGACTTAATCCCCTTATCCATTACTTACATATACCATCTCTACCATTGCACAAGTGAGAGGATAAGATAAACTTATTTAAAAAATTAAATCACTTTTAGTGCACACTCAGAATTCAGAGAATGATAGAGCCCTTAATGGGACCCATATGAACCAGTTTCATTTAGCAGCTCAGGTGCTGAAGCAAGTGAAACTCAGCAACTTACCATCAGCTTGTATTTCCCAGGGGAGGAACTGTGGCATTGTCTTTAGTTGGAGCATGATTCCCCTGGTCATAAATTCAGGTACTGGGGAAAAAGAGAGGACCTACACTGCCTACAGTAATACCTGTGATATTATCCTAGATCGTCCCATTTAGGATTATCTTTTCTTGCTTACCTGAAAGTCCCACCTCTAGCTGTGTATGTGATGTACACCTTCTCCTGACCTCATCTATGGGAAAGTGAGAGAGTGAAATGACTAAGGAAGACTACCCTCAGAGTCATTCCTGTCGGTATCATGGACCAGCACTTCCCCACAACTTCTTTAGCCAGCCTGACTGAGATGGATAACCCGAGACAGTGAAAGAAATTTCTCATGCTGTCCCATCAACATCTATTATTCAAACAGCATAATACAGTGTGAGAGATGTACATGTATAATATACTTGGAGGCATAAAATCTCACACACACTAAACTCAGACATCAAAATCGTCAGCAACACACCACACATGACACCTCTCCAAGGCCATTACAATACACATCATGTGCTGAGGTTCTAAGGATGAACTTTCCTAAACTTAAAAACCTCCAAAACACAATACAGGGACAAAGCACATGCAGGATATAAAACCTAGTTCCTCTCATAATATAAGGAGTCCCAAAGTCACAGATGCTGAGCCAGTAAAGTAGGTATCAACCCAACCATTCCTTCTTGTTATTGTTCAATCTATTGTAAGACATACAGATGTGACTCTTACCAGGCTAAGGAAGGAAAGAATGATGCTTAGTTGCTTGTCTGATGCCAGGATCTGTCAGATCACATATGCACTCAAGCACTTGAACAACAAGTACCAGGATGAGTCTGTTAATGTTCATGCTGGTTTAATGACTTGAGGTGTACCTCCCAGGATTATATAAAGAGAGACATGATGGAGCTCTCAGACTATGTCCAAGGCAAGTATGTGCCTAGTGTTAAGCAGTATTCTAACTTCTCCAAGGATGATGCCATGATATCAGCTAAAAATAATTGACTTCAATAATTGACTTAATTACTGGTGCCATTCAAAGGGGGTTAAATATTTGTCAACCTGGGAGGATATGATCAACAAACAGACTAGACTACACTGCTTCATTAGGCATGGCCTGCATCTATCCTTTCTAGGTATGCAATTATTGACGGTGACATTGACAACCTCCATTGTGCCTTTTTTTAGGCAATGTTAACATGATAAACCTACCAACATAACAAAACAAGCAAAGGGAAATTTGAAGGTGTTCATAATCAAAACTATGAGTCTGAACAAGAAACTCCCCTCCCTACAAGTTCTTCTCACCCTGGAAGACACTGACATCTTTGTATTGACTGAGATAATAGTGTGGAACACTCCAGCTGCCCAGGGATATAATGCCTTCCTCAAGTTTAGACCAGCTACTGTACAGTAGTCTAAAAAGGTGCAAGTGTATCAATGTGCATCCAGAAGACACTTACATCAAGCCTGGTAAAGCAGCATGATGCACCAGAGCTTTGTCATGTCCAAATAACCACCAGAAAGGTCCCATGCCTTAGGTTATCTAACATGAAACACCCTCTATGGCTAAAGAAAGCCCTATCTACAGGAACTAAAATCACTCAGTACTAAACTCAGTACCATTTTCCTAGGTGATCTAAACTGTCCAACTGCAGACTGGGAAACCTATATCAACAATAGTGCAGAAGCACAAAGATTCCTGGCCTTTGCCTATACAAATGCTCTGGAACAATTAGACAGAGAACCCACTATGGGGAATAACATCTTGGATCTTGTCCTTACGAATATGGGATTTTCTTCCACCATCCCTTTCTTATATTCATCACGTCTTATGTCTGACCATAAAGCAGTCTCCTTCAAAATAAAACTGAAGCCAGTGAACCCTTCTACACAAGATACCATCAGAAATTTCTTTAAGATTTACTATTCCTTACTGATACATTGGAAAGCTTCAAATTCCCACCAAATCCAGTTAACTCCACTGAATACACAGAACTGTGCCACCACACTATATTACAGATGCAGATGTACTCCCTAGGAACAAGTGCAGGGCAAACCCCAAAAACAAACACACATGGTGGAACCATAATTATCAACCAGCTTTATAATAAAAGGTAAATAATGTTGAACAAAAGTAGGAAAAAGAATTCCCAGAATGTTAGAGGTCTTGTAACAAAAATAAATAAACAGCCCAGGAGCTTAATAAAATCCCCAAGTTTGAGGCTAAAACAGCTACTCAAGCCTTAGACAATCACAAAACATTTTCAGTTATATTCATAATTTCAAAAGCACAATGTAGCAATGTGCTGAGCTGATTGAGAATGATGTTACCTACAATGAGGCTGAAGATATATACTACTACTGGCTGATAAATTTAGCTGTAACTTTACCCCTCTCTCCCCTCCATCTGTTCCTCAAAATATACCTGAAAGTCACTTACCTCCAGCTATCATGCAAAAACAAGTCTTAAATGTGCCATTAAAAGCTAAAAATACCACAATAAATGGGTCCTGACAATATCCCTGGATGCATCTTAAATAGCGTAAACCATGATTTAGCCACACCACAAACAAAAATGTTCAATCTCTGCCTCCATACAGATTTTGTACAAAGTGAATGGAGAACAGCTACAGTCATTCACTTGCATAAGAGAGGACCTTCTACAGACCTAAGTAATTGCAGACACATAAGTCTCACCATCCTCATGGGCAAAGCCATGGAAAGACTTATCATGGAAATGATCAATAATTATATAGTAAACCTCCAGACACTGGATCCAACCCAGTTTGGTTTCATCAAAGGCAGGTCATGCCTTCACAACCTGGTGGACTTCAATGATTCTATGATTGCTCATAGACATAAACCAAATGTCCTTTACTCCAGATCCTTTAAAAATGTAAACTAAAGTAAAGAATATACACACACACACACACACACACACACACACACACACACACACACACACACACACACACACACACACACACACACACACACACACACACACACATACATATATATATATATATATATATATATATATATATATATATATATATATATATATATATATATATATATATACATGGATCTACTTTGTTCAAAAATACGTTACATTGAACAAAGTAGATGCCCACTTCAGTGAAAGTGCATTTCAATGAAAGTGCACTTTTGCTGAATCCTAGTCGCCTTATCGGCAGACTAAAAAAAAAAAAAAACAGAAAACATGTTTTGCAGGGGGGCAAGCACCCCTGCATCCGCATGCAGGGGGCTGCACCACTCACACCCCCCCTAGTTAAATATACCAACAATGAGATCGCACTACAGCGAGGAAAAGGGAGTATTCTCATTCCACGCTGCATTGTGATCTCTCTACTTCATTTTCGAAGTTTTGGTACTTTGAATAACTGGGCTCGGCCAAGTGTGTTTGAAGTACTGAAACTTCAGACAAATGAAGTATATATATATATATATATATATATATATATATATATATATATATATATATATATATATACACACACATACATATATACCCTAATAGACAAAGTGCTACTTGCATTTGCATTATGAACATTTTAGTGAATTTAAAGGAAAAATTGCTCAATGAAAAAGATCATTAATCATTAAAGATGTCACTGCATAACCCTCCTTTACAGACAGCATGAAGTGCTGCTGTAATAATAAAGCTTAAACATGTTGTGAAGGATAATACAAGAAAAATATACAGGCTACATATGTGCCAAGCCATTCATAGCTGCCACAGAATGAAGAAATAAGTAGAAATTAGCCTGGAGAGTTCCAGTAGTGTACATAAAATGATCCAGAAAATGTCTTAAGTAATTACTAGACTATCTGCCCTTATAGAAAATTTTAAGTTTAGCCAATTTCCCTTAATGAGAATCAAACCCTGTACTTTTTGTTTGTGAGAAACACCTTACCCATTATATCAACCCCCACCACCTCAGTTAAATCATGAGTATGAAGCTTGCTTGACAAAAATCTGCTATGAGGAAAGAAATATAGTAATGATTTTAATTAAAAGAACAAATACATTTTGTGCAATACTTTGTGTTTAAAGATAGTAAAATATACATTGTATACAAAGCTTTGTGTTTTAAGATGGTAAATTGGTATTAAATTGTATACGGAATGAAGCATTGGCAAGAGTAATTGAGTTACACTAAGGTACTGTGAAATACCGCATAACTGTCCAGATTTTCTTAGAATGTCCAGAATTTTGCTTTATATCTTTGGTCTGTTCCTCATAAAATTTGTGGGTTTCTGGCAAATCATTTGGATGATTTGGGGATTAAAGTCACTAAATAATGACATACATTTTAGTTTCAGACTTCATATCCCTCAGACAATGCATGCTAACATAAATCCTGTTATTCTAATGACGTTCTACGTTTATAAGCGCAATATTTAAAGTGTGTCCCTGTTTCTGAGCCTTTGCCCTCCCCATTATGTCAGGCTTTGCCCAGATTTCTTGCACTACGAGGCTGAGAGATACCAGCATGACAGGTCATACTGGTTAATCTGAGTAGGAAGTTCAGACCTGTGAAGTGTGTAAATTGTAGCACAATAAAAAAGGTGAAAATACAACAATGATGGCCACATAGGTTTTGGAGAAATTTGAAAACAAAAATGCATCAATTCCTGTTCATACTGGAGATGAAAAAATCCTGAGAAAAATATGGAGATGTTTGCAAAAAACAAATATGTTTCATCATACTATAAAAATAAGGAACTGTGCCTGGGATGTCCTTGTCTTGTAAGGACTCAAAGAAGTGTTCAAAGGAATGTCTGATGAGATTTCTAAAAATCACTTTCTCTAGGATTCAATCCCAGTGCAGAAAATGAGACTCCCAATAGTATGGTACTTAGTGAAGTTCCTTGTACAACAGCCTGAGAAGTTCAGATCACATGACTCCCTTCATTATATGTGGTTTAGAAGACTGATCAGAAAGCAACTTGGTAATTAGTATAAAACACTGTACAATGTCAACTGACAATGATTAATACTGAGATATGTTGCTGCTGTATTGATAATGTGTTTCTGATACAAGGAAATGTTTTGTTATTAGAGGAATAGAAACTTAAAGCAATAAGACATTTAAATGTCCTGCTTTATGTTCTTAACATAAACTATATGGTTTTAGTTGGTTTTGTTGAATGTCTTCTTTGATGAATTGTGAATCCACTGTCTAATTTTTTTTTATTCACAGTTCATCAAAAAAATTAATATTGTGGGATCAGACTTAGTGTGAGATTGGCTCACAACTGAATTTAGGGAGTTTGCCCTTTTCCCCATAAATGAGCAGTCTGGAACTGCCTTGCCCTCCTTAGCAATACGTGCACGTCCTAACTCTGGCCCTAACCCTAACATGCAGCTTAGCTTACAATGGGAAACTGATGTATAATAAATGAAATATCTCATAGTGTAAGTTTTTGGAAAGAGTTTCAAGCTAGGCAGTGAAACAGTATGTAATTACTGATCCTACTATATGTGCTTTATTTATTTATTGCTTTTGTTTACCAGGAAAGTCTGACTGGACATAAGTGATGAAATTCTGGCACTTGGCTATAATATCCTATATAACGACCAAAAAACAGAAAAGGAGGTGGTGTGGCAATATTATTTAAAAAACAGCTTAATATTGAAACATTGGATATAACTACCCCACCTTAGGTAATGCAGAAATAATTGTTACAAGGCTAAAAATTAACCCCAAAACATTTATCAGTATATTTGGATGTTACTTCCCACCCAGCAACAATATACCCATCCTGGACAGCCTACTCAAATGGACCTCTGAATCACTCCCACATGAAACCATTATCTTGGGGGACTTCAACATAGACTGGCTAACTTGTAATTCCAGTATCACCTTTAACTACATCAGCCTCCATAGATTCTCCCAAACCATTCAATCCCCAGCAAGAATTGATAATTCAACCAAGAGGCAGTCAGTCCTTGACTGGGTACTGACAAACTGGCCAGCTCAACTCAGTCAGTCAGGCTGCTTCCCTGACAGACTGAGTGATAACTTCCCAATATTTGTAGTAAGACATCAGACTTCTCTAAAGAAGTCAACCACTTATCAACTAACAAGAAATAAAAAAAAAAACTTCAACCCCACAAAATTCATTATCACTCTGAAGAGTTGCGACTGGAATCCTTTGAAGCTTCTCAAACTTGAAGAAGCTGTTAAGTACTTTAACTCTACCTTCTTAGACATCTTAAATTCGCAGCCTCCTCCCAGAACCATCAGAATTAAATCCAACTTTGTCCCTTGGCTGAGCAAAGTGACCAGATCCATACTGAAAACCAAAGACAAAGTCTGGGCTCATTGGCACAAGACTAGAGCCCATGCCTCAAAGCAAACATACCTTGAACCGAGAAACAAGTCAAAGAAAATGGCCAAGCTAGACAAACCTAAATGCTACCACAATATACAAATGAAGTATCAAAATGACCTAAAACATTCTGGACTGCCATTAACAACATTCTCCTTCCAGGAAAATCTAACACCCCCTCTCCAACCACTTCTGTTACTTCAGAAAATATAGCCACTCAATTCAACCAATACTTTACAGAATCCATACTAGCCCTATCTAAATCTCAGTGCTCTTCCTCCTCAGACAAACTACTTAGATCTCCTAGTAAGAATAACTCCTTTCCCTTTCAACCTGTCTCTGTAGATATGATTAAAAAGCTGCTTAGAAAACTAAAGCCCACAACACTGGCCGCTGATAAACTTCCAGACGAATTTCTAAAAATCACAGCTGACACAATTGCATACCTAGTAGCCATTCTTAGCAACCACTCCATATCCGAAAACCTAGTGCCGGAGATCTGGAAAATTTCTCATATTATTCCACTCCACAAAAGGGGCAACTCAAAAGAAATGACCAATTATCATCTTATAGCAATACTATTGCCACTTTCCAAAATCCTTGAGAGGTGTATACACACACAAGTCATGGACTACCAAAACACTCAAATACTTCTCACAGATAGACAATATGGCTTCCATCCTTTTCATAGCACTACCACAACTCTTATATCATTCACTCACACAGTAAATAGCCAAAGAAGCAATGCCAAATATGTTTCTGCTATCTTTCTTGATCTCTCAAAGGCCTTATACATGGTCAGCCACAGTAAAATTATTAAAGTTTTTTCAGAATTAAATGTTAGCGAACTCTCTATTACCTGGTTTGAAAGTTATGTGACAGGTCAACAGCAAGCAGTCCATTGGCAGCAAGAACTCTACCCTCTACTGCTTGTCACACTTGGGGTCCCCTAAGGTTCTATCCTGGGACCCCCTACTCTTCTCCATCTTTACTAACAACCTCCATAATTCTACACTACATGCTTTAGCCATCCAATACGCTGATGACTCCATATTAATCTGTGCATCTTCTTCTCTCAAAGAACTGAAGTCACTAACTCAAGCCTCCTTTCTCTATATTGAAGCATGGCTTACCAACTCCCAACTAATGTTGAATCCCAATAAAACAAAACTCCTGATCTTCCAGCCCACAAGTCACACATCCCCCACTCTGACATTCAACATCATATCCAGTAACAAAACAATTATCTCCCCTGTCACCCACACCAGACTACTGGAAGCTGAGATTGATTGTACCATGAAATTCAATATCCATATCTCCCTTACCATGAAAAAGGTTCATAAAAAATTCAGTATGCTATACAGAAATAAGCAATTTCTCACAAAAAACACAAAGGCCAAAATAGCACAAACACATCTCATCTTTACCTTTCTCTATGCTTCTCCACGTATCAATCTTAGAAAATCAGCTACAACTAAATTAGATACCTGCTACAACAAAGTTGCTAAATTTGCCACTGGAACCCCACATAAATCACACCACTGCTTAGCTGTTAAACAGCTCAATGGGCTTGAACTTCCTCACCTCATCTTTTATAACCAACTTTTACTAACCCACAAAATTCTTTACCATCTTGAAAAAAAAAACAAAAACTACAAAATTTATTACATCCCTACACCAGTAAAAGGGTCCTTCACTCCAATAGCAAATTCCTCCTTGAAGTAACAAAAGCCAATAATACTGCTGGTGAATCCCTCTATTCAAATTACATAGCTAAAAATGGAATACCTTGCCCACTGACATCTCAACCATATCCTCCTTATCACAATTTAAAGCATCTTTAAAAACACACCTTGTAAACTCATGGACCTGCTATTGTGTCAGTCCAGGCTAACCTAAAATCCACCACCCTCTTTTTGTTCCATACCCAACTGTACTCACTTCATTCTAACATCAGATGGTTTCTTCTACAAAAAAAAAAAAAATAATAATAATAATAAAAAACATTGTCTCTAGCTGACTCGACTCATTTTATATAAGAATTGCTGTACGTAACTCTAACCCTGTTAACTCATTACCTGTTCTCTTCTTCATCTTCTTCATAACACTTCTTTCTAAACCAATTACAATTGTATATACAAATAATACTATATACTGCTATGATTGTTTTAATTGTACTATGCAAAGTATCTGTGCCTGTTTTATAAATACTATGTACTGTGTTGTATGATAAGCGTTACTCTATTTAATTGTACTATGCAAAGTTCTGTGACAGTGTTATACATATGCTATTCTATCTTTTTTATGTGGAGCTTTTCTCCCAGGGCATCCACTGAAAAGGCACCTCTGTCCAGTCAGACTTTCCTGGTAACCAAATGTAAAATAAAATAAAAATAAAAATAAATAACAAATAAGTCCTATTTTCAGTGGAAGCCTGGGAGAAATGTTTCATTTTACAGAATGAGTAGAAGGCAGTTATATAAGATTTGCATAATAAATGTACATACATACATAGACTAGGAATGATATGACAGTTAATCAAAAAATAATAAATATACATGCATAGAACAGTAAATGTGCATGCACAGAATAGTAAAAGAACATACACAGAATTATAATGATATGTCAGTTAATGCAAATATGACAATTAAATGACGACTACAGTAAAATATTAGCTAATATGAAGCTTAGAAAATTCCAGTTACTTTCAAATGGAATTTGATAAAAACAGATATTGAGTAGGAGACAGTGAAGTAATTATAGGATGAAGATGGTTACAAATTATGAAGGAGTATTGTGGAGGTCCAGGTAAAAGGGAGATAGAGACAGTAGTGGAGAGTGGTAGATCATAGTCAGATAGTTACAGATTGTGAAGAAGTAGCTGTATTATTGATAGTGCCATAAAAGAGTTGTGACAGTAAGGATATGGTAATTATCCAGGCACATTACATGTACAAAGCTGGCACATTTGTACGTATGACTTAAGTTGAGTTTTAAGTGATTTTAGGGAGTGTTCTTGACATATTGCTAATGGGATGGAGTTCCAGGCTTTAGCACGTTAGTGGGATAGTAGTGATTTGTCAGCAGAATTGTTGGATTTAGCTACATGTAACAGGTATTTGTCTGATGAATGTAGTGGCATGCAAGAGTCATATATTTGTATGAGGTTAGAAGTGGATCAACAGTTGTTAGGATTATATACAATGTTATGGATTTGTGGAAGTTGTGAGTAGGTTAGATAATGTTGGTTATTTTTTTGATTATTAGAAAAACATAATCACATAAACACACACACACACACACACACACACACACACACACACACACACACACACACACACACACACACACGCACACACCTATACACACATGGGCTCACCGCACCTGTACCCACACATGTTATGGTTAGTCATTTTTGTTGTTTTCTTCTGTTTGAATTACTGTTTCCAACTGATTTTAGTGGGGTTCCAGGCAGAAAGTCAAGAAACTAAAGATTAATGAATGAAAAAATATGATTAAAAGGGAGCAAAGCTATGTATTTTAAGACTGAGCTTATAATAGTTCAAAGAATTACTCTCAATCCAAGGTACCATGAACTTGGGGTCAGTATACATAAGTAGTAGTGAGATTAATGGTTCATTGGGGGTAAAGCCTCTATGCAATAGTGCTTTAAAAGAGTAACAGAGAATTATTTGCTAGAGACTTCATCCCTCAGTTCTCTCTATCAGCCTGCTCACTCCCTTGGGAAGCATGCCCTAAAGCACAATCATTGTATTCCTACTTATAGTGATGGGTATCGAATTAAGAAGTTTTTACTTTGTTAAGTCTTGATGCCCCCCCCCACGCTCTCATGAGGTCTCTAGTTTCCACCAAAGGATTCTTCTAAAGGACTGCTTGTCTCCAATATGCAACCCACACACTCTCCCTCATGAAGAGAGGCTAGCAAGCTGAATTCTATCACTCCTTCCTTCTCCACATTAGTTCCTGCTGGTGTCTCGGCCACCAACTGAACTCAGGTTATCAGGAGTATATTCAGGTCGATATCCCTCTAAGCTAATGGAGCTGACTATTGTAGTGAGTTTTTCAGTTTAATTGACAAGTTGCTGTTATTGCACTTTTAATTCTAATCATTAGTTAGATGAGCCTATTCCATGAAGTCATCTCAGTGGACTGTGGTAAGTGAATAAGTTGTCTGTGAATACATTTTAAGCAGTTTCCTCAAGGTTTAGGGAAAGGGTTTACTAAGGAGGTATTTTTTTGTGGTACCAGTTAATCTTCAGGCATGTTTTAATAGTGTAGAGTAACACAGTGAAGGATATATTAGTGTTTGTTAACATCATAATTTAAATGTGTTTTAATTATTTTACACTTGGTTTAAATGGGATTAGGCCCATTTTAAAGCTAATGCCATCTTCTGATTGGATAGGTGCATTTGTTATTTTATTCTATCTCTTATTTTTATTTTTTTTCCTCTGATAATAATGTTGTTTTTTCTGTTGGGTTGATGTAGTTTGGTATTGTTGTTTAGCACGTATTGCAGTATCAGTGACCCAGCATATAGCACTCATATCTTTGTTGCTAGAAAATCAGAAGACTATGGACTCTTTTCCCACACCAAGAACTTGGATTCAGTTTCCAGTACAGGTATTGCAGGGCAGCTTAAGAGGAGTGTTATTTATCAAAAAGACCATGGGGTACTTTATTTATGAAAACTGTATTTACACACAACATAATTTATTTACAAACATTTGTTTGCAATGCGTATGCTAGCATATAATTTATACAATGACAATAATAGAAAAACAGAAAGAAAAATATTATAATACTGCAAATATGTCTCCATCATCATAATGCACCATACTTTCATCTTCATTATTCATTTTTACCCTCCCTACTGTTTAAATTATAACCAAAACTTTATTTTTGTCATAATATTAGCTGCATCCCATCTGTATTATTCAACAACGCCCACTGTAATCTTCCACATAATCTGTGCACTACAAAAAACATCTTATTCACTTGGTCTACATTTCTTTATATACCTTTGCGTATTCCCCATATAGTAATACATTTCATCTCTTTTCCTTCCCACAGCTTATTTGATATATTGCAAAATACTTTAGTTCTAGAGCATTAAGCAAAAAGATTTCCCTTCCTCTCCCCCTTACACACGAGACTTCCTTTCATCTTGGTGCTTGCACATCACCGATGCTTTCACTGGTATCATTATTCTTCATAAAATATCCTTTTGATTCATGAACTACCCCAGTCCCTTTTTTGCCTTCTGTTGTTAGTAATAATGTATTTTAGCCCCCATTACTCCATAAAATAAACCCTCCATCGTTATTTCCTTATACCAATGATTTCTTCCTTTCTTTCAGCATATTACCCATATTTGGCTTCCACAAATCAAATTTCTTCCTAAATTCACACATTTGCCCTTCATACTTCCATTCCTTTTTGATGACCATAATGCCTCCTAAACTATTTCATAGTTTTTAGTATACATTTTGCTAATATTTTTTTTTTCATATGTTATCAACCGCAAAATCCAAGACATACTCAGCAAAACCAGACATACTGTGGGTTGCATTAAACCAAATCTCCATTATGTCTGTTCAGTATAAAATACATCTCTTTATAGGATTCAGCCTTGAACTCCACATGATTTTAACTACAGCTTCTAATAATTCCTTTCCTTTATGTATAGACAGCATATATGTTACCACACACAAGTTAACTTCTCCAATATCGCTGAATGCATACAAATATTTTCCATTACTTTTACTTAAAGGACTTCCACAAATGTCCTACTTTTTTATTTCCTGCAATATTCTATTTCATTGCCTTTCTATGACCTGTACAGCACCCTACCACAGTCAATCCCTAATACTGAACCATTTCTATTATTAAACAGGACTCCTCCTGATATTTTACATCCCCATATCCCTATGTCTCTCCCTACTTACTTAGACAATAGAATAAGTTATAAATATTTTTTCTGTTATCTCCATTGCATCTTACACCCACAAAACAATACTAACCAGAAAAACTAAATAATTTGCTTAATTTTCCTCAGTACACAACCATAGCTATTCATACCTCTCTCCATTTTCTAAATAATCATCAACATCATCATCATCATCATATTTATGGTAAATAATAACCCTCATGGTGGGTGCCCTTTTCTTTTCTTATCCTAACCTCCTTACTTAACCATTTGCTTGCACTCTCATCCATGAATTTTGAAACACTGCTTGCCCTTCGGCTTTTTCCTGGTAAGGGGTCACCACAGCAGAACTCCGGTCCACTAATGATTGGCAGTAGATTTTTATGAAACGCCGAGGTGCCAGCTCGACACCCAACCTTCAATGAAGGCACACCCATTTACGCACGCATGTCTTTTGAACGCTACCCAACTGCGGGGAGGACATGCAGACTCCACACAGAAGGCACTCCCAAGCCAAGCCGAGAATCAAACGGGAAAACCTCTTGCTGTGAGCTAACAACGCTACCACCGTACCACCGCGGCTATATGAATTTTCAAATACTGATTTCACTAAATGAATTACCCTTCTGTCATCCCCCAGATTCGGCAGAATTTTCTATAACTGTCCCTTTTTCACTTTATTAGCAGCTCCATAATATCACACACTATCATCTTCTCCTTTCTTCCTTTGTTGTTAAAATAATCCACAACCTTTTTTACCCCAACTAAAACCTCCACCACGTTTCTTCTTTGAACTCCATGTATACCTTCCTGTAAAGTATTACTAAGTACTAATTCAAATATCTTTTGAATGCCATTATACTTACTTCAATCGGTGCTACATAACGTCTCCAATTTTTAACTTACAGCAATCATCTTTCTTCCACAAAAACATACTTAAATTCACACAGATCTCCTGGTTTTTAAGCCCTCTATTAGTCATCCATTTGCAAGTTCCAGAAAACAACATTCCTCTTCTTTATCCATCTCCTTATATAAAAAAAACATAACCTAACACATCCATTCCAGGAAAATTATCCTACCCCCTTTCTCCTATTACACTTTTCATTTCCTCTAAACTTACTTTTTTTATTCATCATCATTATTCTGTTTTATTTGGTTGTTGCTCAACCACCTCTTCATTTCTTATTTTATCATACCTCTTATGAATTACTGTCATACTGATTCTATTGTTCTATTCTTATCACACACAAATACATTTCCCCTTAACTCTATTCTTTCATATTTCTTTATTTGGTGTGGGCTGTCCCATGGCAAGCTCATGTGTAACCAAGACTTTAGAAGGTCATGAAGACTGGAATGGATCCATCACCAGAGGTGAAGATCCCTTCCATGAATGAGACAAAATTCTCTTCATGAAATCAAATGCTGAAGCAGAGGCTGGTCATCTAGGAAAGGAGCCTCCTTGATCCATAGACCTAGGGGAAACTGCAGTCCCAGCTTCCAACCCATAGGTTCATTGGTTCATTGATTAGTACTAGGCTAATTCCTCTTGTGGGCCATTTTAAGCCTAGCCAGTTACCCAATTCTGAGAATCAAACCGTGCATTTTGTGTCTGTAAGGTAAACACCTTAACCATTATGTCAACCTCCCACCCTTATGCCAACCTTCTACCTTCTAGCATTAAGACCAAAGCTAAACTATCCAGGGCTGATGCTCTGAAGGGCAGAAATGGCTCCGATAACCTCAGTGTCAACTTTGAACCAGTCCCTCAGTCATGACCCTACAGGACTAGGATGCATACAGCTCCTATTGGTCCACAGTTGAATACTTCAAGGCAAAGGTTGGTACCATGGACAACGTGGACCATTGGAAGGATGACATGGGTTGCCATTGTATCCAAAGTCACTGGAATCAAAAGATGGACTGGATGAGTGACTAGTGTTGAGGTCAAAGAGGAAGCTTCCCCTACTTTGGAGCCAAATGAAAGGGAATGATCCTCATTTTCAGCCAGGCATTCAGAAAACTTCACATGATCTTATCCATGTCTGATTCCTTAATGATTCTGGTGTATTTTGCAGGCCATGAGAAAGCTGTACAAGATGACTTACTGAGTCAATTCAAAGGCTGTTCAATTTCTTGGATCCGGAAATGGCAACCTGGACCCAATGACAGGAAAGCTCTGAGGAAAACTCCAGATCTGTTGTAGTAGCTAAGAAAGGGGAATGGAGCAAACCAGACACAGGAGGCACCAACAATAAGATACCTGGCACATTCAGTTATGGAGATTTAATTGGGTCATATTCTGGAGCCAATAAAGATGGGGAGCATTAGCTAGGGTGATCAGATTCAAAACAGTTATTGAGGAGGCCAAGGGCCTTGGGTTCTTCATTTCCAGCTCAACCTCAAAAGGGGGCACAATAGGTCTTTCCCTATCTTCTGTTTGCTTTTCTCAAGATTTCTTTTCTTTTTTTCCTTCCTGTCTCTCTCTCTCTTTTTCTTTGTCTTTTTCTTTCTTTATTTCTCTCCGAAGATGTTTTAGAAGGAGAAGGGGAAGTAAAAGCCTAGAAAGGCACAGCAAAAGTGGCTGGAAGCATATCCTTTACTACAAGCTTTGCCCTTTGATCAACCCAAGCCCTGGCTCCAAATGCAGAACAGGTCTGACAGTCTGAATCTAAGTGTGTATATCCTAAACTGTAAACAAAGTGATCATGGGTATTCTGAGGGTGTAACATGTGCCCACACCTCAAATAAGTTTAGAAGTCTGAATCCACAGCACATAGTAATCAGCAGTATTTACTGAGGATACAAATGCCAAGGGACAATACACAAAAACAAGCCAAGGTAACAACAAAAAAAATGCAAAATCTGTTACAACACTCACTACTGGGAAAGAAAATCTTTTTTTTTTTTTTTGGCTATAAAGGCACAGTTAAAAACAGATGTTTAAATGAGATGCTTGCTTAAGGCAAGTAATGAAACTAATACTACCCTCCCTACAGCTGTCACCAGAAAATGTTAGGTGAAAGCAGAGTTCATGCAAACAACTATGAAACTAAGCATGAAACAAGAAGAAAACTATTTCTTATACAATCAAATTAATGGAACAGTGTACTACGAAACCATGAAAAAAACAAAAAATGCCACTCTGGTTGAATCAACCTAATTTTATTATACTTAGGAATAAAATAAAAACGTTTAAGTGCTTTCGTTCAAACTGACATTGAACTTCTTCAGAAACAAGCAAATGCTAATTAACAATCCCTTATATAACCTCTCTTGAATATGGCACCAGAAAATTCCTCTGATTCTTAAAGTTATACACCTCACTTAATAAGAAATGCTTCCAATGGAATAAAAATATACTTGACCATAAGACATCAATGCCAGTATACACCTGCTAAAATATAATAGAAACATTTTTATAAAAGCATATTTGTAGTGACAATAATAAGGTTAATAAATGAAATATTAAAGTTTTTATTTTATTCCTAAGTGTAATGAAATTAGGTTGATTGAACCCGAGCGGTGTTTTTTTGTTTTTTCCTGATTTCTAATAATATCAAAATAGCTATTTACAACTATATTATAGAAAGATGTGGCAAACTCTGACAATAACTATTGCAAATTAAAACATCTAGGTCAGATCTAAGGTGACAGAAAATAAATGTATTAATCTGAGGCTCTTTATATATTTTATCTGCTTTATCAGAGATTGATGGCTGGATATGAGGATGATTACAGGCAACATTCAATACATCCTTGAAAACTGGTAGTATAGGAGGTATGGGTGGGAAATACAGAAAATCCATTTGTAGCATATTGTAACATCCCCTCAGTTCATTGGGAATGTCTGTTTGCTTCCATAAAAATATCTCATTTATCCTGGCTATGGTCTGATCAAAGAAAATTTCCCCCACCTGACGAAAAGATATTGCATTTTCTTCAGAATCAGAAAACTAGGCTTAAGAACGTGAAGGACATTGTGTGTCATCTCCGTCAAAATCAGAATTATCAGACACAATTTCCTCAGAAAATTCTGCCTGCCTATAATGCCTTCTAGATGCCAAGATTCATAGCTTGCAATGCATGCTTTGCTAAGGTAAGAAAAATAATCTTTCTTAACAATAACTACTTCTTGAGATAAACAATATTTACTCTTTTTTTTTTTTTTTTTATTTTTATAGTAGTCCCTATGGAAGCTTACTTGGTCCAATGGTCTCTTTCCTTGGTTACCCAATGAATTTTCTCCCAGCCCTAAATAAATAGTTCTCCCATGCCTGAATTAGTCACTAGAGTAACCAAAGAGGACATGACTGACCCCTGGTATATTGTGGCCAACAAGACTACACCAGGAAAAGCCAGAAATGAAAATGAGTGGTCTGAGAAACAACCAGTGACCACTGTAGATTCACCGACTAACAGCTGAGGCATAGTTTGAGACCACGTAGTCAACAAGGACTCCTTGGTAAGTGATTTTTTTTTCTAGGAACGGTGGGAATGGAGCAAGCAGAACCAGAGTAAGTATCCATGCTGTAGCCAAGTAAGAGAAGGCAGAAGCCAAAAGCCGTAAGGTTTGCTGGAATGTGTAGGTCAGAAAGTAAGTTGTCACTGTCTGTACACAAGTAGCAAACTTACATTCACATCTTCTCTCAGCCACTTCGCAAACTAAAAACAGAAGCAGCACACAGTTTCCCCATAAGCACTCCTTTTACTAAAGGAAAACCATTGACAGTAAAAGAAAAATTCCAGGTAGGTTATCATGAAGTGATCATAAGGACTGCAGAGTACAAATCATGTCCCTGCTTGTCTAAAAATAAATCTTTTAATCACAATTTTAAACTGCTTACACAAACAAAACATATATTTAGTCAACATTGTCCCCAAATTGCCTAAATAATACAAGTAGCTATAAATAGAGTCCCAGACATAAACTTTATATTAAATAAAATACCTTGTTTCTTAAAGGGGAAATACCTTTTTAGACAGAAAAATAAATTAAATATATTTATCTTAAAAGGGCAACAATTTCTGTGTAGAGGGGTCCCCAGAGTCTTTATTTTCTGCCAGAAGAAAAGAGATACCCCCCAAAGTAACAAGAAAGTACTAAAAAAACTTCAGTCCTTCTAGCCAGTCAGCAGTCATAGTGATGGTATATGGCAAGAAGCCAGAGCTTTGTGAAGCTGGCTGGCTGGTTATTACCCAGACAGGGAAACAAATCATATAGCCTAAATGTTATTGCAGCAGTGGGAACAATGTACACCAAAATGTTTTTCAAACAGAATGACAAAGGTCCAATAGGAAAAAAGGAGGAAGGTGAATATTTAGCATATTGTTTTCACTTTCAAAGGCACAGATGTAGTACATTTTGATGCATGTCTTCTGTTTGATACCCAGATATCCTTATATTTTATCAAGAGCTATTTTTTCTAAATGCATAACTTTCCATTTAATGAAAGCAATATATCTTTTGGACTGTATGTGAGAAATTAAAGGATACCAAGACTACTTTTCTAGGGTATACTATAGAAGAGACTTTAATAACTACTTGCTTCCTGTTAACATTTGCATTTATATTTTATAGGTTCATAGGTTCATTAGGTACTAGGCTATTGGCCCGAGGGCCTACGAAGGCTAGCCAACAAGGTTCCCTGGCTTACACCACCCAAGAAAGTTATTTTCCTGTGCCACTGTCGAGCAGAGACACAGAAGTGATCCCTGGGGTGTATTTCCCATTTCTCATCCACTCATCAAGGTTTTTCTTGAAGAGTGCTAATGAAGAAGTTTGCTTGACATAGATGGGTAGCCTGTTCCACAGTATGGGAAGTCTCTGGGACAGGAATCTATCCCTCCAGCATGTCCTGTTTATTGTGCTGGCAAGGTTTATGTCCCTAGACCATGTAGCTCGGAGGGATTGGGATTTCTTTAGCTATAGCATGTCCAACAGCTCTGGGTTTGACATAGCTTTATATGTTAGGCAGAGATCACCTCGGAGTAGGCGATATGCTACGGAGTAAAGCTGGAGTTTTTTGAAACGGTCAGTGCAGGGCATCTGTTTGAGGCCAGTAATCCTCTTTGTGAGGTATTTCTGTGGCCTTTCCAGCTGCTGCAGATATCTTGTGAGGTACATTCCAAAAGGGTCGTTGTACTCTATAATGGGTCTAATGAGTGTTGAGTAGAGGGGAACAATCACCTCTTTTTTCCCGGATGATAACCCTTTTATGATGAGATGTGCCACGTGGAAGGACTTCCTGACTACTGTGGCAATGTGACTATCAAAGGACAGACTACTGTCCACCTGGGTCCCAAGGTCTCTTATCACATATTCGGTGTTAAGTAGACTGCAGTCTATGTAGTAGTTCATGGGTACAGAGTTTTTACCAAAGGGGATGACAATGCACTTTTTGGCATTGAGCTTGAGGCCATGGCTCTGACACCAGGCATCTGTCTCAACGAGGCCCTTTTGTAGGATTTCTACATCATTTGGGGACTTGACTATGGTTCCTTGTTTGCAGTTATCTACAAACTTCATTAGCCAGAGTTAGCTTCATTTTGCGGCGGGGCATAATATGAAATATTGTGATGGAAGGCAGAAAAGTATGCCAGAAATGTCAATTTCTACTGCAGTATGCTAGTGATATTCCTATCTATTAATCAATATAAAAATATGTAGTTTCATTAATATTGCCAAAGACAAGTGACTTAAAATAATAAATGCTATTAAATGAAGTCTTAGATGAAGAAGAAAGTTATCAGTAATAGTTTCACTGTAAGTTGTACAGCTGGTTTGAGAAGTATTAAGTGTTTCTATTCCTACTTATATACGGTCATGGTCACTTATAACATGTAGGAAGAGGCTGAGTGCTATTAGGGTCACGAGTTATGCCAACCTTTTTGGTACAATAGGAGGTGATCACATTGTAGGTTGGCAGTTTACTTTATTGTACTTTGAGATAATTTTCTGGGTTTGGGTAGACTTTCATGATTAGTCACATTAGAGTTTTAGGATTAGGGATGAAGTTTTATGGTTAGGTTTAAGGTTTTAAGGTTAATGAGAGGGGATTTAAGATTAGGTTTAGGCATGGAGTTTTAGGGTTAGTGTTAGAAAGGCAGCTTTAGGGTTAGGCTTACTAAAGGGATGATGTTTTAGGGTTAGGAGGGGCTTCAGGATTAAAGTTAGGGACAGATGTTTACAGTTAGGGTTAGTGATGGAGTTTAATGGTTAGAGAAGGAAGGACAGAATTAGAGAGGATGTGTTAGGGTTAAGGTTATTACTTTGAAATGGCATTGGTTATTTAGAATGAGTGGGCATAATAATTCATGTTTGCATTTAAGGAAGTAAGATATTCAAGCATGTTATGCTTGCAATGTATGTAACCACCGCCATTATGCATATACAGGCATAGTTAGTCATATTTTTATATATCTCGCAAAATGTGCACCCAGAAAGGAATTACATGCAATCACAAAAAAAAAAAAAAAAAAAACGTGTCAGGCTGAATAAAAGTGCTGCTCATGCTATGGGTTGTAGAGTGTGCAGTTTCTAAGATCTGAAAAGTCTCTACAATTTAGATAAAAAATTCTGATTTTTTTCTCATTAGAATGTATTATTATTATATTGATATAATTTTCAACATATTTAATGTTTTCATTGCAAAGAGCTCTTACTGAACAACATCTATACTTTTCCAAATATAAATTACTGTTCATAGGTTATTTATGTTTGGTTTATGATTTAATTTGACTTTTCAGGAAATGTGTTGGTATCGAGGAGTGTTAAAGTGGTGTAATATTAGACATGTGCTTAGTATGAATGAGCTAGTCTTGGCCATATAGGCTAGTAGGAACAAAGTAGGGTGTTACACGGGTGGGGAATGGGGTGTCTACGACTAATCTTTCCTTGAACTACTATCTTCTGCTTTGTACATTACACAGGGTTATATTTTTGATATCTTAATGCAAACTAATTCACAATGTCCATATTTCCTGTGAAAGGTATCACTCTGTGGAGGGTCTTGTTATACCACCTTGATGTAAATGATTCTCTGCTTTACCTCTCCTTCCTTTGTATACTTATCCTACAGACTTACTGTGTTTTATATATTAAAATTAGTCATGTCAATAAAACTGACTGCATTCATCAACAGTCCTTTCAATAAGTTTTGGGGACTGTGGATTGAAAACAGCCGGAGCCCAAAGTACACTTAATCCACCACTGCAGGTTGAACCCATGTAGTTACAGTAACAGGTGTCACCTTGGGGATCTTTGCCTGAGAAGAATGAAAGCTGAAAATGCTGACAACGAGAAGACCGACACTGGAAGATCAACAACATAAATAATCGACAGTCTGGAATCCCGACACTGAAGACACCGACATGTGAAAAGAGCGCTACTGTGTAAGTATGCGATAGTGACGGACTTTAGGGTTAGGGTGCAGGTAAGGTAAGTGTACGTTAGTGACGGATGTTAGGGTTAGGGTGCAGGTAAGGTAATTGTGCAATAGTCACAGACTTTAGGGTTAGAGTGTGGGTAAGGTAAGTGTGCGATAGTGATGGACCTTAGGGTTAGGGTTTGGGTTAAGGTTAGTGCATAGATAGTTGTGTATGTTTGGTAAGTGTAGGTTTGGAAGGTTTTTGGTGTGCTTGTGTTGTGTGTGTGTTTTTTGGAAATGGATTTGTTTTGTTTTGTTGACTGTCAGGATTGTGGTTTGTCAGGCATGTGAACTTTCGTGTTTTTCAACTGTCGGTGTTGTGGTGTCGGTGACCTCGTCGTCCGTGTTTTCGCTTGTTGGTGTTATGAGGTAGATTCCACCATGGATAGTGTTGTCATTTGCTCAGCATCTGATATTGGTTTACAATTTTATTCAGTGGGGACTCATCTGCAGGGGATGAAGAGCAGTCAGCAGGATCCATTCCCTCAGATTGTTCTCTGCTACACAGAAAGCTAGAGGAGCAATGACTGCCACTGGTATCAAACACAGCTTTACCACTCCAGCCTCTCATTTTATTCTTTCCTGAGCATGATGAAGCCACCTGCAGTTTTTGCAACTCCCCTATCAACACAGTTCTTTATAGAAAAAAGTCTGCCATTTTCTCCTCTCTTACTCTGTCTTCCTACAGAATATTGCTACTTCTTCAAGTCATGCCTACAGATAATTTCTTTTACATAATGTATGCATATTGAGAACCAGTTTTAACGAGTGTTTTCCTTCACAGAATTAGGACAGGGATAGTCTGTGTCTATGTTATTTATTGCTCTGAGACACAACTTTTGGTTTATTCTGCTGTCATTTTAAAGAATAAATATTGCATGCATTCCATCATAAACAATTGTAGATATAAATACTATTTTGTTGCTTTTCGTAAGTTTAATGTGAACATCCACACATATGCACATCCACACATAGAAACATATATGCATATATACATGTACACACGTGTATGTGTATGTCTGTGTGTCCTGTTTCTGCAGATGGTCCTCAGCATAGCAAGTGAACTAAATAGAGCTGCTGCTGCTTTTAATGCAAAACAATTGACTTAAATGTCTTCGTTAAAAAGCAAAACTGATGACTCACATCTCCGGAGACTACTTTTGTTTGGTCTTCCCCTAGAATTTTACTAGTCTATTACCTTTACTAATGATGGAAGAGTTTTTCAATGAACACTGCCGACATATCTCCATTCTCTTCTTAATCAGAATGCATGTAGATACTTAAGCCTTTTCTGCAACACCATCCATTGCCAACTCGCCTAATCACCGGTCGCATCTTCTGTCCTGAAATTATACACATTCACAAAGGAAATAAAAGAGAAAGCCGCACATTTTGTGAAACTTACCATGACTATATCTAGTCCTACTTCAGCCATTTGCCATGTCAGCAACAATGTAATTAATCATAGCCATAATGAGCAAGCTTGTAATACCGTGACCTTAGCCTAACTTTACTGCCATGGTATTAACAGCAGCAGCAAATAACACCCATGAGACTGCTATTATACAGTTCATTTAAGTTGCTTTACTTATGTTTATGCAACAACATTTCACCACTTATTTTAATATTGCATCATGCTCCCCACTATATTAACTGGCATTCAAATAACATGTAAGCAGCTCAACACAACAAATCACTTTATACTGACTAACTTAGAAAATCATTGTTTTCAGGAGAGTTTCAAGAGTCATTATGTACATTTCAATTGTAATTCTTTTAAGATCAGACCTACAAAAAGGGATACATTCATATTGATTAAGTGACAGTTTAATGACTATGAACCCTGCAAATAGGTATTCTTTATTAGTAAAACAGAAATGCAGGTCATTGTCACAGCTAAGAAATATGTCTAAAAATAAAGATCAGCTTAAAAATGCAGTATGGCAGTTTGAACAATAGGAAACTATACAGATGTGTTTAATCCTTCTTTGAAATTATGTCTGCCTTCTTGAAAATTTATTGCTAACAGGCAAATTAGCTCCTAGACTGAAAGGCAGTAGATCGATAGTGGGGCTAAAATTACAAAGTTGTTGCTGATCACACATCGCCTGAGAATGCTAACTGTACAAGGGCTCCCTAAAGGCTTCAAAACAATAACCTACAAAAGAGTGAGACACAAAGGGTATCGAGCTTTGAGATGGTGCTATTTCCCAAGGCAGACTGCTCTTGTCACATCAAACCATCTATTAGTCACAAAACTCTTACAAGTAAGGATTGCTGGGCCTCTCGAGGTCCCCTGTCATCTTGAAAGTGATAGCACCAGCAAAGGGCAGCAGTTTGCTGCAGAACTTATTAAAATAATTGTTTGCCAAGAGCTGCAGTGTTGCACTTCTGATTCTATTGTCATAAAACCTTTATATGGCCTTTTACAGGCAGATCAGTTCTGGACTGATCATTGATAGATTACAGTCATAGGCTTCTGGTTAAAAGCAGAGGAACTTGAAGTAAACATTTAAAATTCCTATAAGAAGATGTCTTCATTTAAACAGAATTTTCAATGAATGTCAGTGGAGTGGTCTGGTACAGAAATCAGGAGTATTTTTTGTTAGATATTTAAGCATGTATGATTTGCTTTTGGTTTGATTTATTATGTTTTTTTATTGTTCTATTGTTTTATTTATCTACTTTTTGTGGGTACTCCAGAAAGAACCATTTATATACTACACACGGTCGACATTTCAGAATGTTGAACACCATATGGCCGAGACCATATGATCGACATTCAAAATGTCGACCAAGTAATAATAATAAAAAAAAACAGAACAATAACTTACCTTCACACTGCTAGCAGCGGGGCTACTCCCACTTGCACCCCCATGGGGGGCTCTGCCTCCACACCTCCCTGTAACTTTAATATACCAACTCCGAGATCACACAAAGATGGAAATCTTTCCATTCCACACTGTACGGAGATGCCAGTTTCGCATGGTCGACATTTCGAATGTCAATCATATGGTCTCGGCCATATGGACTTCGACATTCTGAAATGTCGACCATGTGAAGGGGACCCATATATATATATATATATATATATATATATATATATATATATATGTGTGTGTGTGTGTGTGTGTGTGTGTGTGTGTGTGTGTGTGTGCGCGTGTGTGTGTGTGTGTGTGTGTGTGTGTGTGTGTATATATATTTATTTATTTATTTAGTGGAACCCCAGCTAGAACAATTAAGAGGCACAACAGATTTCAGTGCATTTGTTCTGGTATTGCTACCATGTGAACTCAATTTCTTACAGTTAAATAAAGGGTAAGATGGTCCTGTCACTTAATGGTTTCTTTCTCTTGTGAAATGAATGCATTCTTTCTTCTAGATGTTTACTGTAAATATTGAAAAAAATTTGTTAGTTGTTCCCGACTGCAGTGTGAAGTAAATGAGGAGTGGGTACACAAGGCATACCCTATGGCTTGTAATTGAGTGTTTTTATATTAAGTTAATTTTTCATAATAAATTCTAACTATATCTTTAAACTGTTAACTTTACTTTATCTTACAGAATCACAGCTGCTATATATATATATATATATATATATATATATATATATATATATATATATATATATATATATATATATATATATGTATAAACCATTTTTATTTAATTTAGTGTTTATTGCTACTATAATTCTGATATTTTGGTAACTGCAAATTTTGAACAAATAATGTAAATTTTTCAGTGTCCTTTCAGAGTTTTTTTTTCAGTCTTGACAATAATTTAAGAGTAAAATAACTAGATAATGGATTACTTTAGGCCTTCACTTTAAGGTGCAGATAGTGTACAATGTGATGCAAATATTTAATTGTTTCATGTATTCACTTTTGTAACTGAGTCTGCCCAGCAGGGATGTGCTTATATACACAAGAGTTCCAGGAAAATAACTTCAACCAAAATATGGTACATGCAAAAGATCAAAACTCAGATACCGAAACAAAAAAGCACATTTTTATTATTTTGCAGGGGCACACCTCCTTGCCTCATCCTACACTCTCATCCCCATTGAAAATTATATATATCAGAAGATCACATAAGAGCAGGGAAAGAGCAAAGTCCCACAGCCAACTGTTCAGCGACCTCCCACAATAGTAATGTCAGCATTTTGTGATCATATGACCTTTCGTTTGCTTCTGCCATCATTAGAGATATTCGATATTAAAAACATTTGACCATCTATAGTTTGGAAGGTATGGGTCTGACCTCACAATGGACTTCAGGTGATAAGCCTCTCCTGCAAAAACAAAAAAACATTATTGTGTTTTGTGTTTTTTGGAGTGTCACTTCTGACTAGCTACTTCCCAAGGTTTTAGATGTTTTGGGGTTGAATAAACTGCATGTTGATTAAACATGACAACATTAGTCATAGGTGATCCCACTCAATTAAACATAAAAGAAAAACAAAAGCTTTCACTAATAAGACTATGAACAGTGTATAGCCAGCTAGAATAAAGCAGCACTTACAAGAAAACAATGCCAGTTAATTAGAATGATTCTGTTAAGAAGCAATGCTGTACAAGGCCAATGAAAAAGATCATTGTCATAGCAAGAAACATAAGTGTAACTACACTGAATTTGAAAAGCCTATGAAACTTATTCAAACAAAACTGTTTATATAGAATGTGTAGGAAGACAATCATTTCACAAAAATATAAGGATTCTGTATTTGTTGTGCCTCTTAGCTGTTGAAAGTAATAAAGTACAATAAAGGTGGCAAATATATCAAGATTTGTTGACATTATTACATATATTATATATATTTATATAGCTACCTATGCACTGCTGTACATACATACATGTACATTGTATGTATATGTGCAGTAAGCATTACTGCAAAGCCAGAATAAGCAATGCCTCATGTGATCCTCCACTGAACTTGATTTTAACAGCATGTTAGCTAACATGTAATGCTTAACAAGAAGAGTTACATTTTCTTTCATATTTTATTTTTTCAAGAATTATTGTCACTGTTGATGTGACACCCTGGTCCAATGTGCAAAAATAAGAAACAGAGGTTGTGCTTGGATGAATAGTTATCCTGTTTGCCCGAGTTCCTGTTCACATCTGACTTCTTCTGTACACCCTCCAACTTATCTGATTTTGTACACTGTAGATCAGCAAGACTTGGTTACAAGTAGTTAAGGCTTGTCTGCCTTAGTTTAGAGTGAAAGGAAGAAGCTGTCTGCTGCTGCACATGTACTTTCTTTTTAATTACAAATATTCATAAGGTACACATTCCCTAATGAGGTCAGTTTTACAGATGCCTAGTGTCTAATTTCTATTGCTTTTTATTGACCTGACATGAGCAATTGATCAGAAAATGGCCATAAGTTAATGGAGTATACTGACAAAATAGGTTTCAGGAAATTAAATTTAAAATCAAACTGTAAGATCCTTGAAAAGGCCACATTATAAACATTTAGATTTTAACATTAAGTATGTTTAAAAAGGTAATGAACATGTAATACCTTGTTTTAATGCAAAAGCATTTCACTTTATTTTCTAAGCAAAATTATTACGATATATACAATGTGAACTAAATACAATAGTTTCTTTCTGAAACAAATGCTTACATTTGAAATCAAAATCTAAGTTTCTTAATAGAAGCATCTGTTTATATTATTAAACATTTTATTATTTGTGTATTATTTACATATAGTTATGTTTAATAAAGCACATCGATATATTTTACAATGTTCCTAAATATAAACAACACTTTAAATACATATTTTTTTACTTAAGAAACAAATGAATATTAGTATTAAAGTTAGAGGAAGCCTTTTAGTTGTTAGGCAAACTATATAAAGCATTTAAGGTTAGATATTTGTGTTTTGAGATGTTACAGCTAAGGCGGCTAACTAGTATCAGAATCAATACATACAGTGCAGTTTGTATGTCACTAATTAATCCTACATATATTCTGCTCCATGCCATTAATCATACTAACCTCCATGATGTGACTAACTAAAAACAAAATTTAACACCTAAAATTAAGTGAGCTTAATTTATATTGATTCTGTAATTAAATACATGCCACATGAAATATGTTACAGCTGGCATGCACTTTGGAAGAGATTAATTCATTTTATCTGACAGACTTGTATCATATCATGTTTTGTCTTTCTAGGGTGAAGTACGCACTATTCTATTTTTTTTATATTTCACCAAGGGTTTTCATAAAATGCACTGTTTGCCATGTTATTTGGTAGCTCTACCTATGAAGTCATCTAATCACTGTTTCTAAGTGCCTTGCAATGTTTATGTTAATTCTCGACAAAATGAACATTTCCAGTTTAGAGGTTCGTAGGTACTTATTGGGTTATTATCTATAAGGATTATAAGACGCCTAGCCTTACATTCCCATGGTAGATTTTAGCCTTTATATTTTGCATGCAAATATCTAAGAGATGGGCTGAATAAGAGTATACTGGAATATTTATGTTTTTCCCCTATCCATGATGGGCAGCTGTGCTAAACCAGGGGCAAATTTGTGGTTACCCACCTATTCATCAAAATTATATTTGAAAAGAATAAGGGAAGTTCTTTGCTTTATTTGGAGTGGAAGATGTATATATTTCATGGCTGACATTTTAGTGCTCTCACTGAAACAATATATATGTATATTTCTTGTCAAATATTTCTTTAATACTATGGTATTAATTATGAAATATTACGGTTCTTTCTTTTAATTTTGAAAAAAAAAACATATGCTGCATTTATACATTATAATGACTTCTTTGTTATTCATGCATTATTTCCCTTTATTGCTGTCTTGAGAGCATTTCCTTCCCTCTACTCCAATCAGTCAGTAGCACTTAACTGACCTGTCTGCCCCATTATTGTGTCACTAATTGCTTCAGTCTACATTTATAAGTGGATGCACAGTGAGTAGTCCTTTCCTTTAAAGTTTAATGTGACAGAAGAAATAATCAATGGAATTTTCACAAAATAATCGTGAAACTGATTAGCTGTCAAAAACTCTCCTGGATGGTGCTTGGTGAGGAAGTGGGTGAGACACTTGCTTCTTACCTAGATACTCTGTCACTGGTGACAGTGAATAATACAATTACTGAAATATGCATATTCAACTACAGCATTTTTTTTCTGACATTACAAATAACAGACCCAGCCATGCTTTCATTTTTGAAGGGCTCATGCATATGAAGTGAAATAGTTTTGTTATAATTATTACCATAGATGTAGATAACATTACATCAGCCCCCACATGTTAAACTTACAATGATTCTGAAATGGCTTAAGTTTTCCTGATGAATCGACATCAAAATCTTGCATAATGATGAAGATTTTTTTCTTATATTTGACATCAGTTTTCCTGTGTTCTTGTTTATTTTTCAATGAGGACATTATGTTTTGTCTTATGTAATAATTTTTGAGTGGAATTATACTGTTAACAGTGATATTATTCTTAAAAAATGAACAAAGGCAGTCGGTGATTCTGTAGACACTTACCATACCTACCTATTTAATAATCAGTGTAGATGTTATCTTGATAGTAAACAAAATAAAGTGAGTCAAATTCACTTAAATGCCTTTCATAATCAAGCATTGTCCATCAGTATAGTACATAAATATCAATATAATTAAGATATGTGCAAGAAATTATACTGTCCCCAAAAGCTACAGAAGGGAAAAGAAAACTCTAGCATTCCATATTATAGTATATGAGACAATGGTTTCTTTGATAGTTTCTACAGAATCTAATTATTTTTAATGTGATCCAAGTAGGAATTAACTGCTTTTAATAACACTTATTACAACATCAGGCAAATAGTATGGTAGCATGCTAAATCCCCTCAGTGACATTACACAAAACATAGGTCTGAAACTTCTGATTGTTGAATCTTGCATACAGATGAAAGCACCATCAAATAAAGTATAACCTGCTCTGTGATATTACAGCTTTGCTCTTACTTATATAAAACGGAGATATATGGAGGTTGTTGGGGATATTATCCTTATTTAGTCATCTTTGTTTTGGGGAAATATTTGAAAAATATGATTTAGTGCATCCCTCACTTTTTTCTTTTTACAAAATTTAATGTTTATCATCTCTATGATCCCATCTTTTCCAGCCAGTCATAGGTTCATAGGTTCATAGGTTCATAGGTAGGTACTAGGCTATCGGCCCAAGGGCCTACGTAAGCTTAGCCAACAAGGTTCTCTGGCTTACGCCACCCAAGAAAGTTATTTTCCTGTGCCACTGTAGAGCAGAGACACAGAAGTGATCCCCGGGGTGTATTTCCTATTTCCCATCCACTCATCAAGATTTTTCTTGAAGAGTGCTAATGAAGAACTTTGCTTGCCATAGATGGGTAGCCTGTTTCAGAGTATGGGAAGTCTCTGGGACAGGAATCTATCCCTCCAGCATGTCCTGTTTATTGTGGTGACAAGGTTTAGGTCCCTAGAGCGTGTAGCTCGGAGGGATTGGGATTTCTTTCAGTGTAGCATGTCCAACAGCTCTGGGTTTGATGTAGCTTTATATGCTAGGCAGAGATCATCTCTGAGTAGGCGATATGCTATGGAGTAAAGCTGGAGTTTTTTGAGGCGGTCAGTGTAGGGCATTTGTTTGAGGCCAGTAATCCTCTTTGTGAGGTACTTCTGTGGCCTTTCCAGCTGCTGCAAATGTCTTGTGAGGTACATTCCAAAAGGGGCATTGTACTCTATAATGGGTCTAATGAGTGTTGAGTAGAAGGGAACAATGACCTCTTTTTTCCTGTATGAGAACCCTTTTATGACGAGGTGTGCCATGTAAAAGGACTTCCTGACTACTGTGGTGATGTGACTATCAAAGAAGAGACTACTGTCCACCTAGGTCCCAAGGTCTATTATCACGCATTCAGTGTTAAGTAGATTGCTGCCTATGTGGTAGTTCACGGGTACAGAGTTTTTACCAGAGGGGATGACACTGCACTTTTTGGCATTGAGCTTGAGGCCATGGCTCTGATATCAGGCATCTGTCTCAGTGAGGCCCTTCTGTAGGACGTCCACATCATTTGGGGACTTGATTATGGCTCCTAGTTTGCAGCCATCTGTGAACTTCGTTAGCCAGAGGCCTTCTGTGTTAGCCTGTACTTCAGAGAAGTAGATACCAAACAGGAGAGGTCCCAGGACGGAACCCTGTGGTACTCCACTTGTCACTGTTTGAGGTCAGATTTGGAGTCTGCAACTTTTACAGTGAGGGTTCTGTTAGTGAACCAGTTGGCAACCCATCTTGTGACATAGGGATTTATACCTAGTTTAGTAAGTTTAGCTATAATTCCAGAATGGGGGATGGTGTTGAAAGCCTTGGCGAGGTCAAGATAGGCTGTGTGAACCACCTTACCCTCATCTACAGCTTTGGTGACTGCCTCAAAGAAGTCGATCAGGTTCAGGAGGCATGATCTACCTTTCACAAACCCGAACTGGGTGGGATCCAGAGTTTGGAGGTTACCAATGTCTTTGTTTATGAGTTCCATGATGATACATTTCATGGCCTTGCAGACCAGGCTCATCAGGCTAATAGGTCGATAGTTCCCGGGATCAGTGGTGGCTACCCCTTTGTGGAGTGGGATAACTGTTGCTGTGCACCATTCAGTGGGCACAAAGCCTGATGTGCGGCTATTATTGAACATGGTGCTTAAGTGGGGAGCCAGTTCATTCTGAATTTCATGTAAAATGCAGCCTGGGATGTTGTCCGGTCCCATGGATGCTGTGTTTTTGGCTTTGGAGAGTGCAGCTTTTACCTGTGTAGTTGTGATTACAGGGACTCTGCATTCTTCCTGTATAGATATGGGCCCTTTAGGGGGTGAGAGGGGGGTAAAGTTAGCACAGAACCTATCTGCCAGGATGTTGGCAATATCAGTTGGTTCTGTAATTTTCGTGCCTTTGTGCTGTAACTCAGAGCAGATCTGGGTGTTGCCTTCGAGATTCTTGACATAGCTATAGAATGCTTTGTGGTTGTCCTTGGAATGAGTGGCGATTTTGTTTTCATAGCTAGCTTTGGAGGATCTAATAAGGGATCTCAGCTTCTTACTGAGGCTGACCAGGGAGCTCCTACACTCAAGGGATTTTACTCTCTTTTGCAACAGTTTCTTCCTTCTGTTGTACAGTTTGTTTATGGCAGGGGACCACCAGATTGGCTTCCCTTTTTTGGAGGATAGCGTCTTGGTTCTGTTTGGGATAGCACAATCCATGCACTTGTATAAGTGTTTATAGAGTGCATTTGTGTAGGATTCAGCAGTTGTAACTGTATTGTCCATCTGCATGGGTGTCATGAAGTTCACCACTTCTGTCTTAAGAAGCATGAAGTTGGCTTTGGAGAAATTTTTTTACTGTGGTTTCCTTAATGGGGGGTGGGGGGGTGGGACGGGATGTGGATATCAGGGGTGATTAGCTTATGGTCAGATCTGACCAACGCGTAGTTGACTTCAGGTGTGGAACACCAGTCACTCATGTTGGTAATGACTAGGACTAGGATATTGTTGCCCCTAGTGGGGGTGTGGATAAGTTGATCTAGGGCATTGGAGTTTATGAATTCCAAAAAGCATTGAGCTAAGGAGTTGGTACACGAGTAGTTTTCCCAGTTAATGGTGGGGTAGTTGAAGTCGTCCATTATTAGGGTGTTTGGTTGAACCCTAATATTTTCCAGTACATCAAGAAAAGAGGAGTGGGAATCCTGGGGCATGGTGGGGGATCTGTAGCAAGCTACAATTTGGATTGCAGTTTTGCTCAGAGTTAGTTGCACTTGGATAACCTCGGATGCATTATGTTGAGCAACTAGCCTGGAGGTGTGGATATCCTTAATGAATATGGACACACCTCCACCTTTGGTGTTTCAGTCCAGGTTACATGGCCGAAAAGTGTGGTATGAGTTATAGCCTGGTAGTGCAGGGGTGCTCTTTGGAGCCTTGAACCAGGTCTCAGTCACTGCACAGATATCGATGTTCTCCATTTTAAGGAGTGCCTCGAGTGAGTGCATTTTGAGATTTAGACTTCTAGCATTGAGTAGCATTACCCTCAATTTTTGCTTGCCTGTTCCTGTTATGGTGGTGAATTTGTTATTTGAACCGTGCCTAAAAAAGCACTATAGGGGCAGCAAGAGCCTTAGCCAGTATCCAGAATCCCAGGGGTGAAAGGTGCAAGCTATCTGTGGCAAAGCAGCGTGGTCTGTTGATTATGTCTTCCCAAGCAGACAGATACTGGATCCCCTTAGAATAACACCAGAAGCTTAGCCAATTGTTGAAGTCAATCATTTTGTCCTTGCACTGAGGTATCATTCTGGGTGATGGCAGAATGCTACTCAGGGCTAGGGTCATACCTGCCTGGGCTACAATATTGGAGAGCTCTTCCATGTCTCTTTTCATGTAGTCCAGGGAGGTACATCTCAAGTTACTCACACCAACATGGACAATGACAGAGTCATATTTGTACTTGTTGTAGAGTGACCTGAGTGCGTGGGTTATGTGGCGGATCCTGGCACCCGACAGGCAGCTGACAGTAACCTTCTTCTTGCTTAGCCTGGTGAGTGGGACTTCAGTGTGCCTGACTATAGAGTCACCTATGACTAGAGTGTTGGGTATGTTGTTTTGCATTATGCTGAGCAACTAGTCTGGAGGTGTGGGTATCCTTAATGAATATGGACACACCTCCACCTTTGGTGTTTCGGCCCAGGTTACATGGCCGAAAAGTGTGGTATGAGTTATAGCCTGGTAGTGCAGGGGTGCTCTCTGGAGCCTTGAACCAGGTCTCAGTCACTGCACAGATATCGATGTTCTCCATTTTAAGGAGTGCCTTGAGTGAGTGCATTTTGAGATTTAGACTTCTAGTATTGAGTAGCATTAGCCTCAATTTTTGCTTGCCTGTTCCTGTTATGGTGGTGAATTTGTTATTTGAACCCTGCCTAAAAAAAGCACTATAGGGGCAGCAAGAGCCTTAGCCAGTATCCAGAATCCCAGGGGTGCAAGGTGCAGGCCATCTGTGGCAAAGTAGCATGGTCTGTCGACTATGTCATCCCAAGCAGACAGATACTGGATCCCCTTAGAATGACACCAGAAGCTTAGCCAATTGTTGAAGTCAATCATTTTGTCCTTGTACAGAGGTATCATTCTGGGCGATGGCAGAATGCTACTCAGGGCTAGGGTCATACCTGCCTGGGCTACAATATTGGAGAGCTCTTCCATGTCTCTTTTCATGTAGTCCAGGGAGGTACATCTCAGGTCATTCACACCAACATGGACAATGACAGAGTCATATTTGTACTTGTTGTGGAGTGACCTGAGTGCTTGGGTTATGTGGCGGATCCTGGCACCCGACAGGCAGCTGACAGTAACCTTCTCCTTGTTTAGCCTGGTGAGTGGGACATCAGTGTGCCTGACTATAGAGTCACCTATGACTAGAGTGTTGGGTATGTTGTTTTGCCTTACTGGCTGTGGTTGAGTGGCACACCGAGTCTGTGGGCTATGTGTTATTTGGGTTGTGTTGGGGGATGGAGGTTTCTTGCGTTTCTGCTTTGGAGGTCTCTGTTGCTTACACAGATTATTATTAAGAGCCTCCGCGAATGTTTTTGTGCTACTATATGTGGATTTTGGTGGTGTAGATTTAGTGAGACTATGTGATGAGTGTGGTGTGGTACAAATGTTTACTTTCTCCTCATGATGGTCAAGTTCAGTCTTGGTTGGAGAGAGCTTTACCTCCAGTTTGGCTGGCTAGATAAGTGCATCTCTCACAGGTTGTAGTGTTGGGTGGTAGAAGGAGAGGGTTGTCTGTGTACATGAGACAATTTCTACATTGCCTCAAGATGCCCAGATTCATCAGATAGACAGGAGAGAACACTGGGAATGGACCCTTGGACATGCCTGAATAAAAAACTATTTTCCTCTAGATAAGTGAGGAAAGTGAGTACAAGAGCTGTTTTTCTCTAAGCCAGTGAGAAAAGTAAGCACAAAAACTGTTTTCCTTGAGGTAATGAGAAAGATTGAGTGCTATAGTAATTAGTAGCTTATTTAGTGCTTACAAGTTCTGAACAAGTGCTGAGCATGAATAAGCAAATTTAAGTGCTAAAACTAAGAATCTGTATCTGCACTAGATGAGTTACAGGACAGAAACAAGTGCAAATGCAGGTAGGCTTCCAAATCAGAAAGTTGAGAGAGATGGAAGATTGCCCAAATGGCCAATAACTACAATTTCTGGGCCAGAACTATTCCCTATGTGGTAGACAGGTTACCTAGTGCTTACCATTCCCAGTGATAAGCTAGAAGGCTTCCCTCCAACACAGAAAGGCTTGGGGGGCTCAGAAGCTTACATACAGTCTTGGGTACAGCAAATCTGTATCTGGAACACTAGTTACAGGAAAGGTAGGAAACAGGCTTACAGTTTTTTTTTTACAGAAAAGTAGCAAAAACAGTAGTAAAAATAATTTACATGCAGTGCAAGCTAGCACACTTGAGTATGTAGCAATGTTAGACCAGACACAGTTTAAAAAATGCAATTAAATTAAAAAGGACTAAAAGCAAGTGCAGAAAGAGTTTATTAGGTAGAATGTGGTAAAGAGATGGGACTAGGGGAGTGTCCTAGATCAAATGTATAGTGGGGCGGGCAACTGCAAAAGCCACCAAATTTAAACTGCAAACCAAAAATAGGGAGAGGGGGAACAGTTTCAACAGAGATCTAAGCAACAACTAACAGTACAAACTTTAAAACCATAAAAATATACTCAGCTCTGTATATTTGCAGATAGTCTGTAAGGCAGTCTCTCAGAACACAGGTTCCAGCAATTTAAATGCAGGCTGTTACAGGTCAAATTAAGTGATCCTTGAGTTAGATAACACACAAGCTGTAAAAACCAGTTATACCAACTGAAGACATGGCAGAAAATGGGAGGGGGTGAGGAAAACAGTTTCAACAGAGATCTAAGCAACAAGTAACAGTACAAACTTTAAAACCAAAAAATATACTCAGCTCTGTATATTTGCAGATCAGTCTCTCACAACAGTGAGACAACAGTTTCAACAGAGATCTAAGCAACAATTAACAAACTCTATAATCAAAAATTATATACTCAGCTCTGTATATATGCAGATAGTCTATAAGGCAGTCTCTAAGAACACAGGTTCCATCAATTTAAATGCAGGCTGTTACAGGTCAACGTAAGTGATCTTTGAGTTAGATAACACACAAGCTGTAAAAAACAGTTATACCAACTGAAGACACGGCAGAAAATGGGGGTGGGAGTGGGGAAAACAGTTTCAACAGAGATCTAAGAAACGACTAACAGTACAAACTTTAAAACCAAAAAAAATATACTCAGCTCTGTATATTTGCAGAGTAGTCACTCAGAACAGTGAGATAACAGCTTCAACAGAGATCTAAGCAACAATTAACAAACTCTAGAATAAAAAAAATATATACTCAGCTCAGTATTTTTGCAGTTAGTCTGTAAGGCAGTCTCTCAGAACACAGGTCCAGACATAAGGAGGACATTTAGACAAGGTAATCAGTTCTTTGTAGCAAGTAAGGCAGGCTATAGACTAAAATTCATGTAGTTGTATGCATGATTCAGAAAGCTCAACATGCACAGCATAATTTGCACAGTAAATACATATCATTCACATAAAGGAAGACATGGGATACACAGCACAGATCAGCAGAGCAGAATGCACAGTTGTGCACTACATTTCATAGTAAGGTTTATGTACCATAGTGCATGTAGCCATGCTCCTATAGCACTGTAGCAGCAAAAGGCACAAAGTGATAGGATATAGTAAACTCAGTTCAGCTTTAGGCATAGAGTAGCACAGCTATGTAACTTCCTACAAGACAACAGATTGATAAGGCAAATACAAACTGGAAACAAACAACCTCACAACCACAGTGGAACAGATATGATCACTGAATTTAAAAGCATGCAGTTTCACAACATAGTAAAATTCACTTATAGTTTTGACAGGCCTTTTTATAGAAATTGTAGAGGATAAAACAGAGTTGTGCATATATATATATATATATATATATATATATATATATATATATATATATATATATATGTATATATACACACACACACACGGGTCTACGTCTGTAGACCAAATTTACAGTTTGCTGAAGGCCAAATCACTGAGACCACATTGCGGAAAGAACACATCAATGAAACTATACTTTACTGAACCACAAACACCTAACATCAACTAACAAACACCCCAACAAAATTCTACACAGTTGTCATATGTACACTTAAGCACTTACCTTTCTTGATGTTTTTGCAGGGGAGCAAGCCCCCCTGTGCCCCCCACAACCCCTGATAATTTTATATCCCAACTCTAAGACTGAACTAAATCGTAGAAAAGTACAATCCGGACACGGCAGCATAACTGCCCCGTTCAGTGTTTCGTGTTTTGGTAGAGTGTAGTTTCATTGGTATGTTCTTTCAGCAGTGTGGTCTCTGTGATTTGGACTTCAGCAAACTGTAAATTCAGTCTACAGAAGCAGACCTATATATATATATATATATATATATATATATATATATACATATATATAAAACAAAACACGTGTTTTTATAGTACAACACTATTAACAAAGCAAAAGCCTATATTGCTAAGTGCAAAATGTGAGGCCAGATCATATAATAGCAAATAAGTAGCAGTGCATGCGATGATGGCTTGACAGTGTACTCCAGGCTATATCAGCAATTATATAACAGACATTCTTTTTAGTAGAATACTGATCTTTCCCTGAAGACTAATGCCACGGCTGTCATGTTGACACTGAGAACACATGTAGCATGCGAGCTACAAAAGTGTGTCACAGAAGGCACCTGAAGCAAGGTTTATGTGTTTGGTGTACATCAGTGGATTGCAAAATATGGGTCTTGGAGGGTCATACTATATGAGAAAGATGTCATTACATGGTAATGGTCCCTAAGATTATACTTCATCCATACTGATAAAAATACCAGATAACTCATGCCAAGCTGGTAAGGTACTACAAAGACCTAAAAACATACTTAACAACAAGGTAGCAACTGCAAATCTGCACTTAACACAAAGTGGTAGGCACTGCCTTAAAACATATCAAATCCTTGAAGTAACATACATAAAATGGTTAATGTCACACGGGAAGTTACACACACAAAGCTGAGCAGCAACATACTGTGGCCTAAAATACTTGTTATGAGGAAAATAATTATTTTAATAAATTAGGGGTGCAAACTTTACTTTGAATAGCTGAAAAAGAAATATAATCAGGGTATTATCCTCCAGTATTCAGACCCTAAGACCTAAAAGAAATATGGACACCCTTTTATTAAAACTATATTTAAAGTCACCTATCCAGTTGTCCAGCTTAGGTTTGAGACAAGAGATGTCATCAGCAAGTTGGATTCCTATTGGTAGCTTGTTCCAAGATTTTGGAATAATTTATAAAGTATATATATATATATATATATATATATATATATATATATATATATATACTCTCTACTAAAGTATATATATATATATATATATATATATACTCTCTACTATTCCTTTTGCCTAAGTTTCAAGTCTCATTCAGTAGGTATGCTATCACCGAAAATAGTCTTATTAACTCTACTTCTACCCCTTTTACTCATCCCATATCTCCTAACTGCCTAGGGATATCAGGATCACCCAGGTTTCCACTACCATAAATTCCAGACATCCATCCCATCTACAACAGATAATAATGCACCCTTACTCACTCCCCTCATGCTTACCTCCTTAACCCATAAATTCTACCATCTTACTAGACCTAGTTACATTAGTCATAAAACTAGACACTATTACAAAACTTTATTCAGAATCTTACAACTCATACTCAGGATACACTACAACCTTACAAAGGATAGCGACATCCACCCAAACCCTGGTCCATCCCGACCTGTTGGCCCTAATCCCCCTACTATATCCCCTACCATCATAGCTCCAACAAATAGACCTCCTAACCCACTGCTGGCCTGCCATCTAAACATTAGGAGCATAAGTAGCAAAACTCAGCACCTGCATGCCCTCTTAACTGTTCATTCCCCAGATATATTATGCCTAATAGAAATGTGGCTAAAGCCTGCCACCAAGGACCATGAGATTCTGCCACCAGGGTATAGTATGTTTTGAATAGACCATACCACACAGAGGGTGGCGGGGAGGCCATACTTTACAAGTCTACCCTATCTGTAAGCATAGACACCCACTAACCATCCCAGTTCAATAATGCTGAAATTCTTATATCAAAACTACAAATTAACAAAAACAAAAATGTAAACATTGTCTGTGTCTACATTCCCCCAGAGAGGAACACAGAAACCTTAGAAGTCTTCTTATATTGGTTATCCAATTACTACCCCCCAAGAAACAATTGTTCTTGGGGATTTCAACATTGACTGGAACACTTGCTCTTATGAAACCCCCACAACCCACATAAACCTCTATGGATTTACTCAAATCATAACCTCCCCCACCAGGACAGGAAAACCCAATAACAAGGAAAGTACCGTAGACTGGATCCTCGTCAATACCATCTTCAATCTTATAATTCAGGCACTTTGCCTGATTACCTAAGTGACCACTGTCTCACCTATGTAATCAAGCTCAAAGTAGACTGCTCCTACTAACCCACCTATAGAATATTAAGAAACAACAAGAATTTTATTCTCACCAAGTTTCAAAAGGAACTTAAGGCATGCAACTGGTCAGTACTAAAAAGTCTCCCCCTAGATGAAGCAGTAGCCTACTTTAACACCAAATTCCTTGCTATTCTTAACTCCTATGCTCCCAACGGCTCTATTAGAACCAAAGTTAATATTGCACCATGGCTTTCTAAAGATACCAAAACCAAAATTTCACCCAGCAACAAAGCATGGGTCACCTACCGAAAAAAAAAGCCCCACTTGATCAACTAAGATTCAGACAGCTAAGGAATGACATCAAAAAATTCATAACCTTAGACAAAAAGAACCACTACTACCATCTACTGCAAAAACACCAAAACAAACCTCAAAAGTTTTGGGCAGGAATAAACAAACTACTCCACCCAGGCCAAACCACCACTTCACCCCCCTCAGCTTCCCAACAAAAATCCCCAGTAAACATTGCTAATAACTTCAACAGCTTCTTCACAGAAACTATCCAGTCTCTAGCCAGTCAACTCTCTCCCAATGGCTCTACTTCTAATGTAGCCACACTCAGTACCCAAACATACTTTACCTTCCAACCTGTTCCTATTCAACTTATTCATGCCCTACTTAAGAATCTAAGAACCACCATCCTGGTTGCTGCCCTCCTCCCAGCAGACTATCTGTAAAAGGTTGCTTACACCATAGCATACCCCATCTCAATCTTGATCAGCAGAGCTATATCTGAAGCTACTGTACCCACTATATGGAAAATCTCCCATGTCATACCTCTCCATAAAGGAAGCAGTTCCATTGAACTGTCAAACTTTAGACCCATAGCTATTCTGTCACCTCTAGCTAAAATTATGGAGAAGTGTGTACGCATACAGCCCATGCACTACCTCACACAGAACAAGCTATTGTCCAACTTTCAGCATGGCTTTAAGACACACCACAGTACTACTTCTGCCCTCCTCTCTTTCTCTAACGCCATTAATCACAACCGCAATAATAACAAACTATCCTCAGCACTCTTTCTAGATCTATCCAAGGCTTTTGACATGGTTGACCACAAAATGCTTATAAATGCCTTGAAGGCCTTCTTAAACAACCATGCACTCCAATGGTTTCAATCCTACCTGCAGGGCAGGCAACAAGCAGTCCTATGACAGAACAAGCTATCATCTCGCCTAACCATCACATTAGGAGTCCCCCAAGGCTCGATACTAGGACCCCTTCTTTTCTCCATCTTTATCAACGACCTTCATTCAGTCATCCCAGATGCTACCTGCATTCAATATCCGGATGACTCCACCTTGATTTGTTCTGACACCTCATCAGCTACTTTATTCACATTAACCAAAAATGCCTTCATTACAGTGGAAGAATGGCTCTCCAATCAACATCTAATCCTGCAAAACTAAGTTGCTCCTCTTCTCCCCCACATGTAGGAACCCCCCCTGCCATCCTTCAACATAACCACTAACAATGGCACTATCATCTCACCAGAAGCCCAAACTAAACTACTGTGTGTCATAGTTGATAACAACCTGAAGTTTGATGTCATATCAATCAAACTATCACAACCATTAATAAAAAACTTGGCTCTCTTTATAGAATCAAACCTTTCCTTACCCCACTTGCTAGAACTGCAATTCCCCATTCCCATCTGCTATCAACTCTTCTCTATGCCTCACCTCTGTTCTCCAACTTCAACAAAACAGATCTTAATAAACTATCATCCGGCTATAACCACATTGCCAGATTTGCTACTGGCACAGCCTACCAGACACAAAACTGTCAGAACCTAAATCGCCTAGGATGGCTTGAACTGCCAAGCCTATTGCAGTTCATCCAGCTAATAGTGGCACATAAAGTCCTTTACCAACCAGAAAATACACCTGTACTAACAAATATTATCAGCCCCTACACCAGCACTCGGCCACTGTGATCATCAACTAGACTCCTAGTTCAAACATACAAATCCAAATATTCAGCTGGGAACTCTCTATTTGCCAACTCTGTTGGAAAAACATGTTGACTTGACCCAAGAACCCTCACTAACTCAATTCAAAAACAAACACAAGAAATACTTCAAAACTCATTTATTATGTCCTTGCACTAACCTCGACTGGTGACCTCTCTATTTCTTAGGTGCCTTACCTTCAAGTCCTTCTAACTTTTTTCTACCACTCCATTTCAGGAAGGGTCAATTGCATAACTGCTGCTCAATGTGTCTTAAACATGAATGTAATGTTAAATGTATATAACTTTGAAAATAATGCTATGTTTTGTAAAGTGTTTTATAATAAGTTAGTACTATATGTGCTAAATGCTGGTATTTCTTATGACTATAATCTGCTTGAAACTAGCATTTACTAAATGTTCAATGTGTATTATTATCTTGGAGATTTTCTCCCCGGGCCTTCGCTGAAAATGGACATATATCCAGTCGGACTATCCCGGTTAACAAATGTAAAATAAAATAAAATAAAATAAATAAATAAATGTCACTCTCTTTTACTCTTGTTGCTAAGTGAGATAGTGAATTGTGCATTACCATACCTATGTTTTCGAATGTTCTGTTTGAAATCCAAACTGAGCAGTGCTTCATTCCTAAAAGCACAGAAACCAAGTAAGGTTTACTCCTTATAATTCAATAGTTAATACTGTAAAAGTTGTCTAATTTACACTACTAACAGTAAAAAACTCCTGCAAGTACGGCAGGTGCATGGCCCCAAATTACCAAGTCCTCAAAAACGACATAGGTCAGCACTCAAAGGCAAAAGGGGTGCACAAGCAAAATGTAATTTATTAAAACATATAAAAGCAAAACAGACTGATTTTGGCCCAGTTATTAAGCCTTCCTCAGTGTAATGTCAAATCACAAAAACAAGCCTTTTATGCTTAGTAATCATCACATGATAAAGACAGAATCCCCATGGTTGGTTGGTTATAGATGCTCATTAAGTCCTGGGGGGAATAATCCTGCCAGCTTGATTATCCACTTTTTTCTTTTTTATTAAGCATATCAGGCCAACCAGTTTTATTGGCCCGGTCCCCACTTATCCTGTCTATAATAGTAAACCTAAAAGATGCAATAGAATGGGTCAAGGAGTGTTTATATAATGCATTACTGGGTTTCTTTAATCTAACATCACTAAGATGCTCAGATATTCTTATCCTAACGGGGTGAGAGGTCTGTCCTATATAGAAGGCAGAACACGTGCAGGTAGCTAGGTAAACAACCCAATCAGTAATGCAGTTGGCCAAAAACCTGATATCAAAAACCTGCCCAGTGTTTTTACTAGTAAACTGTTTGGAGTTAGCCACCCTAACACAGTGTACACAATGTCCACAAGGAAAGCATCCCTGCAACAAATCACCAGTTACAATAGACTGTAATGGTTCCCCCAAAGTTATCCCATGTTTATAATGGTTAAAATAGGATCCCATGGTTTTGCCCCTATCGTATTTCAAATAGCATTTATTTTTTAAGAATGCAGATTATCTATCATCTGCTAACAATATATTCCAATGTTTGTTCACTATATTTAACAAAACATTGCTATTTCATCCATAGGTGGTAACTAATCTAAGTTCAGATGTTCCTAATTCTTGTTTGTATTTATATATCAAAAGATCATTCCTATTAATAGAAAATGCAAAATTACTAGCTGAAAGTATTGTACCTGTCCTATACTCAGGGGATTTGAACTGATTGATAAGGTCCAGCTTGTAACTTTCATATTTTTGAGGATGGGCGCAAATACATGACATTCTCAAAAACTGTGATTTCGGAATGTTACATGTAACATGGGGTGGCTGGAAGCATGTAATAACGAGTTGCATTGTGGATACTTGTGGAAGACCTGGGTGTCCAGTGTGTGATCCAAATTGCTTGTGATCAAAACATCCAAGAAAGTGATTTGATGAATATCATAACTGACAGTAAAGTGGATCCCCCACTTATTGCCATTGATGCATTCCATGAATTTACACAAGTATTCCTCATCAGCTTTCCAAATCATCCAGCAATCATCGAGGTAGCATCTCCACATATCAATTTCCCCAAGGTAAAGATTATGAGATACATCATTTATCAACTGTTAGTCCACATAGGCCATAAATAAGTCGACATATATCGGGGCAAAAGACGCCCTCATAGCCGTGCCCTGAACCTGCCAAAATACTTTTCCTGATAATAAAAAGTGTTCTTGGTAAGAACATATTTGGCCAGGCTGATAAGAAAAGTATTAAAGCCTGATGGATAAGGTTCAGATTGGTAAAGCCAATGTTCTAGGGCCAACAGACCCACCCAATGGGGAATATCGGTATAAAAAGACGCTACATCAAGGATGCATAACAACCACCCTGGTTCAAGTTAAATATCCGATATTAACTTCAAAAATTCAGTTGTGTCCTGAATAAGTGCTCTGACATATTCGAGAAGTGGTCGAAGATGTATGGTTAGAAACTATGACAAAGGTTCAGAAACCAATCCACACCCAGAAACAATTGGTCTTCCTGGGGGATCCTGTAGATTCTTATGTATTTTCAGTAACAAATATAGAACTTGATGCCTAGGGTAAGAGACAGTAAGATTATACATAGTAGATTGGGAAATAATCTCTTCATCCTTAGCCAACAAAAGGTACTGATCAATTTCCTGTTTAAATCTTGGACCAGGGTCCAAGGGCATGTACATATAGTACCTGCCATTGTTCAATTGTCTCTTGGCCTCGGCATCATATTTACTCCAGTCCATAACTACTATAGCACCCCATTTGTCAGCGGGTAGAATAACCAAATCCTGATTACGTTGTAAATCATAAATAATTTGTTGGTCATTTCTAGTAAGATTGTGTGATTTGATATGAGACTCCTGTGATTGAAAATGTAGTTCTTTGAGAACCTTATTTTGAAATAAATAAAGTGACTGATGCATGGGTGGCATGAATGTGGACTTGCCAAATCTGAAACAATAGGAATCAACAGTATTAGAACCAGAATCAAAATATAGTCAGAGATTATGTAAGCGGCAAAAATCAATAATGTCTTGTGCTAATGAATCTTCTGAAACATAAAATGCTGGTACAAAGTTAAGTCCTTTATTTAGAAGCTGTATTTCAGCTTGTGTCAATGATTGTGAAAAAATATTCAAGACATTAGTACAGTTGTTTACTCGTTGGTCATCACTTTCAGTAAAGTAAATGTCCACATTCATGCCACCCATGCATCATTCACTTTATTTATTTCAAAATAAGGTTCTCAAAGATCTACATTTTCAATCACGGGAGTCTCATATCAAATCATACAATCTTACTAGAAATGAACAACAAATTATTTATGATTTACAACTTAATCAGGATTTGGTTATTCTACCCGCTGACAAAGGGGGTGTAATAGTAGTTATGGACTGGAGCAAATATGATGCTGAGGCCAAGAGACAATTGAACAACGGCAGGTACTATATGTACATGCCCTTGGACCCGGTCCGAGATTTAAACAGGAAATTGATCAGTACCTTTTGTTGGCTAAGGATGAAGTGATATTTTCCAAGCTACTATGTATCATCTTACTGTCCCTGACCCTAGGCATCAAGTTCTATATTTGTTACCAAAAATACATAAGAATCTACAGGATCCCCCGGGAAGACCAATTGTTTCTGGGTGTGGATCGGTTTCTGAATCTTTGTCACAGTTTCTAACCATACATCTTCGATCACTTCTCAAATATGTCAGAGCACGTATTCAAGACACAACTGAATTTTTTAAGTTAATATCAGATATTCAACTTGAACCAGGGTGGTTATTATGCACCCTTGATGTAGCGTCTCTGTATACCAATATTCCCCACTGGGCGGGTCTGTTGGCCCTAGAACATTGGCTTTACCAAGCTGAACTTTATCCACCAGGCTTTAATACTTTTCTTATTGGCCTGGCAGAACATGTTCTTACCAAGAACACTTTTTATTACTAGGGAATGTGTTTTTGGCAGGTTCAGAGCACCTCTGTGGGGGCATCTTTTGCCCCGATATATGTCGATTTATTTATGGCCTATGTGGACTAACAGTTGATAAATGATGTATCTCATAATCTTTACCTTGGGGAAATTGATATGTGGAGATGCTACCTCGATGATTGCTGGATGATTTGGAAAGCTGATGAGGAATACTTGTGTAAATTCATGGAATGCATCAATGGCAATAAGTGGGGGATCCACTTTACTGTCAGTTATGATATTCATCAAATCACTTTCTTGGATGTTTTGATCACAATAAATTTGGATCACACACTGGACACCCAGGTCTTCCGCAAGTATCCACAATACAACTCGTTATTACATGCTTCCAGCCACCCCATGTTACATGTAACATTCCGAAATCACAGTTTTTGAGAATCAGACATATTTGTTCCCATCTTCAGAAATATGAAAGTTACAAGCTGGACCTTATCAATCGGTTCAAATCCCATGGGTATAGTACAGGTACGATACTTTCAGCTAGTAATTTTGCATCTTCTATTAATAGGAATGACCTTCTGATATATAAAGATAAACAAGAATCAGGAACATCCGAACTTAGATTAGTTACCACCTACAGACGAAATACTAATGTTTTATTAGATGTTGTGAACAAACATTGGAATATATTGTTAGCAGGTGAACAAATCCACCAAACTGAAGCAGGTGTTGGAAAACAAAACTAGAAACACAAACCAACACCGAGAAGAGGCAGAAACCAATAAATATCCAGCAAATTCCAAAAGAATGCGATAAATTCCACAGGACTCGAAATATCATAAAACACAGGTTTATTGTGAACGCCAGTAAAACACCTTGATGTTCGTTTTCGTTACTCCAGTAACTTCATCAGACAATGAATACACTAATTCATCTCCTTAAATACATACATCCTTAACCTAATTGATGCACTAATTAAAATTTAAAGTAAACCTGCTAAAATTTTTTTATTAATTAAAACTTCATAAAACAATCCTGTTTTCTGGTAAATGTTTATATATCAAAATACACCATACAAGGGAGTTTTAATATTATAGGGAAGCTGGGATGTTCTTAATAACCCCACCTTCTAAATTGAAACAGCTTTTAGTTTTAATATTGGTTTAATAGATATATAGTCGTTGAGCCCAGGTTCCTTGTTGGCTTCCAAGTAAATTTGCCAGTGTGTTTCCCTCTGTTCTAGAATAGTTTGCCATGGTCCACCCCTTGAATCAGTTGGACACTATCCAGAACAAAAAACAGAAATTTAGCTTTAGAACATATATGTGTATGTTTAAACAGGGCATTGGTAGTATTCCCTCTTTGGATATCATAATTGTGCTCATATATTCTGCGTTTTAGGGTCCGCTCCGTCTTGCCCACATAATATGCAGGGCAGGAGTTGCACTTGGCCAAATAAACAACCCTTTGACTGTTGCAGTTGTAAAATCCTTTGGCTCTAATGGTCAAATTTTTTGCTTCCAAAAATACTTCCTCTGAATGTGCAATATATGAGCACTGAGCACAAGATCCGCATTTGTAAGTGCCTTTTCTAGACCTATAGGAGTGGGTTTGGAAGGGCGTTTTTTCTAATATATTTTTGATACTACTACCCTTACGAAAAACTGCCTTCATTTCCTTGCCATGCAAATTAGCCAGATTGGTGATCTCTGTGAAGGTTTCCCATTCTCTTTTAATTATATCTCTTATTCTACTAGAGTTGGCACTGTACTGTGTAATGAAGGCTTGATTATATTCCAACTGTGATGTCGGAGGAGTAGATACTTCCTCCCCATGTTGTAGTCCCAAAATAGGTCTAAACCTGCCTGTTCTTTCATTTCTAACCTGTTCGTATATATTCTGTATCATGTCTTTGGGGTACCCTCTATCCAAAAATAAAAGTCTGAGGTTCTCACACTCTTTCAAAAACTGCTCTTCATCAGATGTCATTCTGGAAATTCTGACATACTGGCCTTTAACAATCCCTTTCTTTTGATATGCTGGATGCGCACTATCATAGTGTATATAACTATTGGAAAACGTAGGTTTCCTGTACACTGATGATTGAAACTGATGTTCACTGTTGATAGTGAGCTCAACATCCAGATATTCCACCCTCTCCGTGGTAACTTGATATGTGAAGGTAAGGAAATTGGTAGTGCCGGCTAAATATTCCATAAAGTCCGTAAGTAAACTGTCAGATCCTGTCCAGAAGATACAAATGTCGTCTAGGAACCTGTAATATGCCACCCAATATTGACTAAAGGGGCTATTAAGCACATATTTATTTTCCCAAATGGACAAAATTATGTCCGCGTAGGTAGGGGCACAGTTAGCTCCCATCGCTACCCCTGAGGTCTGTTTATAAAACTCCCCTGAAAAATAAATGAAATTATTATGCAACACCAATTCCATAAGCTGCAAAATAACAAAATTTTCATTGTTATTAGATAAGGAATTGGCTGCTAGTGCTTCCTCTAACCATAATAACCCAATCTCATGTGGAATAACAGAAAAAAGATCCACTATGTCAATGGTCAAGAACTTGAGATTAGAACTCCAAAGTTCAGGCGTAACCTGCCTTAAAAATTCCCATGAGTCTTTCAACATGTGGGTAGATTTCGGCCATAGTCTTTTCAGTTTGAAATCCAAGTATTTAGAAAGTGGGGAAATTTTGGATCCTTCTGCCGCGACTATGGGCCTCATAGGTGGATCCTCTATATTTTTGTGTACTTTAGGGACACCAAATATAGAGGGCACCCTAGGTTGAGGATTATCCAGGAAAACGTAGGTACTGTAATCAATAGCTTCCTGGTCCAATAGATCTTTGATGACCAAATCCAATCTCTGGTATGCTATGTGGATTTCATTGAGAGAAACTGGACTGTACCTAGCTTCATTTTTTAATATGGCATTCATTTTGCCTTCATATATGAGCTGGTCCATGATTACTGTTCCTCCCCCTTTATCAGGTTCCATTACTCGAATATTGACATTTTGTTGTAAAGCATAAAGTAGCTGTTGTTCAGGGATGGTTAAGTTCGAAGTATACCCACCCCTTCTGCAATGGTTCCTGATCTGTTGTTCTATCCTATACTCTAAATTTTTTAATTGGGGGTGTAGAGGTGGATTGTATAAACTACTTCTGTGTAATCCAGCACTTAGATAAGACTCTCCTGGGCCCAGCAGATGTATTAGGTTCAATTTCCTGATAAACAACTTAGTGTCAATAATAACTTGGGTTGTAACACTACTCCTGTTAGGTACATATTTAAAGCCTTTAGTAAAAAGTCTGAAGTATGTGTCATTGATACTAAGTGAACTGTAATTGTATATAGTATATCCTCCTAGTTGACAAAGTGGCCCTTCACGGTTACATAAATCTGGGCTAAGTTCAGCATGGCTTATTCCCAAAACTGAACCTGTCCGGGATGAGGGTTCCTGTTGTTCCTCATCTTCTCTCTCTGTGGGTGACCCTGGGGGGAAAAAGACTGTTCATAATGTGTTTTTCTTTGATTCCTGATTCTTTCTGATCGCCTAGGGAGTGGTTCTAATCCCTGCTCCTGACGTATCTCTTGTTCATTGTTAAAAGATGTTTCCCCTATGTCTAACACTGGTCGTGTAATATAATTTCTTCTATCAACACTAGAAGGTGGTATAGGATAGGGACAGCCTTCCTCGTATTCCCTCAAATCCCTTTGTAATTTTTTATGTTTTCTCTGCAGTATAACTGTACATTTGTTGTCAACATCCTTCCTGATTTGATAGTACTTTTGATTTTCTAATTCAACCTGAAACAACAAGTCCGTAGTGACAGCATGATTGTACTTGTTAATGTCCTGGTCTAATTTAGCAATATCAGCTTCATTTCGTTTTATTATAGCTCTAATAATGTCCATCCCGCACTTGTCGAAAGCAGTAATCAAATCATGGTGAAAGTCACTCCCAGCCATGACATTGCTGGGGTATTTACACACACGTAAGCCTTTGGGCACTACATTGTTACTCAAACACTCTTTCAAGTACATATTGTCCAAATGCAAACTGCGGTACCTGTACAATGAGGACTCTAGTGCGGCCATGGATTCCCGGAAACTTGTTGTTTCATCTGTCCTTATGTTCACTGGCCCCGGTCGCTGGAACGTAGGAATATCCTGATACCATTCCTGAAAGGTGGAGGGTAACCTGGTATCCGGTCCGGCTGTTCCTCCGGAGCGCTGTTGACTCGCATTCCCTTCCTGTAGGACAAGCGGAGTTAGATGGAAATCCGTCGCTGTATTAGAGCGCCCTCTATCATTGGAGGATGGCATTGCAGGACTAGGGCTTGGATTAAGATGACTTGTAGCTGCTGCGTTAGCATTGTTGTTAATGTGACAAGGTTGTGAGAGTAACTGATGAATACCTTGCCCCAAAGGTAACAATAAGTCCAAAAGTTGACTGAGCTGCCCGGTCAACTTGCGAATTTCCCCAACTTCAGCTCGAGAGTTGGGTTCCTGGATATCGGCCGTTGCACTCTCCCCCGAGGCTTCCATACTGAACAAATCCACCAAACTGAAGCAGGTGTTGGAAAACAAAACTAGAAACACAAACCAACACCGAGAAGCGGCAGAAACCAATAAATATCCAACAAATTCCAAAAGAATGCGATAAATTCCACAGGACTCGAAATATCATAAAACACAGGTTTATTGTGAACGCCAGTAAAACACCTTGATGTTCGTTTTCGTTACTCCAGTGGAGTGGGGGATCCACTTTACTGTCAGTTATGATATTCATCAAATCACTTTCTTGGATGTTTTGATCACAATAAATTTGGATCACACACTGGACACCCAGGTCTTCCGCAAGTATCCACAATACAACTCGTTATTACATGCTTCCAGCCACCCCATGTTACATGTAACATTCCGAAATCACAGTTTTTGAGAATCAGACATATTTGTTCCCATCTTCAGAAATATGAAAGTTACAAGCTGGACCTTATCAATCGGTTCAAATCCCATGGGTATAGTACAGGTACGATACTTTCAGCTAGTAATTTTGCATCTTCTATTAATAGGAATGACCTTTTGATATATAAAGATAAACAAGAATCAGGAACATCCGAACTTAGATTAGTTACCACCTACAGACGAAATACTAATGTTTTATTAGATGTTGTGAACAAACATTGGAATATATTGTTAGCAGGTGACAGATTATCTGCCTTCTTAAAAGATAAATGCTATTTCTCATACCATAGGGGCAAAACCGTGAGGTCCTATTTTAACCATTATAAACATGGGATAACTCTGGGAGAACCATTACAGATTACTGTAACTGGTGATTTGTTGCAGGGATGCTTTCCATGTGGACATTGTGTACACTGTGTTAGGGTGGCTAAGTCCAAACAGTTTACTAGTAAAAACACTGCACAGGTTTTTAATATCAGGCTTTTATATAGGACAGACCTCTCACCCCATTAGGATAAGAATATCTGAGCATCTTAGTGATGTTAGATTAAAGAAACCTTGTAATGCATTATATAAACACTCCTTGACCCATTCTACTGCATCTTTTAGGTTTTCCATTATAGACAGGATAAGTGGGGACTGGGCCAATAAAATTGGTTGGCATGATTTGCTTAATAAGAAAGAAAAGAAGTGGATAATCAAGCTGGGAGGATTATTCCCCCCAGGACTTAATGAACATCTATAACCAACCAACCATGGGAATTCTCTCTTTATCATGTGATGATTACTAAGCATAAAAGGCTTGTTTTTGTGATTTGACTTTACACTGAGGAAGGCTTAATAACTGGGCCAAACCCAGTTTATTTTGCTTTTATATGCTTTAATAAATTACATTTTGCTGGCCTGTGTAGTTTTTGTAATTTACACTATCACCATGATACCTTTAATGGAAGCTCCTGGAAGAACCTCATGTTGATCAGGATCGGGGATGATTAAGGAGAAGCGAATTTAAAACAAAAGATGAAAGGTTAATAATGGTGGACCACGACAGTGGACTATGTACATGTTGGTTTGCAAAGTCCATTGAACATGTGGGAGAAACAAACAAATGTAGGTTTAGTAAAACAGAATTGGAAACAGTTGCACACCTTGTTGTTGGTTGTGATATACTAATGGCAGAAGGACTGTATACTGAAAGGCAAAATAATGTGGCAAGACTGTTGAACTGGGGATTGTGCATGAGCCACAAAACATCATAGAAAATGAAGAAGTCTACATCACATGAGATCACTCATTACTAACAGCTCAAAAGATAGATGCAAGTAAACCAAATAGAGTGGTCCATATAAAGAAGACAAAAGTAGCATTGATCATTGAAATCATTACACCCAGTGACTACAGTGTCTTGCATACAGAGAGACACAAAGTCATACAATATCAGGATTTGGGGTCTATTTTATGTGCTCAAAGTCCGAGAATTTCGAATACGATATTCTCGACACGAGTACACCAAAAGCGCAAAACATCGGAAATGTAAATGGAAATCTCCACAGGTGGAGATTTCCATTTACTTCAATGTAGTGCGATCTCGGACTTTGTATATTTAAGTAGCGGGGGGTGTGGGGGGTGTGGTGGGGCTTCCCCCACTGCCTACATTAGTTTAAATTCTTTTTCTTTGTGCATTTTTTTTTTGGACTTCGATTGTTTAATAGATCGATGCATATGGTTCGATCCATATGCATTTGAGCTACTAAACTTTCGAGGTCCTAAAGTAGACCCCAGGATTTGCAGGCAGAAATGAGAACAATGTGTAAGATACCCAGAAAGTTCCAATAGTAGTAGGAGCAACTCTTATTAAAAAAGAATTTACAATCATAGTTGGATATGTTACCAATACATGTAACTCCATACAAATTGCAGAAGGAGTCATTACTGAGCACATTGCGGGTGTTGTGAAGAGCAATTTTGGCTAACATATAAGACTGAAACAATACTAATTTCATGAATTTTAATCTTGCTTTGACTTAGGCATGGGATCCATTCTCATCATGGTATTAGAATCCCAAAAGACTTGGAGAAATTAAAAGAGAGAAGCCATTATGTTCATTAATTCCCTCTGCATTTTTTTTTTGCCATTAACTTCAATATTTTTATTGTAGTTATGCTGTATACACAAAAAGGGGCAGGATACTCTAGTAATGGATGTATATTTATCTTAAGCCAATTTGCTAAAATATTGGATCTCTGGAGCAATGGTTTTATAACTGGTCATTTCAGAGAATTCCATCTACATAAAGACCATTTGTTCAAGAATAACTGACCAAATGGTCTTTTGATAAATCTTTATTTTTTAATATGGGAGAATCCTCTACAGGATGCAGGCACCTGTACCTCATACATTCTAACCATTATATCATTAAACATGGTAGAAATATATAATAAGTAAAACCATTTTAAGTGTGGTAAACCCTAGTGAACTCAGTACTGACTGAATGTTATCAGTGAAATGACAGCTTCTTATCATTATTTGCACCACAGTTTACCTGTTTTGACATTTGTTTTTCTCTACTCTGATTTCATTTTGTGCTTTCTTCTTCATCCTTGAGTGGCTCTTGGTATTTCATAAACTTTATTATGTTTTCCATAAAGTACAGCTGTGTATAAAAAACTTACCATAACAGCACTGGTCCTGTGCACATACTTTTACAAAGCACTATAAGCTTGATTCCTTCTCTAGGGTTGACTCACTTTGTCCTTGTAACTCAAATACACTCCTAGAAGATGTCAAACCAAAGAATAAGATAGTCTTCCATTTTAAGTACTTCAATTCAGCCTGATGAACTGGTTCAAGTGGAAACAGAGTAAGTTTTTCAAGTACAAAGATGAGATCTTAAGGATAAAACATCTGTTTCTTAGGGGGACAGATATGCAACACCCCTTCTGAAAATTATATAACTTGAGTGAGGTTAGAAAGAGGGGATCAAAGGGTAAACAGTCAGAAATGGTTGTCAAATGTACCTTGATAGAAGAATAAGACAGGCCAGAGGATCATAAATCACACAAATAATCAAGAACCAGAGGCAGCCAGGCCTGAAAATGGTCCTGCTTCTTGGACTGACACAAACTAGAAAATTGTTTCTTTTTGCACACACATGATTTCTTAGTTCCATTTTTTTTTTGCCTCCTGAAGTACCCACTGCACAACCTCTGAAAGAAACTAGTTTAATATTTATCAGGTTGGATGCATCAGTAGAAATGGTGAAAAAGCATATAGAAACATTCCTATCCAAAGGCATCTCTCTACAAAACCTATTTGCAAGGAGTCATGCAGCAGAATATCTCTAGCTATCTGTTCTGAAAGGCAGCAAACAGATCTACTTGAGGTGTTCCCCACAGCTGGATCAATTCTTGGAAGGTCTTAGGATTAAGTTCTCATCTGTAAAGGTCTGTCCTTGTCTTGCTGAGCTTGTCTGCAATCAAACCTTGCTTTGAAAGAAAGCATGAAGCCCACAGAGTCCAATATGAATGGAGTTGCTATTTCCTGGGTTATCACAACCAGTCTGCAAAGAGTGTAGGATCTGGTATCCCCTTGTCTGTTTATGTATCACATCAGCGTGTTGTTTCCTGTGTACACTTACAGAGATCCTGGCGACCAGAAATGATTAAAGGCTTTCAAACCACTGACAGCTGCTAATATGACATATGCAACTGTTGGAATGCCCACAAAGGTTCTTTACCAAAAGATTCCCGAGTATAAACACATTGTCCTATACAGATTGCCTTAAAGCCCTATTTCAATACTCTGTCTTCTACATGTTACTAAGAGGTGATCTATACCTGGCATACAAGGCATCGTCAAATCCATCTCTAACGGACCTTTTGTACATCCACATCATGGACAGCATTAAATCCATTAGATACAAGAATTGAAATTTTGCTTGTGACTTAAATAAGACATGTTGACAAGACAGATATAAATCTCAGAGGATGCCCATGCTCTGGAACAGGCTCCCCATCCATGTGAAGCAGAGTCCATCTCTATCCCTATTTAAGCATAACCTTGACTAATGGATGGGAAATCAAAAATTCACCCCATGTCTCTGATAGACATATGCAGACAGTAATACCCAAACTAGCATACACCCTCATATAACCTCTAGAAATTCATTAACTAACTTACTCCCTTCTAATAAACACTTGTGATATAAACTGATGCAATTGAGTTGGATTGCATGGCTAGGCTTATAAAGGCCCTGGTGGTCATTAACTCTGTATATACCTATGAACCTATGACCATCTCTCTGACACGTATGTGTTTTTGTCTGTCTGAACAGTTCCACAGATCTTGCACTTTCACCTGATTAGAAACTGTATCCCATGCCAAGTCTGTTGCATCTATAGTTACAGATTCTATGGGGTGTCAGAGGGGAAGGTAGGAGTCCTGGATTGCATGAGGTCCAGTGTCTACACCAAAGAATCTCCATTTTCACAAATCCCAAAACAGGGATGTGGAAAGACAAAGGGTGTAGATGCTGAATCCGGACTGATCTGAAGTACCACTGTATTTTCCACATGTGGAGTGCAGTTAGGGGAAGCTTGAGGAAGTATATTTGTGTACTTAAACTTATAATAACAGCAGATGTTTGAATTATCACTGCTGCTGTAACATTTGAAATAATGGTTTCTATCCTGCTTCGGATACAGGAGCCGGGCAACTTCAAAAGCTTTAGGGCACCTTTCACATGCCCAAACTGCAAGTAGCGCATGCTATGCTTCTAAAAGATAAGTTTGCGCACTAAGCCCTTCAGGGCATTCCAGCCAACAAAGAGAAGGAGGCTGAGCCATGAAAGGGCAATTCTAGGAACAACAAGAAATAAATAACCACACCATGGCATGAACAACGTATCAAAAAACAAGGGGGGGTGGAGGGAGGGAACAGCTACTGCAGCAGTGATCATTTTAACATCTACCTTTATGGTAAGCTTACTTATACAACTGCAGTATGTTCATCATATCGATCACTGCTGCAGTAGCCTTAGCTATATGGATTGATTACCCTAGCTTACTTCATTTGGTAGGTGGAAGTTGAAAAGTCCAGGAGCTTATGGCTAGTGATACTTGTAAAGAATGATTTAGACCTAGAGAAGGAATTAAGCTTACAGTGCTTTGTAAAAGTATGTACACAGGATCAATTAGCAGATGCTAGGATACTTCTAGAATCAATCTCTTTCCAAAAACCCATAGAGGAAGCCAAGGCCCTGGTAAAATAGGCCTTGATCCTGCCTGAAATAGTTAGTAGTGGTGAGTATAACAAAAGGTAATAACCTTAGACAACTATTTTGAAATAGTCTGTTTTGACACAGGTTGACTCTTCTTCTTCTTACCTTCACAAAATATGGACATTTGATCCAAAGATCCAAAAGATTAAGTTTTGTCAAGAAAGTACCTGAGTTGCCTGTGGACATTCACTGTATGAAGTATCCTTTCTCCCCCATTTTTGAGTTCAAGAAATAAAACAGGTAGATAGATAGTTTAACTTAAAGTAAACTTGTATACCACTTTAGGCATAAAAGAAGGATAAGATTAACTCTCAATGAAAACCTAAACCTCTTTTTAACAAGGTTGGGCTGACTCACCATAAGAGCTTCCAACTCAGATCCTCCTCTTGTAGCAATCAGAGCAATCAGCAAAACTGTTTTCCATGTTAAGAAACTCAAGTCAGCCAGGTTAATTGGTTCAAATGGAGCAACTGATAGTTTCTCTAACACAAAATTAAGATCCCATGGAGAGGCCACCAGATTTCTTGGAGACCTCTTATACAAAAGCTCTTTCAAAAACATTTTGACATGAAACTGCTTTGAAAGAAGGGGATCCATAGGCAGAAATGCTGAAATGGTAGATAAATACACCTAGACAGATTAAGAATGTTCATATGATAGTAACTCACACAAACAATGTAAAACCAGAAAACAACTGACCCTGAATGGCCCTGCTTAGGTTGTTGACAGAAGCTAGAAAACCTTTTACATTTGCTAATATACATATGATGTTCTAGTAGCAGGAGTTATTGTCTCTATTAGTGCCTGCTGCACATCCTCAGTAAAGAGGTGCATAAAAGAAATTAAGACCCCATCATCCAGGCTGTCATTTGAAGTTGATTGGTGCAATGGAGTATTAAGCACCCCTGTTCTTGTATGAGATTAGATCTAGTCTGTGAGGAAGCATATGGTAATTGTCCTAGTGGCGTTCCAAAAGAAGGGAGAATTTCAGTTTCCTGGACATGAAGGGAGTCACCACAATGATTTTGGTGGATTCCTTCTGCATCTTCAGAAGTACATTGGATATTAATGGAAAGGGTGGAAAAGCACACAAAAACATTGCTGTCCAATGCAAAGAAAAGAAAAGGTATCTGTCTTGCAGGCCTTCTTAAATTGAGTCCTTGAGCAGAATAGTGCAAGTTGATTGTTCAGAGAGGAGGCAAAATGTTTATTTAAGGAACTTTCCACAGATGAATTAAATCTTGGAAGACTCCTCTCATCTAGTTTCCATTCAAGAGGGTCTGCACTTCTCCTCTTCAGCCTTTCTGCCACAGTGTTGCTCTAACAGAATGCAAGTTGCCTATAGAGTGAGATTGCACTGTGAAACTATATCCCATACTAACATGGCTAGCCTGCAAAAGGGGCTACAACCTGGTTCTCCCTTGTTTGTTGATGTACCACGTGACTGTGGTATTGCATGTAACAACTAGAAGAAGTCCTGGGGACCAAAGATGATTCAGAGAGAGAGTTCAGAGCCTTGATCAGGGCAAACATCCCTTTTATATTAAAGTGCTTGCATCTGCCCTTGGTGTCCAACACACCTTGCACTTTTATCCCTGCTGAAACTGCTCTCCATGCAAAGTTTGAGGCATCTTTGGTGACTGACTGCTTTGGAACAGGGAGAGAAAAGGAGAGACCTGGACTTAGGGATATCTGTGGTCTCCACTAAGTTATTTATCTTCTGACAAACTCCATCCTTGGGATTTGAAAAGACAGAAGGTGTCATGGCTAGGATCAAGGAGACTTCAGATACCATTGTATCTTTCTCATGTGGAATATTGCCAGACATATCAGGAGAATTATAGAAGTCATGAGGCCCACATTCATGAGGTATTCCCTCACAGTGACTGAAGTCTGAATGGAAAACCCTAGAAACAGATCTAGATATAGTTATATTTTTTTGCTGTGGAGGAAAAGTTCTTTGAACTCTGGTGTCTAGTTGATGTACCTGAAACACAGTTTTGTGAGAAGGAGTCAAGAAATACTTTTAAATAATTTCTTGGAATCCCAGCTTGTGTAAAAGATATTTCACTCAACAGAGTAATTCCTGAAACTTTGAAAAAGATTCTGCAAAAAGCAATTCATCTAAATAGATACATTGTAGCCAGCAATGAGCTATAAATGGAGCTAGACACTTTAAGAGACACTCTTGGTGCAGTTGATATTCCAAAGTGTAAGGCAGACAACTGATAATGTAATCCAGACACACAAAACCCTAAGAAACACATGAAATCTGGATGAATATGGATGTGATGATAAGCATTTTTAAATCTTGTTTTACCAGGACATTTGAGTGAGGAAGAAGAGGTAACAGGTTGTAAAGTGATGTAATTTTAAATTTTGGGACTATCGCAAACAGGTTTAGGTCAGAAACATCCAGAACTGGTATCCAGGCATTGGCTTTCTTTGGCACTAAAAACATCCTTGAGTAAAGTTACTTTCCACCCTGGGAAAGGTGAACTGGTTCAGTCATTCCCTGGGACTGCATGTGATGGAGGGCAGGTAAATATAAAAGAGTCTGGTCTGGGAAATAAGGAATTAATCTCTTTTAAGCAGGAATTTCCTCTCATTGCCATCTATAACTGTGATGAATCATATACAGAGCTCCTTTGTCTGAAACTACCTGTTGCCAGAGAGAAAAGTGAAAATACAGACTTTCTGGAAGACAAACAAGGGAGTGCCAGGGTGGAAGGAGGTTATTCTGACTTATAGGACAGTCCTTGTTTTTGGGAATTTCTGGAATTTTTCTTGGAACCTCCTTGCCATTTCTTATTAAATGTTTGTTTACCTGTGTTTTGTCGAGACTGTGTGTTTTGTTTCTTACCAAATCTGGATGAGAAATTAAAGAATCCCTTAAGAGAGTCCTAGTATCAGCTTACCCCTTTCATCACACTTTTTCATGACATCTGCATCAGAGGGTCTAAAACCTAAATCTCTATCCAAAGAAGAATTTAAAATTTCATTTTAACATCATATGGGATGTTCTGAGAATGCTGTCAAGTAAACCTCCTCAAAATAGTCCAAGTGGCCATAGCCCTTGAAGAAATATCAATAGAGTCATACACTCACAGTATACAATGAGTTGGGACTTGAAAAGCAGAAGAAATTAAATTATTTAAAGCAGATTTTTCTTCACAAGAAGAACCTGCAGACAAAAGATGCTTCATACTTTCACATTTTCCCATTTAGTTTATCTTATTGGGATAGTTCTGGCTCCTGCAGAAACCTGACAAGATAAAACCAAGAATGAAAAATGAATAAATGAATGAATGCATCTCAGAGGTTTCAGACCTTAAGAGACCAGAATGAAGAAGATGAGGTCAGTAACATGAAGAATGTAAGAGGATGATGAATGTAATGAAGAAAACTAGACAACAGGAAGTGAATAAGATGAGAGCGATAAATGTTGAACATTAGTCATAGAATAATTGTGATATCATAATTTGGAGTTTAAACATGAAGGTAGTAAAATAGCGAGTACTTAAATAGCGACAAAAAAGTAACCAAAGATAAGGTTCTGCAAGATACAGGGCACGGAGGCACAGTCTAGGAGAGAGTTGCAGAATATAATATAGAGGATTATGACCGGTTTGATCATTATAACTTGCTTATTATGTGCTGAAGACATGGATGTCAAGAAATTCACTTCATGAGCAAACAGGTGAATCTTGGCATCCATGTCGAGAACACATAACTTAAGGTTATGATCAGCAAACCAATCATAATCCTTTGTAGTGCCTGGAGCTTTAGCTGCTCCATGTCTGACTAACTACAGGAAAAATTGCTAAGTTTTTTCCCAGCTTTCAAAGCCATAAAACACTTAGTGAGTGCTCTCAGAGATGTAGTGCAATGCAGTCCATTACATTTACACTCACCTTTCATACCTCTCAACTGTCTAGTTTTCACAGGATATACAGATTATTGCTTCATATTTTTGGACTATTCCTCATAAAAATCTGTTTTTTTTGGACAAACCACAGAGGACTGAAGTCACTAAATAATGATACATATTTCCAGTTCATGGTTTGTGTCTTTCAGGAAATGGATGCTAATGCATCCTGATATTCTACCAACTGAGTTTGTTTGAGAAGCAGGGGACACATTATCATTATGGACAGCAGGCAAAAAGAAATCTTTGATTTCTTCTGAACTCATTTGCTAGTCAGTACAGGGAGATTTTATGGCCTGGAGCTAGCAGGAGGAGCTTAACAATTTATAAGGTCAGGTCGCTCGTCACTCTGGTGTTTAACTGGTTTATCTTTTTCCAAATATCGAAGCATAATCACCATGCTCCATACACTACAAAGATGTTGACATCTAGGGAAACACTGGTACATGCAGAAAATGTACACACACACACACACACACACACACACACACACACACACACACGCACATGAGTAGATTTGAATTAAAAGGATGGAAGGCAGAAAAGTGATAGTGGTGGATGCAGTTCTGGGTAAATGTCTGTGGAACGAATATATGTGTAGAGTGACATATACCTTATCAAAATGTTTATCTCTTCAAAGTTTAGAAATAAAGAATGATTGATGTATCAAGTGCTTTGTACCTTACAGGTTCATTATGTGTATGTATATGGGGGAGATTCTGCTACTTAAAAATATTAAGCATAAAAAAAGAAAAGGGAAGTATGTGTTAAGTGTTAAAATCACTTCAAAGAAAATAACTTAAAAGGGAGGCAGTCTCTAAGAGAAAGACACATTTTTATGTCAGTATTAGAATGTTATTTAGTAAATATATAGTACATAAAAAGCATTTTGAATCTTTAATATTGGAAGGACACTTATTCTGCATGAATACATCATGCCAAAAAATATCAAAACCAGGAAAGGATTAAGTTAAAAGGTAGGAAAAGGGTAGAAATCAGTACCCCTACCAGGGAAAGGATTGAAAGTGAACATAGATAACATGCTCCCCTGTATTGTACAATATGGGGGCCGCAGTCCCATACTTGCTACTTTATTACTCTAACCAAACAGGCAAAAGGACTACATGCAGTCAAACATTTCTGTTATCTCAAAGGATGCCCATCCTTAGATTTAAAAATATTTAATTAAGGAGTTGTAGGCTGCATCACCACACATCAGTGTATGTGCAGGGTGCTTGCCACTATGCAAAGCATTTTATTTATTTATTTGTTTATTTATTTTTATGTTTGAAAGGTAATAGTGCTAGAACAAATGGCAATGCATGTGTTTGAAATTTAGTGACTTTGTCCTTTTAAAGTCAGTTATTTTTTTTATTTGCTTTAAATCTATTCAAAAGGAATTGGTCTATACTTCAGCTGATGACCTTCCAAGGAATACTGAAAATAGCAGCTGATATCATCACCTCATCTGTCTCTGTCCTTATAAATGGGCTAATCCCAGAATTCCCACATTCTGTCTCTCTGGAAAATATCACACATTATCCCTCCGTACAAAGGAGGAAATTCAACAGACATTACTAACTTTAAATGCAGGAAGAACTCCTATCCTCCACACAGTATGGCTTCTGTCCTTCCCATAGTATTAACACTGCACTTCTAACCTATATGGATACTGTCATTAAAGCAAGATATAATGGAAAACTACTCTCCTCCTTATTTCTAAACATATTTAAAGCCTTTATCACAGTTTATCACAGCAAACCTCTACTTCAAATGTCCTCATTAGGTCTGTCTCAGCCCACCCTTCTATGGTTCAAAAACTAACTAACCAATACATATCTGTCAGTAAAATGGCACTCCACCATCTCTCTTATCTCCATTCACCACTGGTGTATCACAAGACCCTGTCCTGGTCCCCTCCTCTTTAACATTTTAACTAACTCCCTCCACACATCCACATAACAGGCATCCCTAATACAGCATGTAGATGACTCAAAACTCATTTGCACTTCTGACAACATGGCCCACCTCCAGAAAATTACTCAGGAAGCTTTAACAGCAACTGAAACATGGCTCTGTAATTCACAACTCATGTGAACACCTCCCCAAAAAATCTATTACTTTTCCCCAAATCCTTCTCCAATGGAAAAAAAAAACAAAATTTAAAGTCTTTTTTCTTGATAATACAACCATTGAAGTCACTTCTCATAGCAAATTATTAGGGATGTTAGTGGATGATCTTAAATCTTAAATTCAAACAGCACATACAAAATTGCATAAGAAAAACTCATCAAAAACTGGGCATGCTTTATATATCCATAAACTTTCTCACTGATGCACCTAAAACTACACTTGCCACTACTTAGCTACTCCTCTCACTTCTTTATGGAGGTCCCATTATTATTAATCTTCAGACATCACAAAAAGTGAAACTTTAACAATGCTATAACAAAGTTGCTAAGTTTACAGCAAATACTTCTTTCAGTACCCATTACTGTATAGCACTAAAAGCCTAAATTGGTTAGAACTGCCCCCATCAATTAACATATACACAGCTTTGTACAACCTATAAAATTATAGAGAATCCATCTGATAGTCTAGCACTAAGTAATGTTCTGCACAACTATGTTCCTAGTCTGTCATTATGATCCATTGACCAAAAACTCCTTTCTGTCAACAAACCTATCAAATCTGTCGGGCATTATCTGTACCATGTTACAAAGGCATGAAGCTCCATCCAAACCATTCTTAAAAACTTCCTCGCCAAAAGCTAGTTTTATCCTTGCTCAACACCAGGATAAACTATATCCCTAAATGTGAACAAATACTTATTCATACCTTAGACCCTTTACTCTCCCTCCTTCACTCACTTCCTTACTTCTATCATTTTCTCTCTAAATGCACCTTATGCTTGCACTTCTCTCACTTTATACTGCAATTAGTTTGCATTATGCTAACTCACCTTTATTTTTTTATAAAACTGGTTAAAAATTATTTAAATATCATATAATTTTCATATAACTTATACCTATTCTTAACCGATGTTTTCATATCATGTCTAATTTCACATATTTAAACTTTGTTAATTTTTTGTATTATATTTGAAGACTGTAAAACTATTATTTTTAAGATGTTTGTAATACTTTGGAACTTTTTCCTCAGGCCAGCAGTGGAAATGGGCTCCTACCCAATCAGACTTTCCCAGAAATCAGATGTCAATCAATCAATCAATCAATCAATCAATCAATCAATCAATCAATCAATCAAGTAATAAATAAATAAATTAGAGTATGGTGGTTTTGCTGAAAATAAATTAGGTAACAGAACAAAACTATTTAGTATGTCTAGTCATATAAAGGAGATCTATTCATATAAAAGAAAAGGAAAAGTGACATTAATAGAAGATATTTTAAAAAAATATAACAAGTTACCATCTAAAGAAGCATTAAACATACTACACAAATTGTTTTCTATAGTGAAAGACTTAACAAAAGTTCCTGCCTCCTGAAAATATACTCTTATCTCCCCAGTTTTAAAAACTAACAAAGATCTGATTAAATGTTCATGGTACAGACCAATTTCAATTTTTAATGTCAATTATAAGTTATTCATGGTAATTCATGCTAATAGATTAAAATGCATTCTACCTTCCATGATTAATGAAGATCAAACTGGTTTTATTCTAAATAGAAATGCTTATGACAATATCAAAAGTATAAGCACAGTAATTGACTATGTAAACAAAATGAAAGAGAATCTAACATTAATGAGTCTAGACATTAATAGTGTTTTTTACTCTGTGAATCAGAAATATCCTTTGTTAGTCTTACAGGAATGTAATTTTTCAAGTCATTTTACACATCTTATAAATCTTCTTTATGCCTATCATTCTGCATATGTTAAAATAGGTACTTTTACTTCTGATTCAGTATACATTTTGAAGGGAACTAAACGAGGATGTTCTCTTTCAACCTTGCTTTTCATTCTAATTATGGAACTTTTGCTAATTTTATTAGGTCAAATATAGAAATAAAAGGCATTAGCGTAAATGTGAATTTGGTTTCTAAAATCCAGTTATTTGTTGCGGACATTCTTCTGACACTGAATGACATTAATAGTTCTTTGTCTGCTGCCTTTAAGGCAATGGATGAGTTTCAAAAAATGTAGTCTCTCCTTTAATGACAACAAAACAAAAATACTTCCCATAAATGATAATATCGGTAGGATAAATGATAGAGTTACTAAATATATTGTCAAAGAGAGAAAAATGAACTATTAGGGATAATTAGAAACCAGGAACGTAACACCCACAAGGGCTGTAACAACATGTAAAGAATGTACGGCAACCAAAAGATGCAGTCTCCTCCACAAAAAGCCGCTGAGTAAAACTGAAACTGAGTCCTTCACATAGACATAAACAGAGAATTTAATACAATAGAATTCTATTGTATTAAATTCTCTGTTTATGTCTATGTGAAGGACTCAGTTTCAGTTTTTTTACTTCAGCGTGGCTTTTTGTGGAGGAGACTGCATCTTTGGTTGCCGTACATTCTTTACATATTAGGGATAATTATCTAATGAATAAATGGAACAAACATTTCTTCACAAGAAGAGAGACTATTTATAATCAAGATGATTATTTTACCAAATATCTTATATGTTATTAAATTATCATTTTTATCTCACCTAAAAACATGTATCAAAGAATGTAATACATTAATTTTAAAATGTCTTTGGCTCCCCAACAAACCAAGAATTGCTTTAAATCATAATATAAGGGACTGGACTACCAAATCTAGAATTATATTCTTTATCATGAATTATAAAAAACAATATCTCTTTGGATAAATATTATTTAGGCAGCCAGATGGAAAGAGTTTCTAGGATGTATTTTCATAAACTGTAAACATAGCATAAACTCTAATTATAATCTTATTCTACACAATTGTTTACATTGGTTGCTAAAAGATTACTTTTTAGAAAGGAGTCACCAGATAATTGACTTTTATTTTATTTCTACTTTATTAATTATCTTTAGAAGCTTAATTTATATAAATCCAACATATACCACATGGATTTGTCTTCTTTTCCCTATAGCATACACTCAAAATAATATTTTCACTTCAAAGTTAGACAAAACAATTACATTTAAAGAAAAAATCTGATATATTGGCTTCACTTAATGAATAATGAAAAACTGTATTCTGTTGATTATATCATAAGTAAATATGATTTAAGCAAATAGATGTGGTTGAATCTTCCAGACAATATGCAGAAAGTAAAATTAAGTTAATGCAACCAATGGTAAGAGATCGTATCCCAAAATTAATTGAATTTTTAATACTATTAATGCAACAAAACACACTGGGAAAGGGTCTTTTATTCAAACTATATAGAGTGGTGATGAAAAAAACAAAAAGTTGTACTGACAATTATTGGAACTATTTTACACACCTCCAGATGAAGAGGATAAAAAATAATTTTTAATATTTTCCAAACAGATAACTTCTTCTCTTAGATTGAAATTTTTTACTTGGAAATTATTGCATAGATCTTTCTTCACACCTCATAAAACTGAATTAATGTTTAAAAAGTAGTAAGCTTGTTGGAGATGTAAACGGGAGCTTAAAGCAGATTGGCAACACATGTTCTTTGATTGCGCTGTACATAAACCTTATTGGAATAACATTAATCTTTCTGTACAGGCTTTATTTGGGAATGATTTTGTTTCATCTAAGTGATAAATTCTTTTTATCACCGTTATTCCTGTTTGTGTTAAGAGAATGAACTACTATTTTGTATGGTCCATTTTATGAATTGCAAGGAATGTTATAACCAAGAATTGGAAGAATGAAGCTACACCCTCTTTCAAATAATTCACAGATATTGCAACCAAAGTTTTTAACAAACTTCTCGACTGTACAGATTTTTGCAGAATGTCATAGTTTTGGTCTGTTTCTCATAAAATTGCAGTTTTCTGGCAAATTACTGGCAAATGTTTGAGGGATGAAGTCAGAAAATACTGAAAGACATTTGAGTTTCTTTCTTCATATCCTTCAGAAAAGTTCATGCGGATGCTAAACCTGTTAGTCTATCAACTTTCTAAGTTTGCAAGAACAATACTTAAAAAAGTGTCTCTATTTTGGGTCCTTTGTCCCTCCATTATATGTGGATTTGTCCAGATTTCTTGCTACTATAATACGTGGACAAATTTCAAGGAAGTGGTTGATAAACAAAAATAGCTATACTCGTATCAAGTGTAACATATGGAATTTTTTGAGAATCTTCATTGTTAGTAGACACTCTTGCAAATAGTCTTCGAGTTTGTTCTTGTTCATATTGTTTTCTTTACATTTTTAAATACAATTATTGTTGTAATCAGTTTGTTTAGACAAAAATCCAATAAAAGCTTTTTTTTTTAAAAAAAAAAAAAAAAGAGATTGTTTCAGGGATGGTGAACAGTTAGAAGAGATTAGTCACCAGGAGGAATTTATTGAAATTGTTAGAAAATTAATTTTATAAGAATAAAGAGTGAGTAAAAAAGGTTCCACTGTGGAACATTGAGGCATAAAATGCTGAGAAATCATACCATCAAACAGAAATTTCTCAAAAACTGCAAGAAAAAAAATAAAACTAAACTACAAGCATTTTTTTGCAAGGGGAGGGGGCAAGGCTTCTGTAAACCTCGTGTAAAAGTGAATGCTCCATATACAAAGACAACTTATATATACCAACTCCATGATTGTCCAAACATGAAAAAGGGAGAAATCTCACAAAACAGAGGAATTGCTTCTGGTGTGTGTTTAGAAACCATACCCAGAATGATTTCCTTTGGAAAACAGTTATTGTATCTGTGACTGGAGGAATGTATGCTTAGGTAATTAGATTTTGGTGACCTGCAGTTATGTAATATAGAAAAGATCCCAATTGTGGAGATCAAGGAATAAATTACTCTTTTCAATGCAAGCTAACCTGAAATGGCTCAAGAACATAGCTGGGTTGTTTGGTAAAACAAAAATATGAAAAAGGATCAGGGAATATAACTGATTGTCAATAGAGCTAGAAAAGCAGAATTTGAGAAACAAGTGGTCACGTTCTATAAGTAAAGTTGGAAAAGATGGCATGGCAGTTACGCTGACCATCTAAGACAATATTTGAATCCATTCATCCATCAATCCATCCATCTACAACCCCCTTTTTCCTGTTTTTGCACATGGGGTTGGGTTGTCATTTCAATCGTGACAATCATCTAGAGCCAATTTTTACACCAGAATGAAGAAATGAAAATAGCCTTCTGAAAAAAAATGGCCTCAGAGAGACGATGAACCTGCTGGACAGATAGACTATATCAACCTGCATAGGAAAGCCTTGGAATGCCTGAGGATCATGCAGGATGAAAGAAAGGTGAGCAGATCTCAAGAGGTGGATATGTCTAAGTCTTTTACATACCTGTATTCAGAGTTACTAATGAGCATAGCAGTGCAATTAGATAGTGCTGAACAGAACATTATCATTTCTCTTTCACACAGGTTACGACAGCACAGTTTATCTGGTAAGAATTACACTATGTTTCATTGATCTTTGATCATTTAATTTAGAAATTCACATGAATACAGCCCTCTGTACCCTATCAGTGCAGTAGAACTGGATCTGTTTTCACTATTAATGTTATATATTACCAAGATCAATACCCAAATACCATGCAAATACAGATCAGAAATGAGAACTTAAAACACCCATATGTTTGAAGCACATGTGCTAGAGCTGAAGTAGTTTACAAGCAAATGCATTTAAAAATGTTTTATCAGTGGAGTGCAATCCGTCTTATACTCACTTATGGTGAGCTTCACCCCATTCTTCATTTATTGTTCTTATTCCAAGGTTGGAGAAAAGGTGTTCCACAACAGATGGTGAAAAGTTGTTGCACTCTATCCATAGGACACACTGCAGTTTTTTTTTTAAATTCAGTGGCATTCAAACAAGAGCAAGATATTTCAATAAAACACAAGCAGTTACCCCCAAAAATGTAAAGCTGAAATAGTTGTGATATGAAGAACCTCATACTGAAAAACAACATGTAGTCCAACTGAAAACCCTTCCTACAATGCCTATTTATCCAGACTGTCACAAAAGGATTATTTTTCTGTACGGAAAAGCAGAGTTCCCTCCTTGGCAAATTAAGCCCATCTAGTCAAGCAGGATGGTCTTCAGTACTCCAGAATTGACCTTATCTGTGACATCTTTTCCTATATATCTGACAAACATTACAGTGTACATTACCTTTGTTTATTCACCTGAAATATCTCATCACCATGGCTTATATGGCTAGAAAAAGATATTACCTTTATTCATTTAATCAGAGAAGTCACAGAACTATGGTTCTTTACACTTCAGAAGTGCAACTAACAATTTTTCCTACAGCACTTTTGGCCAGAATCTAATCAACTGACATCAACAACTGATACCAGACTGGTTTGCCAGCATGATGCACTAGAACTTCTTCAGGTGCAATTGACAATTGGAAAGACACCCATCCAAGTTATAACCAGCTATAGACCCCCCTCCATGACTCAAGACACCCACTCCTCCTACCTGGACCTAATTGAGTCCATCAAGGTACCCCCTAACACCTTGATCCTTGGTGACTTCAACTACCCAACCATAAACTGGGTGATCTATTCCTGTTCTAATGACTCACACAATAATTCCTTGATTTCATCAATTCTAATACGCTAAACCAGCTTGTCCCATCCCCCACATGGGGAGATAGCATTCTAGACTTGGTTCTCACCAGCATGGGTGACTGCTACACCACCCCCATAGTAAGTTCTTCCCTGGTGAGATCAGAGCATCAGTCTGTCTTATTTAAAGTGTCTATCCTGTCCAACCCCCCCCCCCATACATAATCAGGCTAAAAACATCTCAAAAACTGATTACAACCTTCTAAGTGAGGGTATCAGTAGCTTCTTACCACCTCCCCCCTCAGAAGATGCAGACAAATATGCTGAACAGTATGCCAGTGCAGAATACAAACACCTGTACAAATGCATGGATTCAGACATACCCAACAGAACTAAAACCTGCTCCTCAAGGAAACACAAATCTATATGGTGGACATCCTCTATCAACATGCTTCACATCAAAAGGAAGAAACTGTTGTCCAAGGGTAAAAAAGTACAAATTCACAATTGGAAAAAATCCCTCCTTAGCCTCAACAAGCAAATTAGGTCAGTAGTGAAAACCTCCAAAGCCAATTATGAATTGAAACTAGCCTCCGAAACAAAGGCTAACCAGAAAGTCTTTTTCAGTTATGTCAGAAACCTCCATGGCAAAGCCCAGGTTTGTTCCAAATTAGTTCTTAATGGTGCTACTTATACTGATCCTGTTGACTTAGCCAACCTGCTAGCAGATAGGTTCAGTGCAAACTTCATCCCCCTGTCCCCCCTAAAGGCCCGTTCTACATCCCGGATACGTGCCCTGCATGTCAAATCTCCATAGATAAAGTGTTAAAGGCCCTATCCAAGGCAAAGAGCACAGCTTCCATGCGACCTGATAGAATCCCAGGCTATATTCTGCAACATGTCCATCAAGAACTAGCCTCACCATTGAGCACCCTATTCAACCATAGCCTAAGTACAGGCTTCATTCCAGCAGAGTGGAGAACTGCCATTGTCATCCCTTTGCACAAAGCTGGTGCCACTACTGACCCTGGTAACTATCACCTCATTAGCTTGACAAGTCTGATCTGTAAGGCCATGAAGCGTATTATTATGGACCTCATAAACAAGAACATAGGCAATCTCCAGGCATATGAACCCACCCAGTTCGGATTTGTCAACGGCAGATCTTGCCTGTTGAACCTGGTTGACTTTTTTGAGACTGTCACCAAGGCACTGGATGAGGGAAAGTCAGTACATACAGCTTACCTTGACTTGGCCAAAGCCTTTGACACAATTCCGCACTCAGGCATCATAGTAAAGCTAACAGAACTTGGTGTAAATCCCTATCTCATCAGGTGGGTGGCCAACTGGCTCACTGATAGGATCCACAAGGTGAAAATAGGTGCCACTACCTCGGATAGCAGATCTGTGACTAGTGATGTCCTCCAGGGATCTGTCCTGGGACGCCTATTGTTTGGCATCTACTTCTCAGAGGTCCAGGCAAAGACAAAAGGCCTGTGGCTGGCCACGTTTGTGTTCAACTGTAAGTTGGGTGTTGTCATTGACTCCCCAAATTATGTTAACATACTTCAAGAGGGTCTCACAGCAACAAATGACTGGTGCCAAAGTCAAGGCCTTAAGTTAAATGCAAAAAGATGTATTATCATACCATTTGGAAAAAAACACAACCCCTACTGATTACCACATTAGCAGCAACCCCTAAGCACACAACCTGTGCTGAGACACCCAGGTACACAAGTTGACAACAATCTCACATTTGACCATCATGTAGTGGCAGTGATCAGAAAAACCTTTTACTTGGTTCATCTCATAAGTAAAGGGATTGCATCCAGAAAAAGGAGGTTATTATCTCTCTGTACTCCTTCTTCATTAGGCCAATAATTGAGTATAATGCCCCGTTTGATATGTACCTCTCCAAACACCTGCACTGACTGGAAAGGCCACAGAAATACCTTACAAAGAGACTCCATGGCCTCCAAAACCTGTCCTATGTGGACAGGCTCATATCACTATCACTCTACTCTGTATCATACCGATTGCTCAGATGTGACCTGTGTCTCACCTACAAAGCAATCTCAGACCCTGCTGTACTAGAGATGCTGCATATCCATAAGTCTAACTCCTTGTGTAATACCCGATCAAAAGTCTTAAATCTAATATGTAACATTAACAAAACCAGCTGGAGGGACTTGTTTGTCTCTCAGGTGCTGCCTCATCTCTGCAATAGACTCCCCATACACACCAATCAAAGTACATTGCTGACCCATTTCAAGCGCAACCTTGATGAGTGGAGTATATATTGAAACCACGAAAGTACTAAATAGTGAATGTATGTACATCGATAAATAAAGGTCAATGTACATACACAGTGAAACACGTAAACAGTGAAAATCGAAACATCGAACATGTTTCATCATCAGAATGTGCCACACAGGGAAGTAAAATTCCAAATAAAAAAATCCATTATTTTGCTTTTGCAGGGGGGTAAGCACCCCTGCACCCCACACTCCCTACTTAAATATACCAACTCCGAGACTACACTACAGTGGGGAAAAGGATATATTTCCTTATCCCCACCACTGCGCTGCTAGCTAAGAAAAATGATTGGCATTCCGTTTTTTGCCCTTTACGTGTTTCACTCTTTATGTACATCGACCTTTATGTGTCGATGTACATACATTCACATTTCTGATCTTTCGGTCAAGTAATATAGACCCAATGAGTGGATGGGCAACCAGAAATGTGCCCCATGGGTTCCACCTGTGTCCCTCACTGACAGGGGAGACAGGTGCTGATTGTGGTTTCATTTCTGGGGATAAACTCTTGGCTAGGCTTGTAAGGGCCAAACAGCCATTAGCCTAGTAATCTCCTATGATTCTATGATCCTTTATTCCCACACCAGGAGCATGTCAGGTCGCTGAAGGTAATTTTGGCAAACATTAAATGCTTGAAATACTTTTGCTGAAATTACAGTTGACAACCATAAACTTTGCCTTTTTCTCCACTGTTGTGCAATACAGATTTTTTTATATATACGTTTGAGGGTTATGGGGGGAGGGGTCCACACACATGGGGGATGGAGAGAGGTTTGAACAACTGCAAAAAAAAAAAAAAACTTTCTTAGGAATGTTCACTGAAGGTTGTTTCAATTAATATTTTTCAACATTTTATTTTTCACCAAAATTGCCTTTGGTGACTGAACATGAATATCCCCACACCATGTGTATAAGACCTCTCTCACTATTAGCTTTCAACCCCTTGATATTTTAGGGAACTATATTAGTGACCTTCTCCTCCTCTGCTTCTTACACATCAGGCATCATAGACAGCACTGCCTATCACTGGCCATATCTTTTTGCCAATACACTTACTGACTGGGTTCTTGTGGGGAATTTAAAAAGTTTAGGGAGATAATATACTGTTGAGTAGGGAAAGGACAAACATCTTTCTCTTGGCAAAGAAACACAGCAGAGGCAGTACCACTCCTGGTAAATTACCCAGTCTCCTGTTTCCCTTGAGTTATCCAGAGTTAACTTTGAGTATGTGTTTCAAATTTGCTTTTGCATTAATGATTATGCATTTGTGTTATACCGATATGGCACCTAAAGATGTATACTTGCACAAGAATATACAATAAGAGTATAATCATTCTGGTAAATGATCTAAGTTAACTAAGTGTACTAAGTGTGCATTAACAGTTATCAACCAATTATTTTACTCTAAAATATTAGCATTATTTTGCCACAATACATATTTCTTTAAGAATTTTTTTATTGATTTAATATATTTACAATATATACACAGAAAGGAAGAAACTTAACTTCTCATATTGTTTTATAATGATAGAAATACATTAAATCATCAAGGTAATCTTATATAATTAACACATTAAGCATCTTGGTATTTCAATAACAATATTTCAAGGTAATAACAACCACTAAAAGTCATAGTATGATTTACTGATCTTATTCTGATCACTTCTTTTTCAGTTTTACATAGTATTGCTGTTAAATTTATTAAAAATTCTTTGAATGTAGGAACTGAGTTTGATTATCAGATTTTTGTAATAACTTTCCTAGCAACTGCAAAGAGAGTCCAAACATGTTTTGCTCTTTGGCTTTTACAGACACAGGAAGTGGACCATTCATTATTATTACTGATCTTGTTAAAGAACAATTATCAGATCATAACCCCTTAAAAACATACTTATATCTTCCCAATATACATTTAATTTTTCACAATCCGTAAATATGTGTATCCAATTAGCTTTTACATCTTTACTACTTCTCCAATAAACTGAAGAAGTCATTTTACTAAACTAAGAGATTGTATGGGGAGTAACAAAAATTCTATGGATATATTTCTGCATAAAAACTTACCAGCATAAACTTAATGACTTTTGACTAACTGATTTAAGTAACAGAAATTTGTTCGTACACTCTATTGTGTCATTCAATCTACTACTATCTAAAAAGTTCCAGAATACTGCATCTGAATTATTATTACTATTATTACTATTTATAATTAACATATAGCTTGGACAAGTTTCCTTTGTATTTTATTCTACCTTCAATAACAGCATTCATATATTCAAGTAATGGGGAATAGTGTTCTGTTCCTCTTCATTCATATTATCCACACATTCATTTAATTTCTTACTGATGGATAATATTAACTGGTTAGCATATTCATCCAACTTATATTTTTTCATTAAATATTACAGGGACTTAGCTTTTCCTTTTTTCAAATCAATCAGACCATAATACTAATCCATTTTGTTTTAGTAAATTCCTTTTAACATTGTTCTCAGTTTCCTTAAATCTAGAGATAGCCATCCATCCATCTGCAACCCCTTTTTCCTTTTTTTTTCCCACATGGGTTAGTGGTGTCACTTCAACTATAATGCTCATCTAGAGATATGTACAATGGGAAAGCACAAACATTTCCATTTTGATATTAATGGTGTTTAAAGATATATTCTTCACTGTTTTACACATTGATTCCATATATGTAAAGTCTAAAGAGGAAATTAATTTCCTTCTAAGGTAGGTTTTGTTAACCAGATGAAAGGATTATTACATATTTCTATGTTATCATCTTTAATAAACTTATAATAATTTAGTATAATCTGCTCCTGTATGGTTTTCTATTGAATAGTGTAAGTTGAGTCTATGCAGAATAACATAGAGTTACAATTTGCAGCAATAGAATGAGATTCTTCATCTGGGAAGCTAATACCACCATACTCCCATAATCTTATATGATTCCTTGGCTTTTTAGGATACCATAAGAATGAAATTAACATTTTTTCCATTTTCTTTAAAAGTTTCCTGTCAGGTATTAAAGCTATTGAATATATATATATATATATATATATATATATATATATATATATATATATATATATATATATATAATTTTGGGTTATATAATAATTTTAATAAGTGCTAACCTATCCTCAAACATAAAAACAGTAATTCATTTTTTAATAAGAAGTAAAAGTTATTCAATTACTTTATCAAATTATTATTAATACGTTTATTCACATATTGATAGATTTTTATTCCTAAGCATTTTAGTTATTTTCCTTCACAGTTATATTTATATTTATCATTACTCGCATCTTGATAGTTTTTTATTCCTAAGTATTTTAGTTATTTTCCTTTACAGTTATATTTATATTTATCACTAAGCTTACTATCGAGTAATTTATTTAGCACTAACATTTCAGTTTTATTACTATTAAATTTCAGCAGAGATAGTTCTTGAAAAACTTTTCAATTTCCTCTCCTATTTCTTCCATTTAATAATTTAAATCTCCTATAGTTAGTAAAATATAATCTGAAATAAAAATATATTTTAGATTGACAATGTCTATTAATTGAGACTCCATCATTTTTCATTGCTTCTTATACTATTAGCTAAGGGTTTGATAACTAATGTAAATAGTAAAGGGGACAAGAGACACCCTTGCTTTGTGCCTTGTTTAAAGTTAATCCTTTAAGAATTTAGGATCAACTTTTAACATATGTTTTTGCGTCTCTATACATTTTTTAAATATTCCAATAAACTGTTCTAGAAATGCAAACACTTCTAAAGTTTTGAACAAGTAGTTCCAATCTACAGAATCAAAAGATCTCAATATCTAAGCTATTTAAGGCTAATTTCTTTTGTATTCCTTTTGGCAAATCTAAGATAGTTACTACCCTTTTTACATTTTCATATGTTAATCTAGTGAGTATAAATTTTATTTGTTCATTATTAATTAATTTATCAACTATATCTCCTAATATTGTGGTAAAAATGGAAGCAAACATTTTATAGTCTACACTCAATAATGAAACAGGTCTGTATAATGAAACTAACTTGTTATCCTTCCTTGTTTAAGTATCAGTGAGATTACAGAAAATTACCATGAGGGAGGAATTATTTTATCACTCTGAATTATCCTGAAAAAGGTCACTCAGTAGTTCTAAAACATTTAATAGAAACAGACTCTATAATTCTACACTTAAATCATCTAACCATGGAGCGACAAAGATACTTGTTGGTCCTTAAGTTTGTTAGTAACATTTTTCATTAAATAATTTTCAATTTTATAATCATCAGGATTATTATTTTTATCTTTATTAAGATCCTCATGGATTTTTTTTAAATATTAAGCATTTCCTGTATATTTGAAGTAAGCCTATTGGTGTGAGAATTTTGGATATTATTGATTTGTGCATTTTTGCTGAACATCTTACTTCTATTAGATTCTGTGAAGATTTTTTTTAGGTCATTGCATAAGTATGCAATTTTATTTTACTAAAGCTATCTCCACTTCAAACATTAAAACTGCTTGATATTGTATCATTGATTTTAATGACTTCAGTATTATCTACTTTCTTTGTTTCTTGTTCAGACCTCATCTGTGCACTTCATCTTGTATTTCTAATAACCCTTTATCCAGCTATTTCATTTTATTACTAGCACATCTTCCTATTCTATCTTTAATATGCATTTTAAGGAGTTACATAGTATGAATTTACTAACCTGACCGTTGTCATTCAAAGATAAAAAAAATCTTGATTTGTTCCTTAAGGTAACTGTAACTTTTTTTAAATTTCATCATATATACTGGGATGGTTTAAATAATCTGACATTTCTTTATACCCATTACTATATTAATTCTTAGTGGATTATGATCAGATAAAGGGCAAGGAATATTTTTAAAATAATTCACTTTATTAAGTAAATTAATAGAGGCATACCTCCTATCCTAGTTTGCATCACATTCACATAAGAGTAATGAGTGAAAAACAATGAGTGAAAAACAATGACTTAACTTCTAGTTTTTCTACTAACCCAACTAAATTATTATTACTAATCCATTTATTTAGTGTTTTAGCCGATGTCAGTATTTTAGCTTTCTTCTATTCATTTGTATCTTCTATAATAGATATGCAGTTAATATCACCTGCTAAAATTAAACTACCCTTCTAATGACATTTTAGCAACTTTAAGAGATCTTCAGCCACTTTTGCACCTATTCCAGGGATCCAGTAAAATTAGCTAGTATATAGAATTTGCCATCATATTTAATTATTACAATGTATACATTCCTTTGGGATCATTAATGAATTCCATAACCTTAGGCATTACAGTGGATTTACTCCAAAGTATAGCAGTTCCTGTCCTATTTTTATTAAAAGAAGCAGATGATAACATTTCATGACCTAAGTTATTTAAATATTGTATATCTTTATATATGAAGAGAGTCTCTTGCAAGAATATAATGTCTCTCTATTTAATTTCAGATACCTTGTTAATGATTTCCTTTTGTTGCCATTATTTAATCTATTTTCATGAATAAATAATAGGTTAAAACTATCCATACTGTGTATTTAAAAAAGATTTATTTTAATTTAATATTATACAAAACTCTAATTCATTCGTCCAACACTAACATTCCAGATTTGTTTTGAATTCTTCATTTCTACAAACTAAACTATTAAAACTCAAAAACAAAGACAAGTCTACAACTATAACTGTATATCTTGCTAATAAAATATAACATACCATGGATATAAACATTCTAGTTTGCTTATCATATAGTTAAACTACTATATGATAACTGTGCCTACCAACACCTACAGATTCATCAAAAACAAACTAAAAGCTACAGGGACTTACAAATAATTAATATAATATTATATAGGTCATAATAATAAGATACTATTAATTTAGTTATATAGTTTGCCATTTAAACCTATTCCCCTATTACAACATAAAATGTAATAATCCTGTTCTATTAATCACAAATATTAAATAATCCAACAGTATATCATATACTTATTTATGTAGCAGTAGTATAAATTATCCATTAAATATTCCTAAATTATTCGCTCATTCAACATTAGTATAAGTAGATCTCTAAATAAATAAGCACAATAGAGTGGAACCTAAAAAGATAAAGACATATGTAAACCTACAGGTGACAGGTAATCTTATCATGCTAAACTATGATTCAAAAGAGAAATCAATTTACATTTATATTTACCATGTCAAAAAACATACACACATATTCTGTATCTCTAACATAGAGCTCTGAATTAGTTTTTACAGTTCAAGTGTCTATATCACAAATTTATGTAACACTCCTAACACTCAAATATCAAAATATTTAAAACTTATTTAGCTTATTAAACTACTTCAAAAATATGCACATTACTGAGGTCAAAGAGAACATCTTGCTATTTCTTTTTTTTTTCAATAATGTTTATTTTTACAAAATAACAGGTGGAAAATTGACATTTTACATATACAAATGGAAAAGAAGAATGTTATACAAATATTCTGCATTCAGATTATAACAAAAGAATGTTAATCAAACAAATACACTTATTTACATTATGTACATAGATGCTTCCACAGTTCAATAGAGTAAAACATGTTATCTCAGAATGCTTAATGTAGGTAGATACCTGTGAGCATATAGCTATTCATGTAGTTTATGAATGTGAGATGATGTGGGACTTCTTAATTATGATGGGATAGGTTTATATGTGATAATCTATACAAGCAAGATATTAAAGATGCATTCCCAAAGTTTGTAAGAATTAATATTTTGGACTCCTTTGTTAATTATTATTTTATGGGCTAGTATATGCTTGATCACCAGTACTCTAAAGCTCTCCCAAGAATTTTTGGTTGGATTAATCCAGTTAGTAGCTATATAAAGTTTCATTAAGAGGAAGATATTGATCAGAATGATAGCCTTGTTTTTTGGATATGTTATTTGGGAGGATGTGTAATATCATAAATTCCCAGGTGAGTGTAGATGTTTGATAGCCCATTTTTTGCAGTTACATTTTCAGGGAGTTCCAAAGTTTAAAAACACATTTACAGCTCCAAAACATGCGGAGTAGGTCAGCAGTTTTATCTTTGCAATGTGGACATGTTGGGGAATTATTAGAGTTAAATTTGTGTAAGATAGTAGGTATGTAGTATGCATTATTGTATATCATGAGTTGGGTAAAAGCCAATTTTTGAAGAGATATAGATTTTATTAAGTTGATTGCTTGAATTAATTTATGATCACCAGTGGGTGAAAGGTTTTTCCTCCAATAGTCTGATATGAGTATATCTTTCTGGAATTTAATGTCTTTAATCATTTTGTAAGACATGAACTATATTTTTGTTTAGTAGGAGAGTTTTCCAAAGTAAGTTACAGGTTGCTATGTCTTCATTATTAATGCTAGTGTCATGGAGATAGCTTGAACATGATTCTTTAATCTGTCTTAGGATCAGTAAATAAGATTTGGGGAGATTCAGTTTGTTTCTTAGTTCTTGGACCGAGCAATTTAAGTATGGGTATATGTCTTGTATGGTTATGTTTATTAGGCAAGGGAAGTGTTTTAGGTCTAACGTCTTATTGTTTATTTTAAGGTTAGGGTTTTTATGTATGGGTTGTAATATCATCATGGCTTGTGTCAGGTTTAATGATTTAAAAAGTTTTTGTGTTAGTACAATGCAGTATTTAAGAGGTTCTATTAGATTATAGGATTTCATTAGGTTGTTGTTTAGAAATGGTAGTGCTTTGGGGTTTATATCCAGGTTTTTAGCATGGTTATGGTATATTCTTAACCAGTGTGGATACCAAGATTTGTCCAATGTGTTGTATTCTGCGATTCTCAAGATTCTATTGGTGTTTATAATTAAGTAGTATGTTTCAAAGTTTGGCAGGTCTAGGCCACCTTTGTTTTTTGGGGTTATTAATTTATCGTATGAAATTCTGCTTTTTTTTGGTTCCCAGATAAATTTAGCGAATTCAGTGTGAATCTGTTTGAAGAATTTCTTGGGTATGTTTATTTGGGAGGACATAAAGATATATAATAATCTAGGTAAGACATTCATTTTTATTATCGAGACTTTGGCCAAGAATGGTAATCTTAGATTTTTCCATCTATTCAGGTCTAGTAGGATGTCATTCCATTTATGTTTTATATTATTTGAGTAAAAATCCTTGTTGTTTGTGGAGAATGTGATACCTAAATATTTAATTATTTCTTCAGTTTTTATTTTTCCTACGAGTGGTAGAAGAGAGAAAGGTTTAGGTGTTTTTAAGGGGAAGATATTTTTTTTTTGAGATTCATTTTGTAATTTGATATTGTCGAGAAGCATTCAATGGCAGATAGTATTTTCTTTATATCTGAGATTGGTGTGGTACAGTATATATTAAGATCGTCAGCAAATGCCGATAAGAAGATTTTGGTGTTATAAATTATTGGAGGGTTATGGTATATTTTTTGTTTTATCTTTAAAAAGAGAGGATATAGATATAAGTTGAATAGTAATGGGGATAGAGGGCAACCTTGATGTGTTCCATTTTTTATTGGGATTCTTTTGGACCAGGTTTTGTTTATATATAACAATGTATATGGGTTATTGTATAGTATTTGTAATGTTTGGATAAATATTTGGGGTATGTTAAAATAGGGTAGAATTTGAAATAGAAATTTCATGTTTACTTTATCAAAGGCTTTATGGGCGTCAATAATGAGTGCATATATGTTTAAATTGTTTTGGTTAGCATATGAAATTAGTGTATTTAGTGTTAGTGTATTGTCACTTGTTTGTCTAAATGTTATGAAACCAGATTGTTCAATGGAGGTAATTTAAGTTTTATAATCTGTTTGCGAGTATAGATGTTAGGATTTTGGTATCAATATTTAATAGTGATATGGGTCTGTAACTATCTGGATTTATAGGGTCTGCCTTTTCTTTAAGTATAAATATAGTTTTAGATGCATTAAAGTTTATGTCATTAATTTTATTATTTATTATATAGTTTAGTATATAAAATAGAATTTGTGCTACGATGGGGCAAAAAGTTTTATAAAATTCTGCTGTGAGACCATCTGGACCAGGGGATTTACATGATTTCAGTTGCTGAATTGTTGATGTTATTTCTTCTATGGAGATTGGTTCAGTTATTTTTTCTTGTTGATTTAGTTCTAGTTTTGGGAAGTTGAGGTTTTGGAGGAAGTTGTACTGCTTTCTTTTGGGGGTAGTATTAGTTGGTCTCCATAAGTTTGTGAATACATAAACTCAAAGGTCTTAATAATATCATCACTTTTAGTGAAGTTCTTGTTCTCATAAAATATTTCAGAAATTTGAGAGGATGATTTGGTTTGGTTAATAATTCTTGCTAGCGCTCGAGATGGAGTTTGAACATCATTAGCATAATTAGCTAATATTTTGGTTTCATGGAAGGATAGGTTATTATTATGTAAAAGGTAGCGGTCTTTTTGGCATTTCAGTAGTTCTTTTTCTGTTTGAGTATTGAAATTAGTTATTAGGTCATGTTCAAGTGATTTTATTTTCATTTCCAGTGCCTGCTCCTCTCTAAATTGAGATATTTTATAATAAGTTGCTTTTTGTATAAAAATTCCCCTAATTTGAGCTTTGATTGCTGCCCATTCAATATCCGGAGGTAGCTGATGATTAAGAATAGATTGAATCTCATTGATTATTTCTTTTTTAGTTAAAAGATTGGGGTTCAGGGACCAATTATATCATCTTTTTGATGTATAGTTTTTGGGGTTATCGTTAAAGTTCAAGGTACTTTTGGAATGGTCGGAGAGGTATCTAACATGTATGTTCACTTGAGGGTCTAAATTAGTTAGTGCTTCCGAGATTAGGAAAAAATCAATTCTCGACCACATTTTATGGTAATTGGAGTAAAACTTAAAATGATTTGATTTATCTGGATTATTTCCATGTTTAAAGGGGTCGTACAAATTGAAGTCGTATTTAAGTTCATTTAAAGTTAGAGATGCTTGTTTATTATACAATAGGGGTATACTTGACTTGTCTTGCTTTGGATTTTGATACGTGTTCCAGTCTCCTCCTAGAATCATATAATGATTTTGGTATTGGCTTAAGATGGGGTATAATGATGCAAGGAAGGAGTGTTGATTATTACAAGGAGTGTAAATATTTAATAGTAAAATGGGTTTATGAAATGCAGGACTTAAGAGAGTTACATAACACCATCTCTCTTCTTTATCTATTTTGGTTTCCAAAATTTTGTCTTGGTATTGCTTTTTAATTATTATAGCTACTCCAGTGCTATTGGTTCTACCTTCAGAAGCTATAATTTCTCTTATCCATTTTTCCCCTAATTTCTGACCATTGTTCAAGGGTTAGATGAGTTTCCTGAACTAGAATAAAGTTTGCTTTTGCCTGTAAGATAAGGTGTAGAAACAGTTCTCTTTTCTTTTTGTTCTGGTGCCCTTTAATATTCCATGAATCAAATTCCCACATCAAGGTATTTAATTTGTCTGTATAGGAAGACATTTGATTTATATACCAATAGAATTTTATACTCAACTTTTACAGAAATCAAGTTATGAAAGCATCTTCTTATTCCCGTCCCTCCCCTGTGCCTATCCACTAACCCCCAGGACCAGGAATAAAGCAGGGTAAAAGAAGTTATTAACTTTAAAGGTTTATATATCCATAGGATAATAGCATCCTGTGTTTTAAGTTGTAGATGGAAAGTGAAGATTAGTAACCCTACATGTGTTTTCACTACTTTGACAAAGCTTACCAAGCTTATTCCCTAGAAAGCACTACTTATGAATCCTAAGTCTCCTCAATGACTTTTACTATACAACATTATAAATTTAAAACTGTATAATCAACATGCTTAACCTTATATAATGAGAAAAAAAAAGAAGCAACAGATTCCAGAAGGGCTGTGAAAGCCAGTATTAACAGATTTTCTATCTACGTTCTGTTATACCTAAATCTTGTTTTATATCTAGTATAGTCGTATATGGTGACTTTTGGTCTTTTCTTCTGGTATGATTGTTTATTGCAATCATTGAGAGGAAGGACCTTGATCATTATGCTTCCAAGAATAAAATGGGTGGGGGGTTTAGGACCTATCTCTAGTAATGCAATGTTTATAACTATCTAAGTCAAGACCTGGGTGTATGTGTATGCATATGTGTGAACAATGAAGTCTGCTTCAGTGTTTTTGTCTGCTCCTATCTTTTAAAATCTACTTTAATTTTTGTTGTCCCAATATAGTCTTCAGCTTTATGAACCACCCACCTATCATCCAAATCCTTTTATGTTACTCTTCTACGTTGTGACATGTTAGTAATTCCTGAGATAATTGTTTGGGAGCAGGATGTTTGATCCCTTGATTTACTGTATTAAATAGCTTTTTATTCAGGCTTAATGTTTGTTATACATGATAAAAGAGTATATTGTATCTTCATTTGCTTTCTTATATGTTAATAGGAGGTTCGATTTACGGGTTCAAACCCTTACCTGGGTCTTATGTTCCTCTATATGCTAGACATTGAGCCGACAAGTATTAGAAACCAGTCCCTGAAAGTCTGGTATAAAGGCACACATCTCTTGATAATTCACTTGATTTGCATGTAACATTGATCTCACATACGAGCGCCAATATAAAATGCTCAAACATTTACCAATATGTCATATTATTTTACAAGTTTTGTTGCTGTGATAGGAAAGGCAATGGAGTTAAACAGCACAACAATATGAGGATATGAGGATGTTAGTCTACATATGGATGATGGTGTTATCCTTAGGTTAAACTTCGGGTATTAGGTTTAGGGTTGTCTAGGAATCAGCAAGTTAAGACAAAAAGATGAACTTATAGACCCAAGGATTTGCAGTATGCCTAATAGCTAATGACACAAGAGCTAGCAATGTGTATTACAGGTAATGTTTGATCAGCAAGATGCATAGCTCTGGTAGATCTTCACTCAAGATTTAAAAATAATTAAAACAGAAAAATGTGTTCTGAGCTCAACTCCATATGGATTTATATATTACTATTGTGTAAAGGAATGGTCTGGTATATAATACTGCAATGTTTCCTCAGGGATATGTATTAAACCAAGATTAAGTAATATAAACCTCTAACACTAAGAAATATACATACAAAATAACCAATATACCATTTACCTACCCTAAGGAGGCATGCAGGCAATGAATATATTTGGAAATGAACACCATAAGGCTGACACTCTCACTAAATCCACAGGTAAAAATTCACTGTATAGAAGGATCTAAGATACATGAATTTTTAGTTTAGATTGTTTTTTTAGATTATTGCTTAGTTAAAGTTCTGTACTATCATTCCTGTTTGCGATGATTCCTCTGCCATTGTTTTCTGTGTTTAAGATTGTTTTTAAGGGCACATTGCTGTAAGATGCAGTTCTGGGTGATATTATTGATCTCAGTGCTGATAAGTAAGGGTTATCAGCTGTTAATGAGTTGCATCTGAAGTGCAGGGTATGGTTCTTTCAGTCTTTGTCAGCTTTGTGTCTCTGATCAGTTCGCTCCATCAGATGGTGTCCCTGGGCTTATTCTGTTTTGCCAATGGAATATGTCTCAAAGGACAGATGCTAGGCAAGGCATTACAAATAAAGTAATCAGGGCATGGTAAAGTTATAGAGTATGTGGCAACATCTGTATATGGACAGTCAAAATATATCTGCACTGGGAATGATTACTGCTTTGAGCCATCTTGTACATTTTGTTAGTATTACCATCATACTTATATTCTAACCTGCTTTGGATTGAGCATTTTTCAGTTGTGTAGAATGTTTTTTATGTTTAAGGGGCATAATGCTTTGATATTGTTTCTTTTGCTGTTTTTGGTTTTTAGTTGAAGAGTATAGCCAGGTGGAGTTCGTTTTTTTGTGTTTGAGGACATATGTATTGTGTTTAAGGACCAGATGTAATGTTTTAACTTTTTTTTTCCCCTTTGGTTTGCAGGCTTTCTGACCTGTTGATTCAACTAAGCCAACTGCTTAGTTACTTGTAGGGGGACCTTTTACTGGCACGGATTTCTGGATGTACCATCTTTGTAGATGCTCGTTTTCTGTGCAGCAGGGACTTTTAGTTCCATTCGTGGGAAAATTGCAGAGGTGGAAGTATTGTTATGTTTCTGGGTTGCTCCTCCTGGTTTGGTGAAGAGTGAAACAAGTCATGCTACTCAAAATAGAGGCCTAATACGGCCCTACAAAAAGATAACTTGCAAAAGCAACAGAAGAGGACCTCAACTGGTCGCAAGCTATGCAGCCTACAGCTAGATTTCTGTAAGCCATTCCGGTAAGTGCAATTAGTGATCTGTGGTGGGAATTTTTTTGAAAACGGCCAGGAAAGTGTTTTTAGCTTCCTTGTGGTTAGCGACTGAATACTTAACACCATCTAGGTGGAAAATTAGTGAGTTTGGATATTTCATTTGAAACTTTATCTTCCTTTCAATTAGAAACTCGCAGTAGGGGGAAAGAAGTTGTCTAGCTTGTCTAATTTGCTGAGGAAGATCTTGGGCTAGTGATATTAGATTATTCTTCCATGTAGTGGACCCACCATTTTTTTTAGCAGTTAGTAAGACTGTGTTGACATCTTGGAAATTTAGAAGTTTGACATATACTGGTCTTGGTTTGTCTGACATCTGGGATTCCCTCAAAGCTCTGTGTGCTCTTTCTATTACAATTTGTTGAGCTTTTCCTGGTTCTTTGAGCAAAGTAGAAAATATTTGGATAATAGAAGGGATCAGATCATTATGGGATATAGATTCCAGGATGCCTCTGATGATAATATTGTTTCTTCTGGATCTTGCTTTTAAATCTGTTTTTTTTTTTTTTTTTTTGTTATTAATGCTATTTTTTCCCCATTCTCAGTGATTTTGGCTTCTGATTTATCTATTCTTTCTATTATTTGCTTGAAGGTATCCCCAAATGTTTGTAGTTGCATGGATAACTCTTTTATTGCGTCTTGAATGGGAAGTAAGGCTGTTTTGATGTCATCTAGGTTTACAGGTTCATCTGATTTGACTCTATTTCCAGCTGTAGAAGTATCTTGTTGTTTTATTATTTTTTGTCTTTTGGAGTTTCCGTCTTTCTCAGGAGATAATAAGTCCGAAAGTTCCGTTTTTGATGTAGTGTCCATATTTCTGTCATCCTTTGACATCTTGTGCTGCTGAAATATCTCAGTTTATGTGTGTAGTTCAGAATGAAAGGATTCACAAATACATGGCTTTTGTTGTTTCAGTTAATCTGTTTCAATCTTATTAGTTTAGCTGTTAGGTCAGGTTTTCTTTCTTGCCGGTTTTGTTTTAAATGTTGATTGGAGTTACAGATTCCATGTATTATGTTGAAATAATTCCTGGTTTGTCTTCTGGGTTAGTTTTATTCCAGATAGGTAGAGGAGCTAAGGATCAGCAGTGCTTACAGAACAGCGGCCATCTTTGACTCCACGTCTTGCTATTTCTATGGAGTCAAAAAATTACAGTCTATATTGTATTCAAAAATTACAAAGTGTTAAATAAAATCCCATCCTCCCTTCCCAGATTCAAACATACTGAAAAATCTGCTTTACTTTCTATCATAATGGATGTACTGATCCAAGAAGAAAACATTCAAGTTTCAGCTTTGACTTATGAAATTAGTTATTTCAGGTTGTCTTAGTGAATCTAATAACACACAACATGTAAAAAGCTTTACACTTCACATGACCAAATGTCTTACTGAGAAAAATGAATATGGGTTATGTTGAGTAGATTTCTTATATATCTACTTCAGAAAAAAAAGAAAGTTCTTTTTTTCCTTCACAGACATCAGTGGTAAGAATCCAGCATTCGGAAGACGTACAATATTTTTTGTTGTCAACCTTTCTAAGTGTCAATTGTTCCATAAATGAACTGTGAAAGGAATACATTACACAGGAACAAAGAAAACAAAACCACTAGCACTTTAACACTTCTAATTAGCATATTACTTAGATCTGACATTCAGTTAATCCAGCAATGCACATACTAAGCAAATTTTAACAAGTCTAATACAATTCTTAACTTATATAGCTTTAAAGTTACCAATTTTATTGATTATAATATAATGACATTCTCTTACAGAAAGTATTTGTTTAAGATTTAGAAACACCCTTATAGGTTTAATTATATGAAATATTTTATTTATTTCACTGTAAATATAGCAAAACAGTAAGACTAACCCTTTATATTCCTCATCATGCAAAAACATTTTAGCTTAAAATATAGATGCATACTTAAATATGATTTGAAGCTTAAAGTCCAGTACAAACCTTTTAGTTAAAGGGCAAACCCATTGTTTAAGAAAATAATAGTCCCATAATCAGAGAATGAGTGTCACTTGTTTTTTAAGATTTTTAGTGTTAGAAGACATTTTCCAATAATTCAGCTCACTCCATCTCTTCAGGGATATACTGTTCCACTCCATTTCTTCAGTATTGTTAAGGATTTTATTACTGTTAACAAAAGTTGATGCCTTCTCCAGAGTGTTAAATATTTTTGTTTCTTCAGAAATAAATAATTTGATCATTGCAGGAAACACCAAAGCGACTTTAATATTGTTCTTTTTTAAGTTTCCTGATCAATGGTAAACAAGATTTTCATTTATTTATTACTTTGCTGAAATAATCATAGTCAAATCTGACTACATGTTTACCTATTTTAATAGTTGGGCTGGACCATGCTGCTTCTAATATTTGATCTTTTTGTAAGCTAGACGTAAACTTAACTATAATTGAATGTGGCTGTGAGTTTCCTTTCTTAGAAGGTGCTGTCAGGGATTTATGTGCTCTTTCAATGCCAAAAGATAAAGTTTCAGGTAGATTTAATGTTTTATGTAGCCAAGTAGTTAAGAAGTTTATTATGTTGTCTCCCTCATACTTTTCAGATAAACCATAAATTCTAATGTTATTTAATCTCAGTCTATTTTCTAAATCATTGAGTTTTTCTATGAGCCAGTTGTTTTCTTTTAAAAGAAATTAATTCTGAGACTCACCTTCTGTCATTCTTCTTTCATGATCAGTTAAAGTCTCTTCCATACTGCTGTTTTGTGCACCTTGTTGTTTCATAAGATTTTCAACATGTTCCATCCTCTTTCTGATCTCTTCTTTGAAACTTTCTAGTTTGGTATGCAATTTTTCTATTTTTAATAATACATCATACATACTGGATAGTATTGACAGGATGTCTTTTGTATCACACTAATACTGAGTATCATTTCTGGAGTGACTCATGTTGAAGTCTCTTTCTTCTTAATCAAGCAGTTGAAATTCTGACAGCAAAATTACAGCTTCTGAAGAATTTGAAGCTATAAATCTTTTTTCTGACTATTAGTGAATAAAATTAGTTAAGAAGCATCCAAATTTTAATGTTTTGATTATATTTTCTGTCACAGAAATGTTTGAATCCCCATTGCAATCCATATTATTACTCAACCTGTTATTGCATCTATGCATAAAATCTTTCTTTTGTTAACAAATGCACTGTTTGAAAACCAACATTCTGTATCTCGTACAAGAACTACATTCTCCTCTGTCTCCCCTATGTTTTCATATTATGTTTATTTTATATGAAATTCATATTCCCACATCTCTATAATTCTAAGCCTCACTGCTGTTCTGCCATGCTTGTATCCTATTTATTCTTCTCTTGGTTTTAAAATTCACTTTTGTTCTTAGCCCTGTTTATAATGTCATAGAATAGGCTGATACAGTCTAGTCTTGTCCCTTGACGCCCTAGTAGCAACTTGTTCTATAACTTGCATATCTTCCTCGTTTATAGGCTATATATCATTAAACATGAAAATCTAAGTTACTGTACCCTTCTCTGACTCAAACCATCCCCAAGATTAGACTTTTTTTCTCTTAACTTTAAAACTTAGTACTGGTCCTAGATCTTGTTATACTTTAGTTATGTACTTTATATATCTGCCAGTGATAACAAGAATGCTCTTACTTTTTCACACTGCAGTTTGTTTTTCTTCATTTGTAATTTAACATCTTTTCTGTGGCTGGATAAAATTGTCTAGTATAGATTTAAAAAATGTTAAGACAGCTACACGTGGGTGTCACAACATGTGAAGGGTCTGCCCACTGCCCCCCCTCCCCACTGACTTACAGTGTAAAGCTATGGCGAGTTGTATATTGAACAGTCTCTGTATTGTGCTGACAGACAGATGCAACAGAACATGATGTCAAGTGGTAAACATTATGAAGTGCATAGAGCTCTACTCTAGCACTGTTAATATTGGGTCTAGCAGTAGACACTAAGTACTGACAGTGCTAAATGATAGTGTGAGAGGTAAAAACTGCTTGTTTCTGCCTTGCTGTGTATGCCTCTCAACTTGCATTGTCCTTCTTAAACATGCTTGATTTTTCTGAGAAATTAGTCAAATATGCTAGAAACAGAGTTATACATGTCTTAATGTTCAGAAATGCATATTGATTCAAATACTTTTCTCTGATTAAAATTTTAAATGAATTAGAGCAATATTTAAAAACTATGCTGGCTTTGATCCTTTGCCTAACCACAAATGTTAAAAAGTAAGCTAAAAAATCCAGTAAAACAACTTACATTTTTTTATTTTTTCTGTAACCAGTACTACATGGAACATGCATTGCAAAGAAGTGAATTTCTTTGCATTCTTTGCATCCATGTCTCAAACACTTAATAATGTGGTTATATTCGCATATAATCCTCTATAGTGTCAGCTCTTTCTCTGATGGGTATGCAAGCTAACTTGCGCATTTGCATATGAATTCCATTTCCAATCTACTTTGGATTCCTAAGAAGGCACAAAGAGTAGTACAGTTGAGTAAGTTAAACTTACCATAACAGTAGATGCTCATATTATCTCTACTGTGGTAGCCTTAGCTATATGTGTTATATCTTACCAAGTGTATAAAAGTCAGCCAGATCCCAAAACTTCAGGGCACCTTCCATGTGCCCAAACTGTCAGGCGGCTTGAAGTGAGCTATCTATAAGATGAGCTTTCCTGTCAACAGAGTGATGGAGACTGAGCCTTGAAAGAACAATGCCAGGAACAACAACAAATAAATGTCCACACCCTGGCACCAAAAAAATAAGGGTGAGTGGCTACCACAGCAGTGATCATTCAAATATATACTGTTATGATAAGTTTTACTTACACAACTGTACGGTGTTCATCATCTTGATCACTACTGCAGTAGCCTTAGTTATATGGGTAGATTACCATAGCTAACAATAACTGTGAGGTTGAAGTAGAAGAGTCCAGGAGCCCCTGAAGAATGGTCCTAGCAAAGCTTGAACTGGACCTTGAGATGAAATCAAGCTTATAGTGCTTTGTCAAAGTATGTACAGAGATCCAAGTAGCAGCTTTTAGAATACTTCTAGAATCCAAAAGTTTACAAAAAGCCATAGATAAAGCCAAGGTCCTAGCAGAGTGGGCCTTGACCCTCACTAGAATAGTTTTGCTATGGTATTACAAAAGATGATAGCCTTAGACAACCATTTGGAAATAGTCTGTTTTGATATAGGTTGTCGCTTCTTATCTTCACAAGAAATGAACAATTCATCTGAAGATCTGAAAGATTTAATTCTGTCAAGATGGTAGCCAAGTAGTCTGTAGACATCCAAGGTATAGAATATCCTTTCTCCTCCATTTTTAGGTTCAGGAAAGAAAACAGGTAGGGGGATAGTTTGGCTTAAAGTAATCATGGATGCCTCTTTAGGCATAGAAGAAGGATTAGTTCTCAAAGCAACCTTGTCCATATGGAAAATGAGATAGGGTTGACTCACTTTAGGAGGCTGCAACTCAGATACCCTTTTTTGGAGTGGTCAGAGCAATCAGTAACACTGTTTTCTATGTTAAGAATTTCAACTTAGCCAGATTATCTGTTTCAAATACAGCAAGTATTATATTCTATTAACACTTCTTGGATGGCTGTTATACAAAACTCCTTTCGAGAATATTTTGACATGAGATTAACTGAAAGAAGAGAATCCATAGGCAGGCATGCTGAAATGGCTCATGCATAAGCACTCATAGAGGAATAAGAAAGGCCATAGGATAATAACTCACACAAATATGGTTGAACCATAAAAGAATTATCCCTGAATGGGTGCTGGTTATCTTGTTGGCACCAACTAGAAAACCTTTTCCATTTTCTAATATGTCATTATCTAGTAGCAGGGTTTCTTGCCTCCATTAGTAACTGCTGCACATCTTCAGAAAACAGGTGCCCAAATTAATTGAAATAAGATCTCATCATTCAGACAATCATTTGTAGTTGACTGATGTCAGGATGTATCAAATACCCCTGTTGTTGTGTTAGTAGATCCAGTATGTGAAGAAGCTTGTGGTAATTGCCCCAGGTCATTTCCAAAAGAATGGAAAACCATGATTACCTGGGACAGAAGGGAGTCACCACAATGATCTTGAGAGATTGCTTTGGAAGTACCCTGGATATTAGTGGAAAGGGTGGAAAAGCTTGTAGGAACATTTCTGTTCAATGAAAAGAAAAGGCATCTGTCTTCCAAATTATCTAGCATGGAGTCATGGAACAGAATCTTGCCAGTTAATTGTTCAGAGAAGATGCAAGGATGTTTACTTGAGGAACTCCCTACAAATGGATCAAATCTTGGAAGACATCTGGATCTAGTTTCTATTTGCAAGGTTCTGACCTGGACCTGCTCAGCTTCTCTGCCACACAGCTTTGCTCTGACAGAATGTAGAATGTCTTTAATGTGGGATTATGCAGTGAAGTGATATCCCAAACAAACATGGCTAGAGTGCAATGGGGGTATGCCCTGGTTCCCCCTTGCTTGTTGATGTACCATATGATTGCGGAATTGTGTCTAACTACTTGAAGAGGTCCTGAGGACCAAATGTAGTTCAGCAAATTGAGTTCTTTGATCAGGGAAGCATTTCTTTAATATTTATGTGCTTGCATTTATCCTTGGTGTCCTTTACCCTGTTAAATTTTGTCCCTCCTGAAACTGCTCTCCAAGCAAAGTTTGAAGAATCTGTAATGACCGACTGCTTTGGAGCATGGAGGAAGAAGGGGATACCTGGTTTAAGGATATCAGTTGTCCCCACCAAAAGATTTTTCTTCTGGCAAATCCCAGCACTGGTATTTCAAAAGAAAAGGGGTGCTGATGCTGAGACCAGAGAGAGATTTCAGATACTACTGTATTTTTCTTCTGTGGAGTATTGCCAAGGGATATCATGAGAATCATAGATGCCACAAGACCCAAAATCCTGAGGTATTCTCTCAAAGTGGCCACAGTTTGAGTGGAAAAACCTTAGAAATAGATCTAGATAAAGAGGCTAGATTAATTAAAACCTACACTAAATGTACACTATCTGTATCCAAGAACATCCCTACCACATTTTTTAAGTTTTCTAGTAGTCACTCAGAAAAATTACACTAAGTGTACATGTAGTCTTAACTTTGTGGTAACCTTTATGAATACCCCACAATATTTAAGGCTGTAGGAAAGTCAGCAGGAAAACTAAAATTAGGAGGAAGAAGGTGTGAGTTATGCTTGTGTTGTCTGTTCACTCACAACAGTTTACACTTAATGCACACTTACTGTGGGCATTAGTGATTCCAATGGAAAATCTATGTTTTTTTCCTGTGGAAGAAAAGCTCTTTGAACTGAAGTGTTGAGTTGACATCCCAGAAACACAATCTTATGTGAATATTAGAGTCCAACCTAAAGCTCTCATACTGGGTGACTTCAACTACCCCTCTATTAACTTGGAAAACTACTCATGTACCAATACACTTGCCCAATGTTTCCTGGAATTCATTAATTCCAATGCCCTGGACCAGCTCGTTCTTACCCCCACTAGAGGTAGCAACATCCTTGACGTGGTCATTACTAACATGGGCGACCATTGCTCTACACCAATAGTCAACTCCTCCCTGGATAGATCCAATCACAACCTAGTCAGCTTGGAAATCCACATCCCTCCTACCCCCCTCCCCCACCACAAAGGTAACCACCATGAAAAACATCTCCAAAGCTAACTTTGGGCTCCTAAAAACAGAGGTGGCAAACTTCACAGTACCCATGCAAATGGAGAATAGTTGCACGACCACCGAATCATACACCAATGCACTGTACGAACACGTATACAGATGCATGGATCTCGCCATACCCAATAGAACCAAGATACTCTCCTCCAAAAAAAAAGAAGCCAATCTGGTGGTACCTTGCCATAAACAAACTCTACAACAGAAGGAGGAAACAGTTGCAGAATAAGGTGAACCCCAAGACTAGAAAAACTCCCTTATTAGCCTCAACAAAAAGTTAAGATCCCTCATCAAATCCTCTAAAGCTAGCTATGAAAACAGAATTGCAGCAGATAATAAAGACGACCACAAAGCCTTCTATAGTTACGTAAAGAATCTCCACTGCAATACCCATATTTGTTCTGAGCTACTGCACAATAGTACCTCCTATACCGTGCCAACAGATATTGCCAATATACTGGCCTACAGATTCAGTGCCAACTTTACCTCTCTCTCCCCAAAGGACCAATCACAATACCAGTAGATTGCCAGGCACCCAGTATTACTGCTGCACAGGTTAAAATAGCACTGTCCAAGGCCAAGAATACAGCTTCTGTGGGACCTGATAATATCCCTAGCTTTGTTCTACATGAACTACAGAGTGAACTAGCACCTCACCTGTGTGCTCTGTTCAATCACAGCCTCACCTCAGGCTTTGTCCCAACTGAATGGTGCACTGTTACAGTCATCCTTCTCCACAAAGCAGGAGTAATTACAGACCCTGGTAACTATTGCCTCATTAACCTGATGATTATGATATGCAAAGCTATGGAATGCATCATCATGAACCTAATAAATAAGGATATAGGGAATTGCCATACTCTGCATCCCACACAGTTTGGCTTTGTGAAGGGTAGATCATTCCTGCTCAACTTGGTCGACTTCTTTGAGTTAGTTACCAGAGTTGTGGATGAATGCAAGGTGGTTCATACAGCCTGCCTTGATCAGGCCAAGGCCTTTAATACCATTCCCCACTCAGGAATCATACAAAAACTCACTAAGCTAGGCATCAACCCCTATATCACTAGATGGGTTGCAAACTGGCTCACAGATAGAAACCACAGTGTGAAAGTAGCTGACTCCAAGTCAGACTGCTGACCAGTCACGAGTGGAGTCCCACAGTGTTTGGTTCTGGGTTTTCTACTGTTTGGTATCTACTTCTCTGAAGTCCAGGCCAAAATGAAGGGACTCTGGCTGACAAAGTTTGCAGCCAATTGCAAGTTGGGAGCTATTATTAACTCCCCAAGTGATGCTGACATCCTACAGAAAGGCCTCACTGAGACCAATGACTGGTATCAGAACCATGGCCTTGAGCTCAATGCCAAAAAATGTGCCATGATCCCCTTTGGGAAAAACACGGTTCCCATAAATTACCACAATGATGGTAGTACACTGAACACAGAAAGCGTTATAAGAGATCTGGGAACACAAGTTGACAGCAACCTCTCTTTTGACCATCACATCGTCACTGTGGTCAGAAAGTCCTTCTATGTGGCACATCTCATTACTAAGGGTTTTGAATCCAGGAAGAAAGAGGTCATTGTCTCATATCACCTAATAAGAGGTGATCTCTGCTTGACTTATAGCTATGTCTGACCCAGCTTGGTTAGAAATGCTACATCTAACAAAATCCCAATCCCTCCACACCACACACTCTAGAGACCTCAACCATATTACCACAATCAAGAGAATGTGCTGGAGGGACAGGTTCATAACACAGAGACTGCCCATGCTATGGAATAGACTTCCCATACATGTCAGAGCACCTCACTGGTCCTCTTCAAGAGAAATCTTGGAAATAGTAAATTCACCCCAGGGTTCACTCCAGTGGCTCTACTAGACAGAGGCACTGGGAACTAAGGTTGGGTGGCACGATGCCAGAATAATCCTATGGGCTAGGCTTGTAAAGACTCCAGGGCTATTAGCCTAGTACACACCTATGAACCTATGAAGCAATCAAGAAAGAATTTTGAATATTATCTTGGAATCCCAGCTTGTGTAAGAGCTCTCTCACCCAAGAGAGAGATTCCTGAAACTTTGAAACAGACTCTTCAACGATAATCAAGTCATCTCAGTATGGAAACATGTGGATACATTGTAGACTAAATGAGCTATAACTGGAGCTAGATACTTTGTGAACTTTTTTGGTACAGTAGATAATCTATAGTTTATAGCAGAGAACTAATAATGTGATCCAGATGCATAAAACCTTAAGAAATGCCTGATGTCTAAATGAATAGGGCCATGTTAATAAACACCTTTTAAGTCTAGTGTTGCCAGGAAACTTGAAGTAGGAAGAAGAGATAACAGATGGTGAAATGACATAATTTTGAATTTAGACACTATCAAAAACAGGTTTAGGAAAGAAAGATCCACAACTGGTCTCCAAGCATTTTAATTCTCTGGTGCTAGGAGCATCCTAATCCTTCCCTATCTGTGAAGAGAAACTATCTATCACTCCTTAGGACAACATGAGATGAAGAACTGGTAGAAACAAGAGTCAGATCTGGAAGATGGGGAAGGATTCCATGTATAATGCCTCACCACTGGCCAGTAATCATGAAGCCTTAATCCTCATGACTAGCACCAGTGGGGGATGTACATTAGGAGGATGACAGGCACACACAGTATTTCCAGATGCAGCTCTTTGCATCAAGTGCAATTTCCTTAAAGAGCATACAGAGACCACAGTCAGTCCGGGGCTGGTTTATTCCTCTTTCACCAGATCCCCATTAAGACTCCCCACTGGCACAGCTATAGAGTTAGGTACTTGGCCAGTGTTCCAAGCCAAGTCCTCCAACACGCTCTCTGTCCAACCAGTGCTTCATGTCCCTGCCCAAGTAGCTGACATACACACTCTTGGAGATTTGTTTTACACATGTACACACACACACACACACACACACACACACACACACACACACACACACACACACACACACACACACAAACTTACACATGGGGAAAGACTGACACAGGTTTTATAACCCCCTTCTGCCCAGACTATAAGGTAATTATCACTGCCACCAGAGCCCCTTATCAACTACTTTAGGGCCCTTAACAAAAGCTGTCCAATCTTACTATGTAAGTGTTACTATCAATACAAATGGTCATTTGATCAACAGCAAGGCTATTAGGAGTGGCCCACACAGTGTCAACAAAGAAATATGCAAGTACTCTCAGAACTTAAATATCTCTAGACAGATCAGCGATAATGACAGGTTTAAATATATTTATAATAAATATTAAAAAAAAAAATGCTCAGTATAAATTTACAGTGGCAGCAGAGTTCAAAATCACAGAAAATATTTAAAACATCATTGCAGGACGGTCTAAATTAAATAAAGAAAATAGTTAAGCTAAGGTTTGTTATATTCCTGACTATATCTAAGATTATTATACCCTAGTACACTTAATTAGAGCAGCAAGGCAGATGTGATGAGTGGATCTTGATGTTGTCAGGTCAAAGACAGAATACAGAATGCTATCTCTCACAGAGAATTCTTAAATTAATATCTCAAATATTACTGCTGGGATAGTTTGCAGAATTACATCATTGTCATCTGACTCTTTCCTAGGTAAAAGTCCCACTGTTGAAAGCTAGTAGTATTTAGCATCCACCTGTGAAATACATATACAAAGGCTTTTCCTCAGATCTTTTCCGATCCTGGAAGTCATAAAACATTAAAACATTGTCAAGACAATACCGAAAACTTCTCACCACAGTGATTGTGTCTGTTGCTGCTTTGAAACTAAAAGATAAAATATTTTTTATGGCCTAGCCATAAAGTATTTTAATTTCAGCTATTTTTCTGAAGTTTTGCAGGCTAACCTTCTATATTCCAGTTTCCCCTGTTAAAATAATTGCATTTAAACAGTTACAATAGTGTACGTACATGTCTGTTCTATTACAGTAGAGTACACTGTGGATATATTTCAAACAGCACTTTGTAAAATACCTCTTCAGCACCCGTCTGTACAAACCATCTTATATGACATACAGCTCTAATACATCTATAACACAAGCATCTTATTTGAATCATGTCAATATTCACAAATGACATAATTATTTGCAAAATTCCAGATAGCTGGGCTGGCATTATCTCCTTTCGTGACACCATAGAAAAGAAGAATTTCCTCTCACTGCCATCTGTAACCATGATGAATGATTTTCAGAATCCATTTTTCTGAAACAATCTGTTGATAAAGATAAAAATGGAGATTCAGACTTTCTGAAAGAAAAAAGTTGCCAGCGTATGAGGGGATCACATGGTCTCTTTAACAGTCATCCAGACTTGTTGGACTGTCCTTGGTTTTGGGAAGTTCAAGACTTTGTTTTGGCACCCCCTTCTCATTGCTTCTTAAGAATCTGTTTACCTGTATTTTGATGAGACTGTTAATCCTGTGTTTTTTTTAAATGGATGAGGAGATGGAACATTTAAAGACTGAAAAATGTTAAGAGATTCCCTGTATCAGCTTACCCCTTTCATCATACATTTTAATCACTTCTGCAGAAGATGGACCAAACACTAAATCCATATCCAAGGGAGAGTTTTAACATCATCTGGAAGGTTCTGAAAATGCCGCCAAGCAAATATCCTCAAAACTGTACCAGTGGCTATAGCCCTGGAAGAAGTATCAACAACGTGCTACTCACACTGTAAACAATGAATAGTGACTTGCGTAATGGAAGAAACATAAGTCGGTTAAAACAGATATTTTTACACAAGAAGAAACGACAGATAAAATATTCCTCATACTTTCAAAATTTGTCAGAATAATTTTTAACGTCAGCCTGACGATTCAAAATCCTGAAAATTAAAGTTGCAAAAGTATACAGTTTTTGCTGTACCTATCAATAATTGTCCCATCATTAACAGAAAGAGTAGGATTGAAATTAACTAAGTGCTTAACAGCAGTGGGATCAATTAAAGCTGTAGCTGCTGGGCCAGTATCGCGGATAGTGTATACAATTTAAAAGAGTGAAGAATTTTATACATCCTATCTGCTTTTTTAGGTGCAGCTAGCTGACTTTCAGGAAATTGCAGGCAGTATCATACTCATCCTTAAATCAGACAGAAGAGGACTGGATGAAACTTCTGGAAAACTCTTCTGTAACAACTCAGTATTTTCTGAGATACTGAGAAACCTTAATGTTTTCCCTCTGAAAACACTGGCATATTCTAGCAAAAGTCACAGAGAAAAATAAAAAATAACCTCCCACTGGGAAAATCAGAAACTGAGCTCATCTGAATCTGAATCAGAAATCTAATGAAAAAAATGTATCCATCCCCACTTATTCCTGTTCAGATTCAGCATCATGAATCTTTTCAGGAAAAGAAGCATTCGTCTTTCTTGTACCAAAAACTATTCCTACAAGAAAGATCTATAGCCTGAATTAAACCCTCAGCTACACCCAGTAACCTACTCATGTCCAGAGAAAATTGAGGAGTAGACACATGCTTGGATTTCTGTTTCTTTCTTTCTTTCTTTCTTTCTTTCTTTCTTTCTTTCTTTCTTTTACATCTTTATTGAATTATCACTTAAGACATCAATCCACCATTACATAAATTGATCAATCCTTCCCTTTCTTTAAACCTCACTCCTCTTAAAAGACACTACTCTGCATGTATTGTTCCCAGGATTTCTACTTTTTTCTATGTCATTTGCTCCTACTTTCTCTAAAGTTTCCATTCCAGTGCTTTTTTTTATTTTTGTTACAATATTCACTACTTCAAATGTAGTTGGTTTAGACTTTGATTTCCATTTTCTAGTAAGTGCTTTTGGGACAGCCGATAGGTAATTCAGATCCTGTATCCTAGCTAAAAAAATATTTGTCTTAGTTACAACCATGTTTCACCCAATGTTTCTAATAGAGTACACTGTAGGTAAATTTTAAAGTCTGCCAACTCATTACTCTCCCAAAACATATGTTCCAAGTTCCCTCTTTCTTCCCCATCACTCCTCCGATATTTGTCATCTACCTGAGGAACAATTCTTAGGAGTCTGCTTGGGAAATAAAGAAACCTATGCAAACACTTCCAATCAAAAATCCCAAATCTTTAGGACTATGTTGCATATTTGGGAGCCACACATAGGTTCTCCCATAATTTCCTCATGATTTGCTTATCCAGTCTCTCTTCACAATATTTTCTAATCACGTCTGATTCCTATAGTTATTGTGCAATATTTTATATGCCCTACTAATTATCTCTTTTTATCAGCAGTTTTCTGTTTCTTTTTGACAGGAATAACGAGGCCAGCCATGTTACTAATGGGAGCAACAGCTTCTCCAGGGATGGGCACAGCATTCTGACACAATAGAGAAGCCTTCCCTGTTCCCTCTCCCAGGACCAACAAGAATTGCTCCCCCTTGCCAACTGAGTGGACCCCATCAGGTACAGAGGACATAGCTAAACCCTGGTCCATAGTGGCTGTAGGTTGTACACCAGAATTATCTAGAGTAAAATTTGAGTGATCTGAGGTATAAAAAATGGCTACAGAAGAGTTATCCACCTGCAGTTCAGGCAGATTGCTAGCATGCTGTTGGTGAAAGGTTGTCTGCTTAATTTGTTCTCATTTTGGCAGGAATAAAGAAAGACCATAGGACCAGTGTTTGTTTTTCCATGGTAAAGCTGAAAACTGTGCTTCTTTCCCATGAAAGACAAGCAGCAATTGCCAGTAAACACTACCAGTCCACAAAAGTTAATTTTTTGACAGAGTAACACAGTAAAACACATTTTAAAACACTACACTACCCACAGAAAAGTAAAATAAACACTATTTCTCTACAGAAAAAAAATATTTCCTGTTACTTTACATCACTTTTAAAATGAAAGAAAAAAAGCAGTCCACTTAAAACTAAGTTATAGTCTCAAGATAATCCATTAAAATGCAACACTCCTAGTTTTAAAGTAATTTTCCTGAAGAAGAAAGTAATAAAACCTCAGCAAAATTAACAAAATGGAATTTTTTTCATCTTCCAAAAGGAACTTATCTGCCCAGCAGAGGAACAGCATAAGCCAACTATCGAACATCGAAAGCCCCAGAGGATTATACTCTTCAGTGGTAGCAAAGGTCTAAAGGGCTTCATACACTAACTTGTCTTTTAGTCTGCTTAGCTTAAGCTGCCTGACAGTTTGGGCATGTGGAAGGTGCCTTGAAGCTTTGGAAGCTGGCTAACTGTTATGTCCTAGGGAGGATAGAACCCATACAGCTAAGGCAACCACAGCAGTGATCAAAATGATGAACATCTAAAGAATACTTTTGGTTCTTTCCATATGCATTACTTTTTCATCAACTAATTGTGCAAAGATTTATTTATTTATTTATTTGCTTTAGTTGACTAAGATAGTCTGGCTGGGCAGAAAAGACCCTTTCCAGCAGGGATCCAAGGACAAAAGTTCTATGCAGAAATAAGAGATATTTACAGTTGTACAGAGATTGGTAGCACATTGAAGGATAATTGCATACTTCTGCATCAAATGATGAAGTGTAATAAATAATATTGACATGGGTATGTTGTTCCGTTGTACGATAGAGCTACAAGACACAGTTGTATATCATGACTTGAAATAAACATAAATATTTTGTGCGTTTTAAGTACGCAATCAGTTACACAGTTTTAAGTAATAGACAGTGGTAGTTTATATAGATTTAGTAATTAGATAAGTCTAATATTAAGAGAGTTAGGTTAGTGTAGTTTGAGTTTGACTTGCTAGCAGAGAAGTAAATAGTTGTAATATGCTAATGAGTTAACAGATCTATATTTTTTTCAGGCCAAAGGAAAAAAAATTAAAAGCAAGAGAAGTAGGGGTGGAGGAAGGCATGGTGGAAGAAAAAGTGTTGGCTGAGTATGATGGAGGGGTGGGTATAGGAGGTTTGGGGAGGGAGATAAGAAAATTAAGAAAGGCAGACATTAGGGTAGTGAAGGGCAGGGGTAGAAGAGATGAAGATTTTAAAACAGAAGTCAGTATATGAGGTCCTCTTAGGGAGTTATGGGTAGAAATGGTTATTGGTGTATTAGCTTGCCTAGGTGAGGTGCATGTGTGTGTGTGTGTGTGTGTGTGTGTGTGTGTGTGTGTGTGTGTGTGTGTGTGTGTGTGTGTGTGTGTGTGTGTGTGTGCATGTATTTGAATAAATATGTATATATGAGAACCGAAAAACACAAGTTTAGTGATATCACTGCAACTCTGTATTACTCCAGGACTGTTTTGTTTCTTTGGTATATATACTCATCAAACACCACACCACTGTCTTTCTAAAAAAAAAAAAAAAAGGATTTTTGCAAGGGTTATGTCTACCTGAACCCAATATTCCGTACCTCTCTATACATTGTGTCTGTGATGGCACAATAGTGATGTAAAGGAGACATTTCCCAATCTCCAGTATTAACATGAGTTCATTTAAATAATTGTAAATTGTTGATTTATCTGCTTATCAACTATATATATATATATATATATATATATATATATATATATATATATATGGATCCCCTTCAGTTTACGAAGCATACAATGCGAAACACAAATCACCGACACCAAAGGACCGACAACGCAGATGACCGACAAGGCGAGAACCCGATGGACTCGGTAAGTGTGCGATAGAGTGAGGGATTTAGTGTTAGGAGGCGGACAGGTAAGTGCGATAGTGAGGGACTGTAGTTTTACTGGCGGGTTAAGTGAGTTAGGGTTAGGTGCGGGTAGGGTAAGTGTGCGATAGTGACGGAATATATGTTTAAGGGTGGGTTAAGTGAGTTAGGGTTAGGGTGCAGGTAGGGTGTGTGTGCGATAGTGACGGACTGTGGGTTTAGGGGTGGGTTAAGTGAGTTAGGGTTAGGGTATGGGTAGGGTAAGTGTGCGGTTGTGTCGGACCTTAGGGTTAGGGTTTGGGTTACGGTTAGTGCATGTATGGTTGTGTGTATTGTCGGTATTTTGTGCTGTCGGTCTTTTGGTGTCGGTGATTTGTGTTTCGGCGTTGTGGCATTTCGGTAAACTGAAGGGGATCCATATATATATGGGTCTAGGACACATGATCGACTAGCATATGTCCGAATCACAAAACATTGAACACACATGCACAAAAGTGCTTAACATCGAAAAGCGCTTCCGTGTATGTGCAGTTCAAAAAAAAATAATCTACATTTCTGCAGGGGGGCTTTGCCCCCCTGCACACCCCCCCCCCCACAACCCCCTACTTTATTATTCTCACTCCGAGATCACACTACAGTGGGGAAAAAAGAATTTTCCCTTACCCGAACTATAGTCTGATCTACGAAACAGGCACACATACACGGAAGCACTTGTCGATGTTAAGCACTTTTGTGTATGTGTGTTCGATGTTTTGTGATCCAGACATATGCTAGACGAGCATGTGCCCGGATCCCATATACTCATATATATATATATATATATATATATATATATATATATATAGATATATATATATATATCTATATATGTATATATATATATATATATATATATATATATATATATATATATAAAATATACATATATACATAAATATATATATATATGTATATATATATATATATATATGATTTACCTTCAAAATTTTGAATGCTAAATGGTTGAAAATGAATTGGTTGAATGCACTATCCTGAATGATCAAAATGTTGAAATAAAATTAGTCTAAACTCACAATGTCGAAATTATCAAATTTGCCCATTTCTGTACTGTAGTGCAATATCGGAGTTGGTATATTTAAGTAGGGGGATGTGTGGGGTGTGCAGGGAGTGCATAGCCCCCTTGCAAAATAGTAGAGGTGATCTCATTGCTTTTTCAATTAAATGATTTTAGACATTTTGATCATTCAATATTTTGGGTTTAGATCTTATTTTTCAACCAAATGAACGTTAGACATTATGGCATTCGACAGTTTGAAGGTAAACATATATACACACACACACACACATATATATATAAATATATATATATATATATATATATATATATATATATATATATATATATATATATATATATATATATATATATGCATACATATCAATATAAGGACATATGCACACACATACACACTCATTCTTTAGTGCACATACATCCAACATGGTACTGGTGGAGTGAAACTGTAATAGAATATAACATAGATCACGAAATGTCTGTAGAGATCAATATTTAATACTGAAGAGAAGTATCGTAAAGAACTTTAAAATAATTCCAGAAACAACATTTTGCATTGCAGTACCTTTCTCACTGGATCTGTCACATTCTGCATTGCATTTTTTAATTACTGGCAGCAAGTATCAGACAGAACACAACACATATTGTTAGCAACATAGAACTATTGACTGGATGTTGCTCTGGATCTCTCAGTCATGCCCATCTATATCTCCGATTTAAAAGATAAGATGTTAACAGTTACCCTAGAGTTTCCTCAAAAGCAGAGCAGTTAGTGCTTAACCAGTGTATTACAAATGGTCTATGAAGAATTTCAGAAATCTTGACATTGTAATAGTTCTGAGTCCAGTGTTGTTAAGTCTATGGATGCAGATCCAATCAGCCATTTTTCATATTACAAGTGACATTCACAGGTCTTAGCTTCTTGGTGGGTTATCCTGAATTTATTTTTCTTAATGTTTAACTGAGGACCACATGTGTTTGTTTTGGTTAGTGTTCCCATTCCCCTGGATAACAGATGTACAATTTAAAGAAAAAAAAAGGATGACACCATTGCACTGTCAGCTTTTTGGAGGGGGTAGTCTTTCACATTGACCTTCAAATTTTCCCTCAGACCATCTTATAAACCCACTTGTTCCCATCGAAGTTACAGATGTCAGGGAGTGATGCCATCATATGCACTGGAATGGGATGTTTTGTTTTAAGCCCTAGCCCCTGCCCCATGCCTGTCCAGTGAGGTTCTCCAGAGGAAAACTTACAGTGGATATTAAGGATGGGCTGATACTTCAGAAGTGATACAAGACTTCAGAATGACCCCCACCTCTTTACTAGGTAGGGTACTCAGGTAAGTTTCTCCATTCTCTATGTGGGATATTGTTACTAGTAATATTGCCCCAATCATGCATTCCATACCTTCCATCAAAGACAAGTGAGCAGGGTGAGTTTCTTTTCTCTTCCATTCTCCTCCATTCTTTTTTACCAGATCCAACTATTGTCAAAGGTTCATAGGTTCATAGGTTCATACTAGGCTATTTGCCCTAGGGCATTTATAAGCCTAGCCAGAGTGTGTTTGGCTTTCGCCACCCATTTTAAATTAATTTTGCTATGCCCTTTTTCGAGGTTAGTATACTGTGCCTCTGTCTAACAGTGACACAGAAGTGATACCCGGGGTAAACCTACGATCTCCTATCCACTGATCAAGATTCCTCTTGAAGGGAGTCAATGAGGGACTCTGCCTAACCTGGACTGGGATTTTATTCCAGAGTGAAGGGCGCCATTGGGTTATGAATCTGTCCCTCCAGCATGTCCTATTTATTTCAGTGCTGAGGTTCAAGTCTCTTGAGCATGCAGCTCGATGGGATTTGGATTTTCTGAGGTGCAGCATGTCCATTAATTCCGGGTTGGACATGGCTTTATACGTCAGGCACACATTGCCTCTGAGCAAGCGGTATGCCACTGAGTAGAGCTGGAGTTTCATTAACCGGGCAGCATATGGCAGCTGTTTGAGCCTTTTGATCCTCTTGGTGAGGTACTTTTGGGGTCTTTCCAGTTGCTGCAGGTGTCTGGTAAGGTACATCCCAAAAGGGGCATTGTACTCAATTATGGGCCTGATGAGGGATGAGTAAAGAGGCATGCTGACCTCCCCTGATCTAGATGTGAATCCCTTCATGATTAGGTGGGATATATCAAATGTTTTTCTAACCACTTTGGCCACATGGTTGTCAAATGAGAGATTGCTATCAACTTGGGTCCCCAGGTACCTAATTACTTCTTCTGTACTTAATGGATTACCACCTATGTGGTAACTTGTGGGCACTTTGTTTTTGCCAAAGGGGATGACTATACACTTTTTGGCCTTTAGCTTGAGGCCATGGCTCTGGCACCAGTTGTCTGTTTCTATGAGGCCCTTTTGGAGCATGCTTGTGTTGGCTGGAGAGTCGATTATGGCGCCCAGTTTGCAGTCATCTGTGAACTTGGTCAGCCACAGTCCTTCCGTGTTGGCCTGTACCTCCGAGAAATATATACCAAACAAGAGAGGTTCCAGGACTGAGCCTTGTGGGACTCCACTTGTAACTGGTTTGGAGTCTGACATGGTTCCAGCAATTCTAACCATGTGGGTTCTGTCCTTGAGCCAGTTTGCAACCCATCTAGTGGCATAGCAGTTTATATTTAAGCTTGTGAGCTTATCTATAATGCCCGAATGGGGTATTGTACCGAAGGCTTTTTCGAGGTCCAGGTAGGCTGTGTGGACCATCTTCCCCTCGTCGATGGCCTTGGTGACTGTTTCAAAGAAATCAACCAGGTTTAAGAGGCAGGATCGGCCCTTAACAAAGCCAAATTGGGTAGGATCCAGTGTCTGTAGGTCCCCAATACCTTTATTTATGAGGTCCATGATGATCCTTTCCATAGCTTTGCAGACCAAGCTAGTCAGGCTTATGGGGCGATAGTTTCCAGGATTCGTTGAGTCACCACCTTTGTGGAGAGGGACCACTGTTGCTGTACGCCACTCTTTGGGTACATATCCTGTAGTAAGGCTAAGATTGAACAGTAGTTTTATGTTTGGTTTTAGCTCTTCTTGGAGTTCATGCAGGACGCAGCCCGGGACACCGCCTGGTACCATTGATACTGTGTTTTTTGCTTTGGAGAGGGCGGCTCTTACCTGAGCATCTGAGATGTCAGGGGGGCAGCACTCTGCTGGGATAGATATTTGCCCTTTTGGTGGGGAGGGGGGAGAAGTTTGCGCTGAACCTGTCAGCTAGGATGTTGGCAATGTCTGTGGGTTCGATGTATTTTTTTGTAATTTTGGACTAATTCTGAGCATATCTGTAAATTCCCACCCAGTTTCCTAACATAACTAAAGAAAGCCTTGTGATTATCCTTAGTGTCCTGTGCAATTTTTCTCTCAAAGTTGGCCTTAGATGATTTTATGAGTGCCCGTAGTTTTTTGCTAATACTGATCAGAGATGCCTTCCCTTTTTGGGATTTTGCTCTATCATGTAGTAGCTTCCTCCTTCTATTGTATAGTTTGTTTATGGCTGGGGTCCACCAGACAGGACGTCTGCCTTTGGAGGATTGGGTCTTGGTTTTATTTGGGATTGCATGATTCATGCATTCCTAAAGGTGTTCATAGAATGCATTTATAAAGGATTCTGCGGTCTGGGCCGTATTTTCCACAGGCTCGGGGGCTTTGAAGGATTCCACCTCAGTTTTGAGGAGTGTGAAATTTGCTTTAGAGAAGATTTTCACTGTGGTTTTCTGGGCAGGGGGTGGGGTCAGGATGTGAATATCCAGTGAGATTAGTTTATGGTCTGATCTACCAGTGAGGGATACACTTCTGTTCTGGAGCATAGAGTCCCCATGTTGGTGATGATCAGGTCCAGTAAGTTTTCCTCTCTTGTGAGAGTGGTAACAGGTTGTTCCAAAGCATTTGAGTTTATAAATTCTAGGAACCTTTGGGCTAGGGTGTTGGAGCTAGAGTAATGCTCCCAGTCTATGTTTGGGTATTTGAAGTCGCCCAATATAATGGTGTTTGGGGAGACCTTCATATTTTCCAGTGTTCTCAAGAAGGCCAAGTGGGGTTCCTGGGTTTTGGAGGGTGGTCTGTAGCAGGCTATAAACTGCAAGGCAGTTTTACCCACTGTTAGTTGCACATGGATAGTCTCTGATGCTTCGTGCTGTGCCACCAACCTGGAGGTGTGGGTATCTTTGACGAATATTGATACTCCCCCTACTTTTGTGGTTCGGTTCAAGTTTTGGGGCCGAAAAGCATGGTATGAGGTATAACCTGGTAGTGCTGGGGTGCTCTCGGGAGCCTTGAACCAGGTTTCTGTTACTGCACAGATATCGATGTTCTCCATGCTAAGGAGAGTTTAGAGTGCATGCATCTTGAGGTTTAGACTTCTGGCATTGAGTAGCATTACTCTTAGTTTCTTATCCCTTGTGATACCTATGGAGGTGGGTTTGTCTTTGAGCCTTGCCTAAAAAAGGCACTATGGGGGAAGCAAGAGCCTTTGCCAATATCCGAAAGCCCAGGGGTGACAGGTGCAAGCTGTCCCTAGCGAAGCATCATGGCTTGTCGAGCATGTCATCCCAGGCTAACAGGCATTGAATCCCCTTTGAATGACACCAATACTTAAGTCAATTGTTGAAATTGATCATCTTGTCTTCATATTGTGGCATCATTCTTGGTGAGGGTAAGATGCTACTCAAGGTCAGGGTCATACCGGCCTGGGCTACATGCTCAGAGAGCTCCTCTATGTCTCTTTTCATGTAGTCCAGGGAGATACGTCTCAGGTCATTCACACCAGCATGGACAATGAACGAGTCATATTTTTACTTACCTCGGAGTGACCTGAGTGCTTGTGTTATGTGGTGGATCCTAGCACCCGACAGGCAGCTCACCATGACCTTCTCCTTGTTCAGCCTGGTGAGCAGGACGTCAGTGAGCCTGACGATAGAGTCACCTATTATAAGTGTATCAGGTGTGTTGTTTAGCCTTAAGCGCTGTGACTGTTCGGCACACTGGCTTTGTGAGCTATGTGTTGCACGTGTTTTGTTTTGGGTTAGCGGTTGCTTGGGTGTCTGCTTTGGAGGTCTCTGCTGCTTAGGCAGATTTTTATTTAGAGCCTCTGAGTATGTTTTTGTGTGTTTATGTGTTTGGTTTGCTGTCGTGGTAGGTCTATGTGAGACTGGAATTGTAGTGAGTGTGGTTTCCTTCTCCTCCTGACTGGTTTCACCAGTACTGAGTTGAGAGAGCTTAGCCTCCAGTTTGGCTATATGGTTGCATCTCTCACATGTGTTTGAATTTGTTGGGAGGAGGAGAGGGTTGTCTGTGTACATGAGGCAGTTGTAACATTGCCTCAAGATTCCCTGATTCACCAGCTGGACTGGAGAGGAGATTGACAACTGACCTTTGGACATGCTAGAATAGTAATGGGAATTTCTTTGTAATTGAAAAAAAGGGCCGATGGGGAACAAGGTACTCAGGGGGAGTTTGTGAGGGTGTAGTGCTTTTAATTTTTTAGTGCTGACTTATATAATTGTTTTAGTGAGCAAGTGCCAGGTAACTTAAATGCAATGTGTTACAGGTAACTTAAATGCAAAAATGACAAACAATAACTTTCTTTCAAGTGAAACAAGGAAATAAGTACAGTAAGCAATGCAGATATCACTAGGGATCCACAGAAGCACTGAAAAGCTGCGTTTTAGGTGGAATTAGCGTTTCAGGGAAATAACAAGCAAACAAACAATAAGCATACAAACAAAGCTAGATGCAGCAGGCCTGGATCTAGTCTATGCTACAGCAAACAAGGTGTACCAATTTCAATAAGAAACAGTTCAAATATGCAGGCACTATAAGCCTTTAACCAGAAATTCTCAGGTCAGAAGGGCAGAGTCCAGCCTCTCCTCCCACAAGAGTGCAGACCACGAACCTTCTTAATTTAAAATAACTGGCCTGAAGCCCGAGTGCTTAAACCAGAACTAATACACTTTTAGAATAACAGACACTGAGCCCTCAATCAGCAGTTCCCAAATTAGAAGGATGTAAGCTACCTGTCCTGCCACCACAGTGCAGGCCACAAGCCTTCCTGATGTAAAACAACTGATCTGAAGCCCAAGTGCTTAATCCAAAAGACTTAGAATGATAGCTACACTTTAATCAAGTTACTACCAAGCAGTAATAAATACAACTGAATACTTTAAAGAATGCCTGGATTAGTGTTCAAGTTATACAAACAAAGCTAGATTCAGCAGGCCTGGATCTAGTCTATGCTACTGCAAACAAGGTGTACCAATTTCAGTAAGAAGCAGTTCAAATATGCAGGCACTATAAACCTTTAACCAGAAATTCCCAGCTCATAAGGGCAGAGTCCAGCCTCTCCTCCCACAAGAGTGCAGACCACAAACCCTTTTAATGTAAAATAACTGGCCTGAAGCCCAAGTGCTTAAACCAGAATTAATACACTTTTAGAATAACAGACACTGTGCCCTCAATCAGCAGTTCCCAACTTAGAAGGATGTAAGCTACCTTTTCTGCCACTACAGTGCAGACCACAAACCTTCTTAATGTAAAACAACTGGTTTGAAGCCCAAGTGCTTAAACTAAAAGTCTTAGAATGAGTTATACCAAGCAGTAATAAATACAATTGAGTACTATTAAGATGACGCAAAAGCAGGATAAAGTAGGAAGAAACACAAATACAGTAAAAGCAGATACATTTTTTTTTTTTTGAGTGAGCAAATGAGATGGGCCCAGGAGTTACAGGACAGAAACAAGTGCAAATACAGGCCTTCAAATCAGAAAGTTGAGAGAGATGGAAGACCGCCCAAACGGCCAATAACTACACATTCTAGGCCAGAACCACTCCTTATGTGGTAGACAGGTTTCCTAATGCTTACCACTACCATTGATAAGCTAGAAGGCTTCCCTCCAACACAGAAAGGCTTGGGGGGCTCAGAAGCTTACAAACAATCCTGGATGCAGCAAATCTGCTTCTGGAACACTAATTACAGGAAAGGTAGGAAACAGGCTTACATTTTTTTTTTCAGAAAAGTAGCAAAAGCAGTAGTAAAAACAATTCACATGCAGTGCAAGCTGGCACACGAGTATGTAGCAATATTAGTCCACACACAGTTTGAAAAAATGTAATTAAATTAAAAACGACTAAAAGCAAGTGTAGAAAGGGTTTATTAAGTAGAATGCGGTAAAGAGATGGGACTGGGAGAGTGTCCTAGATCAAATCTACAGTGGGGCGGGCACTGCAAAAGCCACCAAATTTAAACTACAACCAAGAACAGGGAGGGGGGTGGGGAAGACAGTTTCAACAGAGATGTGAGGAATCACAGTGCAAATTATAAAACAGAAAAATATATACTGATCTCTGTATATTTGCAGAACAGTAAGACAACAGATATCTAAGCAACAATTTAGCTCTATAATACAGAATAATACAGAAAAATATACTCAGCTCTATATATTTGCAGATAGTCTTGTAAGGCTCTCTCTCAGTGCACAGGTTCCTGTTCATTGTCAGCATTGTCTGGAGATTGTTTGCTTGTTTGTTTGTTTATTTGTTTGCTTGTTTGTTTGTTTGTTTGTTTGCTTTTTGTTTTTCCTGTTTCAACCTGCCCCCTTCTTGTTTTCCCTCTGCTCATTATATTCTCAATGTAGCAAACAGCAGCTCAACTTTCCAAGTCAGAATTTTAACTTTAGACCTTTGGGGTACAGCACATTCAGTGTACTGTGAGGTTGCAGAAATATGGTTCCCCTTTCCTTACTTATAATCATTATGTGAATATTTCAAGTAGTCCATGTGTACTTTTTCTACTTGTCTGCATTTCTTTCACCCAGCATGTTGTCTTGTTTCCCTTAATTTTACAGATAGCATACTTTTACCTGACTGGCTCCCTCAGCGTATTCCTTGAATATCATTAAACAGGTTCACATTTTTTACCCTCAAAGTATAGAAGAGAAAGGTAGAGTATGCAGTGCTGAAACTATTTTCTTTGTTACACCTAACTGAATGAGATTCAAAATGAAATCTCTCTGCTCATTGTTTACCTAGTTGTTTCATTCTTTCTACCTGAATGTTTCTACATCAGAGGAATAGATCATCAGAAGCATGTGTGATATAAAGGAATAAACCTGAGAGTCATATTAACAGGGATACAGAGCGCGTGGGTTGTGGTTTTGGTAAATAAAGTAAGGCGCACACTCAGACATGTTATCATGTTGGTAGGCTTCTGGAATATAATTAAAATGAATTGTATATGAGTTTTAGATATTACAAGCATATGACTATATCACCTTACTTTTTTAATACAATGGTTCAAGAAATCCAGCAGCCTGGTGATATATACCACATTGTGATAATATTCCATTAGACAATGGGCAAACCATACATCAGTATCCTGATTGGAGAATGAGCGTTCTCCAGCAGGGTATTAATGTACAAGTAATGCCCACTGAGAAGAATGAGACCGCCGCTTCATGGCAGCATATCAAGCCACCGTGGACCTCGGACTGAGAAAATGGAATGGCCACCATTATTTTATGCTTGCTAAGAAGCTCTTTTGCTGTTTAGTTAGGGTAAAATATAAAAAAGACAACTAAAAAATAAAGGTAGGTGCGTTTGTGTGTGTGTGTGTGTGTGTGTGTGTGTGTGTGTGTGTGTGTGTGTGTGTGTGTGTATGTGTGTGTGTATTTATAACTGTGTTTGAGTGTATGTGTGCATGTCAGTGAAAGTGAGAGAGAGCCATTATTTTACACTCACTAAGCAGCACTTTTGCTGTTTAGTGAGTGTAAAATGAAAAAAAAGAAAACAATTAAAATAAAGCATGTGTGTGAGAGTATATGCATGTATGAGAGAGTAAGACAGAGAGAGTGATTGATCGAGCAAAACAGATGTGTGTGTTTATGTTTCTGTCTGCATGTGTGCATGAATGAATGCATGAAAGCAGGCAGAGTGTGTGTGTGTATGTGTGTGTGTGTGTGTGTGTGTGTGTGTGTGTGTGTGTGTGTGTGTGTGTGTGTGTGTGTGTGTGTGTGAAAGCAGAAGAGACTGTATATGTGTGTATGGGAGAGAGAGAGAGAATGAACTGTATGTAAAATTGCTGTGTTTCTTCTAATATTTTTTAAGCACTATTGTTATTTTTATATATGTTTGATGTAAAATGCTTCCTCCAACACCATTAACGTAGACTACAGCAAGTATGATACATTAGGCATAGGAACTATTTTACATCAAAAATATATTAAAAAAAAAAATAGTACTTAAAAAGATACATAATTATGTAAAACACAACAATTTCACACAGATCCTGTTGTCTAAGTGCAATAATGCCCTCCATGGTGTGTGTTAATGTGTAATTAATGCCCTTCCAGGGGTGCAGTGGCCTTCCAGCATCGGGCTTCACAATACCCCTGGACAGTCATTATTACACATTAGCACACACACTGTTGGGCATCATTGCTTGCTTACTGTGTTCCTTTCATTTATTTTGCATTCTTTTTTTAATATAGTTCCAGGAGTTGTGATGCCAAGGGATAGTTTGGATGCAATAAGTTCTACTGGGAACATATAAAAAATAATACAGGTGCTTATTGATGAAGTGTGATATAGTGGGAAGGAAAATTACAATAGTTTAGTATTGCCTTGAGTTTTGGTTAACATTTTGTAATAAATTCCTTAATGAAAGTTTAAGGAAAGTTGCTTCCCAAACCACTGGCAATTGCCCATATTTCAACCTAGCCCCACATTTATTAATCTGCACATTATTCAATGTAGGTTAAAATGTACTTACTATGCATCCTGATATCAGAATAGATCCTGACCCTCTGTTTTTTTCCATTGGCAATTGCAAAGCCATGTCACTTTTTTTCTTTTTGCTAATGCAATTATATGCAATTGCAATAGTAGCAGTACATGGTGTTCTTTGATGTTCTTTTGGGAAAAAGGTCATTAATTTGTTTGCATAACATCTTTACACAATGAAATTAATAGCTGCTCATTTGATCCCAATACAGTAGCTTAATGAAATTTATAAATCCCAGTTTTAATTACTTAAACAATTGCTTTCAATAGTTTGCTCATGCTTTTGACTAAACTATAAAATAAGATAGCACGAAAAATATACACCATTCTCTTAGCTGTTTATTAATAATTTGCCAGACACTCAGCCTATTAAAACAGACAAGTAAAATTATGAAAATAGTGTCTTTTTAACCACGGCGATATTGTTCATTGTAGATTTGTAATTTGCTGACACTTAGAAAAGTTTGAAATTAAGACTACCTTCCTCAACAGCATACATGTCAACATGCAGGCATAAAAACATCTGAGCAATGGCTTTTGGAAAGTATGTACATGCTGGACAGCTATTCAGCATAGGATTTACATACCTTCTGAAATAACAAATTCCACTTCCTGTTGGACTGTGGGATACCAAAAGTCTAAGAAACAGAGAGTGACAGATTGACAAGAAGATGTAGGGATACGGGATAGCTGGAAGGCGTGGGCAAACCCGAGTTCTGACAAACAACAGCTGCATGTTAGATGCACCCCAAAATAGCAGAACAGATTAAGAAGGTCATTTCCCCTCCATTGCCACAATATGTTATATTTCCTTATGTCACAATTTCACATTGTACTATATTATATGATATAAGGTAACATCTTATGCCAAGTAATGTGCAGAGATCCTATTAGGAGAAGGGAAAACAGAAGACAAGAAAAAAAAACAGAAAAAAAAAAAGAAATAGTTCCCTGATTGTGAACAATAAATCTGCATTCAAGAAAGCAGGGATGTGTATGCATTAAAACCAAGTAAGATATTGGCATTATCCCTGTGGGTGCCTCCAGGTTCAGGAAAGTACAGTTGTGCAAGTAAACTTATAACAGTAGATGATTGAATAGATCACTGTTGCAGCAGCATATATCTGTATGGGATGCATCCTGCCAAGGATCCAATGTCTTGCCAATAGACAAATGTTTCTGGGCACCACAGTGAGCACCATATGAATGAGGCTGCATGAGAATACACTGGTATAAAACCAGATGTAAGGGCACCAACAATCGGAGCTTTCTTTCCTCTCACAAAAAGGAAGTTGTAGTATGTAACCAAGAGGGCCAACATCTAACGTTTAATATTTCAGTGCTAGGAGCCAAGAGTTACAAGGGACAGAGGGCAAGAATATCTCCACCCTGGCCCAGATATATAAACAAAAATGTGTAAGACCCAGTAATAAAGCAATAAAATAATAAAATAAAAATGGGGGGTTTTGTATTTCAGCACTCCAACAGTAATCTAGTCAAACATCCACCATTCTCTTCCATACCTGGAATATGTAAATCATTTGATCACTGTTCCAGTAGCTATATAAGACAGGAGAGCCTGGAGAACAGATCTTGAACACCATGTTCATGCCCAGGAGAATGAGCCAATCTTGTAATGTTTACTGAAGGTGTTACAGATGGACTAAGTTGCTGCTGTTTGAAGAGGTCAAGAGCTCACCCCTTTCCAAAAAGTCCTACAAGTAGCCAAAGCTCTGGTAGAGTGAGATTTGACCTTCTGAGGGAAGGACTTTCCATGGTGGGAATAACAAGAGTGGATGGAAAGGGGTACCATTTTGAAGCTGTCTCTTTTGACACTGGTAAGCCTTTTTTTTTCCATCAAAAGAAATGAAGAGCTGATAAGAAGCTCAGAAGTCATTTGTCCTGTCACTATAGTATCTGAGTTGCCTGTGGACATCCGGAATATGTAGGATTCTATCGTCCCTGCTTTATAGTCCAGGAAGGAGCACAGGGAGATGAAGAGATTAATTTGAAGTTAATTCAGAGTACCTTAGCCATGAAGGGAGGGTTAGTGCTTAGCATTTCCCTCTCCCTATGAAATATGAGAAAGGGTTGGGTCACCATGAGAGCTTGCAACTTAGTTACTCATCTAGCTGAAGTCAGAGCAGTGAGCAAAACAGTTTTCCATGCCAGGAACTTCAAATTAGCTTGATAATCTGATTCATAAGGTGGGAGAGTAATTTTTTTCCCAAGACAAAGTTCAGTGATTAAAGAGGAATCAGCTGTTTCTGAGGCAGGCAGATATGCAAAATCCATTTGAAAAGCCATTTTACCTACAACAAGGATGTATTGTGGGTCGAAAGGCAGTCAAGCAAAAATGACCACAAGATGAATATTAACAGATAAGTAAGAAAGGCCTGGTTTTAGCAAGTCAAAGAGGTACTGTAAAATGAGAAGGGTCTCTGTTATACATGGGTCCTGGTTCTTCTTGAGGCACCGACTGGATGATCTCTTCCATTTGGCTAAGCAGGACTTTTAGTGGCACATTTTCTAGCCTCCATTAATACCTGCTGAATGTCCTCAGAGAACAAGTGTCTAAGTGGGATCAAAATACCATCATACAAGCAGTCAGATGTAAATTCTGTAAGTTGGGATGGATCAGTGATCCTTTGTCCTGTGTGATTAGATTAATTCTGTGGAGAAATTTGTGAATTTTGCTCTTGGTCATTTTCTTAAGAAGGGAAAACTATTTTTCTGGGTGAGAAGTGAGTTACCAATTTGATTTGTTGGAGAGTTCTTTTAGATCTTTAAACTACAGCTGGTTATCAGAGGAAAGAGTGGAAGGCATAGAGATACATTTCTATCCATGTGAAGAAAAGGCATCTGTCTTCTAGGCCTTTTTGCAAGGTGTAATGAAAGAAGCTTAATAGCTCTTTCCTGTGCATGGAAGCAAACAGATCTGCTTGCTGAGTTCTCCACAGGTGAATAATCTCTTGAAAGACCTCTAGGTGTAACATCCATTCAAGGGGGTCTATCCTGAATCTGCTCAACATGTCTGTCACTTTGTTTCCTCTGATGAAATGTTAGAAGCCTGGAAGGAAAGATGGTGCTGAGTTACAATTAAACCAAACTATCATATCTAGTCTGCACAGGGAGTAATACCTAGTCTCCCATTGTATACTTATGTACCAAATCACAGTTGTGCAGTCTGTGATTACTCAAAGATGTCATGGAGTCTACAAGTAATTCAAGGTCCTTAAAGCATGCTCAATCATTTCCTTCATATTTCTGTGATTTTCTTGAAGAGATGTTCCCAGCCTCCTTGAACTTTGTTGCCCTTGGGTACTGCTCTCCAAGCAAATCTTAACTCATTCACTCCAATGGATCTCAGGAAGTTTGCACTGTAACTTCCAATGGGCAGATCCTAAGCCTTTTAACAGAATCAAATGATGTCCTCACATTTCAAACAAGTGTTCATATCTCTGGGACCAAAGGGGTTTATAAAGAAGTATAAATGGCTTACTCTTCAGCACAAGCTATTTTTATAGTGGTAGTACTCTTTAGGTTCTAGGTCTTAAACTGAACTTTATAACTCACAGTAAACACACTATTATGTTTGTAATACTTTGTAAATAACTTACAATTTTTCAGTAAACACTCAAGTTGCACACATACTGTCAGCATCATTTTATTCATCTAGCTGAGACATTTATATGATGCTAAGGAGTTCTGCCTGAGTTACTTTGTTGATAAGATATTAGGAAAAATGTGAAAATTATATCTATATAAATTAATATCATAAAAACAACAGTTAATATCTATTTACCTATACCAGACAGAGGTCAAATATTAATGCAATTGAGTTTTCCATTGTGTTAGCCTTAAGATGAAATATTTTAAAATCTTGTACTTGACTTTGGAATTATTGATGCAAATATAAACAAGCAATATTTGATGCTTAGAGGCATCAGTAGGAGTTAACTGCAAATGCACCTAGAGGTGTAACTTGGATCTAATGAGTTAATGTACCCATTGTTACAGACTGAGAAGTAGAATGAGGGACATAGGAAAACCTAGATTCAATGAGGTCCGGTTCATCCACCATAAGAGCTCTTACTGACTAACTCGAGCATTGAGATTTGAAAAGATAGGAGATGTTGATGCTGAGTTCACTTTGACTTGAGAAACCATGGTATTTTCTCATGTGCAGTCTTATTAAAGGAATCATCAGGGTGGTGGAAGCCGTGTATCTAAGAGTCCTGAAATACTCATTTGTAGTTGTCATACTTTGGTTTTAAAACTTTAGGAAATAGAGATGGCAGAATGTGCTCTCCTCTGGGAGAAGATAAGCCATCATACGATATGTGTCTAAAAGGCATCCTAGAAAAGTCAGCTTGAGAGAAGGGTAAAGTGAGGACTTTTTTAAAAAGATTCATGAAAAAAAGAAGTGATTTTTGACAGTTTTGAAGAGTCTGCAAAAATAAGGCAATTGTCCAAGTAGGAAAGTATGTGGATTCTCTGCAAACTGCAATAAGCAATCATGGGAGCTAGACATTTTCTTAATATCCTTGGAGGTGTGAAAAGCAGAAAGAGTAAATATAATATAAAACCTTAAACAGGGTCTGAAGTCTCAGCAAAAAGGAATGTGATGATAGGCTTCTTTGAGATCCAGTCTCACTAAAAGGTAAAGTGGAGGGATAAAGGAGGAAAAAAAGTCTGGCAGGTAAGTCTTTTGAATTTTGAAACTTTTATCAACAGATTGAGAAGTAAAAGATCCTACTAGTACTAGAAATACTCTGGAATAAAATCCTTTCCTTTGTTGAGCCACTCTTCATTGATCTATGATGGATGGTTCCACAGTGGGCCATCCGTCAGATGCTCCTGACCACACTGTTACTGCTTCAAGGGATGCCACTAAGGGTCAGCAGCCTGGAGTGTCCTCAAAAGAAGGGAGAACCCTGCATATGCTGTTAAAAGGGCCAGACAGTATCTCTCAACTGCTAGTCAGGAAAAAAGTAGTTGGTTTAATAATGGAAGTGTGGATTGTCAGATACTTCCAAGTTTAACCTTTTTTCCCTTTCATTTTAGCTTTGTTAATTTTACTTTAGAAGTCTTATTATTTACTGGGAAAGGGCACTGCAAGAATTAAATATATCACCTGCACTTGTTTCTGTTTCCAGCAACAATTTAAATATAACTTTTTTTTTTTTACCTTATTTGCTAACCAGGTGAGCCTACTCAACAAACGGTCCCTTGTCATTGGTGACCTGGGAGCAATGTCAAGTAAGATTACTTGCTTAGAGTCTCATGAACTCAGTTTGCTAAACTATCTAGCAGATGTAACAACTCCTCTAATTTTCATATGGTAATATTACTACCAATACCTTCTTACCATTTAGAATAACTTCTAAAATCAATAGAAAGCACGCAGTTTTATCTAGTCCAGTTTTGTCAAGTGCACTATTATCAAAATGGAATATTATGCTATTGCCCAGTAATTTATAACATTTGCTCTAATGCTGTAGTGCAATATTTGTGTTATAAATGTTTTCTGTTTGCTTATGTGCAATTTGTATTTGGCATTTTATGATAACAAAAATCAGTAGGTTTTGCACTACAGATGTCATATGGTTTACTGCTCCTCACATCAAGTGTTGCATATTGCATAAAGGGAAATATTTTCTCTTCTCAGATATATAACTTTCCTCTATAGTAGTAGTAATCTCAAGTTTGTAATTATGCAAAGGCTCATCTCCTGCAGACATGTGGGATTTTTCTTTGTTTGTGGAATATAAAAATCCATTTTGGAGGATTTGGTATTTTGTGGATTCTGTCTTTCCATTTTCTTACTCACGACATTATTTCCTATGGAAAAGGGACTAGGAAGTCCAGCCCTACTATTCTTATCACTGTCTTCCAAATTTAGTGGAATTGTGGTATTGATTAATTAAAATATAAAAATTCAGCTTTAAAAAGCAATGTGGTAATGCAAATATTTGGAAGGAAGTGACCAACTCTAATATAAGATGAATATTTTCAATCAATGCAACCATCTAATCTACAAGTACTGATCTCAGTGATTCCAGGGATTTTCTGGGACTTAAACATTCTATTCCAATCAAAGAGATAACATACATTACACATAGCATTAACATGAAGTAGAAGACAACTTCCTAGCATCGATGAAAGGCTCACATTCCCAAGCCCTAGCTATGATTGTCAATAATCTTTATATCTGTTCACTGACGCACATGAGTATACAGGTTCATAGGTTTGGTAAAATCCTGTTGGATATAAAAGAGCTTAATGCCTAAAATTCCAGACTACAATTTACAGTTGCCCATGTAACCATCTCTTTCTTGCTTTAAGGTATGAACTTATTTGCTGAGTTTAATTCACAGAGGGAGTTTGTTCGACAGACGTGGCAGTCTTTGAAATATGAAATTGTTTTGATTCATGGAATGGCTGATAATTAATCCTTACTGAGACTGAGTATCCTCTTGCGGGCTGTTCACTAGGACAGTTTTTAAACAAAGTGAATAAAAAAGTAAGAGAACCTTCGATGATCGATATGTCAAATATAAGTCTCCCCTAACAAAGTGATAAAATGCAGATGTAAGTCTCTTCTCACAAAGTGATAAAATGCAAAGAACAAAGAAAGTTAATACAGTTTTGAGCTAAAAGACAAGACTTGAAGCTCTTCAATTCATTTTACCTTCTGCAACTGTAACACATGGAATGACAATAAGTTAAAGAACAAAAGGTCCATATTCTAAACTGGCAATAAAACAGCTGTATACAGAGGAGCAATTCAATAAATGTCACAGTTCATGCTCCCACAGTGCAACTGGTGGTCAAGCCTGTATATGCTGCACATGGTAACAGATTTATGAGTATAAATGGGTATGAAGTGAAAGGTCATGGCCACATCAGCTCCAAAATATTTTATTAGTTTGTCAATGTTTACTTGTTGCCTAAAAACGGCATATGAATCTTAACTTTTAACTTCGTTGGTAAATGCCAAAATGCAGCATTTTTTGGGGACACTGAAGGAAATTAATTTTTATTGCACCATTTGATGGAAAGAGATGGAATTAGTGAGATTATGAGCAGTACTCCTAAGTTTGCAATCTGTGTATATTTGGTGAATCAGGCACTGGATTCAATTTTGACATCTGAGGAAAAAGATGACAAAAAGGAGGGCATCCAAGGCATTTCCTTAACTGACTCCATTAATGTCAGGGGACAGTAGGAATAAGAGTTCTTCTACTCTTACCTGTGGTGTATGACTATGTTAGTAGTTTTGGATGCACAACATTTTAGTTTCATTTACATTTAGATCTCTGAGTTTGTGTAATTTGACTATAGGGGCTATAGTACTGAATGCTTTAGCCAGATCATAGAAAGCTACACAAATAAATACATTTTTATCTAAGATGGTGGTCGCACTGTTTCAAGCATTTACAAGGTTAGCCATGTAAAATCTTCCTATGACAAACCAAACTGTGTTAGTCATCATGGAGAAGGTTCATAGGTTCATAGAGGTGTACTAGGCTAATGGCCCTGGAGCCTTTACAAGCCTAGCTCATAGATATCCCTGGCATTGTGATGCCTGATGTTAGTTACCAGTGCTTCTATCAAAAAGTGCCACTGGAGTGATCCCTGGAGTGTATTTTCTATTTCCCATCCAATCGTCAAGATTTCTCTTAAAGAGGGCCAGTGAGGTGCTCTGCTTGATATGTATGGGAAGTCTATTCCAGAGCATAGGCAGTATCTGGGTTATAAACCTGTCCCTCCAACATGTTCTGTTGATTGTGGTAATAAGTTTGAGGTCTATGAAGCGTGTGGTGTGGAGGGATTGGGATTTCTTTAGGTGTAGCATTTTTAACAGGGCTGTGTCAGACATGGCTTTGTAAGTCAAGCAGAGATCGCCTCTTAGTAGACAATATGAGACAGGGAATAGCTGGAGTTTTTTGAGTCTGTCCATGTAGGAGATGTGTTTAAGGCCTAGAATCCTCTTCGCAAGGTACTTTTGTGGCCTTTCCAGCTGTTGCAGGTGTCTAGTGAGGTACATGCCAAATGGGGCATTGCACTTGATGATTGGTCTAATGAGGGAGGAGTACAGAGAGATGAAGACCTTTTTCTTCCTGGATTCAAAACCCTTGGTAATGAGATGTGCCACATAGAAGGACTTTCTGACAACCGTGGCAATGTGGTGGGCGAAGGAGAAGTTGCTATCAACCTGTGTCCCCAGGTCTTGTATAATGCCTTCAGTGTTTAGTGTGCTCCCATCTATGTGGTAGTTAGTGGGAGCTGAGTTTTTACCAAAGGGAATAGCAATGCATTTTTTGGCATTAAGCTTAAGACCATGGTTTTGACACCAGTCATTTGTCTCAATGAGACTTTTCTGTAGGATGTCTGTATCACGTAAGGAGTTAATAATGGCTTCCAGCTTACAGTCGTCTGTGAACTTGGTCAGCCAGAGGCGCTCCATGTTGGTCTGTACTTCTGAGAAGTAGATGCCAAACAGGAGAGGACCCAGGATTTATCTCCGTGGGACTCCACTTATGACTGGTTGGCAGACTGACTTGGAGTCTGCTACTTTCACGTTGTGGGTTCTATCGGTGATTCAATTTGCAACCCACCTAGGGGTTGATGCCTAGTTTGGTGAGTTTATCAATAATTCCCTAGTGAGGAATGGTATCACAGGCCTTAGCCAGATCAAGGTAGGCTGTATGAACTGCCTTACCCTCATCCACTGCTCTGGTGCCTGCCTCAAAGAAGTCAAACATGTTGACTGGCATGATCTACCTTTCACAAAACCAAAATGCATGAGATGTAGAGTTTGGAGATTCCCTATGTCTTTGTTGATTAGGTCCATGATGATGCACTCCATAGCCTTACATATCAGGCTCATCAGCTAATGAGATGATAATTCTCGGGGTCTGTAGTGTCTCCCCCTTTATGGAGAGGGATGACTGTAGCAGTGCATCATTCGGTAAGGGCAAAATCTGAGGTGAGGCTGCGAGCGAACAAGGCACACAGATGCGGTGCCAGTTCACTTTGTAGCTCATGTAGAACACAGCCAGGGATATTGTCAGGTCCCATGGAAGCTGCATTCCTAGCCTTGGACAATCCAGCTTTAACCTGTGCTGCAGTGATACTGGGTGCCTTGAATTCTTCTGGTATTGTGAATGGTCATTTGGGGGGGGCATGAGAGGGGTAAAGTTGGCACTGAATCTGTCAGCCAGTATGTTGGCAATATCTGTTGGTTCAGTATAGGAGGTAGCATTGTGTAGTAACTCAGAGCAGATCTGGGTATTGCCGTGGAGATTCTTGAAATAACTATAGAAGGCTTTGTGGTTATTTTTAGTGTCTGCTGCAATTCTGCCTTCATAGCTGGCTTTAGTGGATTTGATGAGGGATCTCAACTTTTTGTTGAGTCTAATAAGGGAATTTTTCCATTCTTGGGACTTCACCTTTTTCTGCAACAGTTTCTTCCTTTTGTTGTAGAGCATATTAATGGCAGGGGACCACCAGACTGGCTTCCTTCTTTTGGAGGAGAGCATCTTGGTTCTGTTGGGTATGGCTAGTTCCACTTATTGATGAACATGTTCATACAGTGCATTGATGTATGATTCAGCATTTATGCAAATATTTTCCATTAGCATGGGCACCGTGAAGTTAGCCACCTCTGTTTTTATGAGTTCAATGTCAGCTTTGGAGAAGTTTTTCATGGTGGTTACTTTTGCGGGGGGGTGTGGGCAAGAAGAGAATTTCCATGGTGATTAGTTTGTGGTTGGATCTAACTAGGGATGAGCTGACTATTGGTGTAGAGTAATGGTTGCCCATGTTAGTAATAACCATGTCAGTTATGTTGCTTCCTCTAGTGGGGGTAAGAATAAGCTGGTCCAGGGCATTGGAATTGATGACTTCCAGGAAGCGTTGGGCCAGTGCATTGGTGCATGACTAGTTTACCCAGTTGATGGAAGAGTAGTTGAAGTTACCTAGTATGAGAGGGTTTGGTTGGATCCTAATAGATTCCAGGGTGCTTAGGAACATTTACTGACAGTCCTGGGACATGGTTGGGGACCTATAGCAGACTATGACCTGGATCACCGTCTTACCCAATGTTAGTTGTACCTGAAATATCTCAGATGCATTATGCTGAGCCACCAGTCTGGAGGTGTGCATATGCTTTATGAATATGGAGCTACCACTGCCTTTGGAGCTTCGGTCCTTGTTCTGGGGTCAAAAGGTGTAGAATGAGTTGTAGCCTGGTAGCACAGGTGTGATTTCTGTTGCTTTAAACCAGGTCTCTGTTACAGCACAAATGTTGATGTTCTCCATTTTGAGGAGTGCTTCGAGCGAGTGCATCTTGAGATTTAGACTTATAGCATTGAGCAGTATGACCTTCAGATTTTTTTTATTTATAGCTGTTACAGTGGTAGTTTAGTCTTTGGAACATTGCCTAAAATAGGCACTATAGTGGTGGCAAGAGCCGTAGCCAGTACCAGGAAACCAATGGGTGACAGATGCAGGCCATCTCTGGCAAAGCATCAAGGTTTGTCAGTCATGTCATCCCAGGCAGACAGACACTGAATCACTTTAGAATGACACCAGAAACTTAGCCAATTGTTAACGTTGATAATTTTTTGCTTGTACTGCGGTATCATTATGGGCGATGGTAGGATGCTGCTCGGGGCTAAGGTCATACCTACCTAGGCTGCATCATCCGAGAGCTCCACCATGTCTCTTTTCATGTAGTCCAGGGAGGTGCATCTCAGGTCATTCACATCCACATGGACAATGACAGAGTCATACTTGTACTTGTTGTGGAGTGACCTGAGTGCGTGTGTTATGTGTCGGATTGTGGCACCTGATAGACAACTGACTGTTGCCTTCTCCTTATTCAACCTGGTGAGTGGGATGTCTGTGTGCCTCACTATTGAGTCACCTGTGACTAGTGTATTGGGCAAGGATTTTTATTGTGTCTGCTGGAATAAGTTTAATGAAAACTGTGTACTTTATTAGTACTGCTGCTACTAATTCATTGCTATCTTCACACGTCATATTGTTAGTATTTATAATACTTCATGTTAAGTTGCTTGTCTACTATGGTTTACATCTGTCCGTGCTGAAACTGAAATAGTTCCATCTAGATTAGTGCTCTACTCTGGTTACCAAACAGAATGGTAAATTAAATAAATAAATAAAAAGTAATGTAAAAATTCTTTTCATCCACTTGAACAGTATACTGTTAGGCTGTTTGTAATGTAATTATAGGTTATTAGAATTACAAGGCAAGTAAGTCAGCTAATCATTTTCTCCTTGTCAATACTAACCATTTTTACATATCTCATGCTTCAAGAATAGCAAAACAGATCAGGCCAGGAATGAATTTGTGAATGCCTTCCAGGCAACAAGATTCATCTTGATGGATTTTAGGATGATGCTCTGTTTTACGTGTAAGATTAACTTGTTTAAGACATGGTGTGAACACCGGGTAATATATCTGCCTCTTAGAATGCTTTATTTACATGTTGGTAGAAAAGTTAAATCCTTTGTTCTGGTCTGCATGGAGTGTATTGTTTTGTGTAACAAGAAGGATTATTTCCTAGTGGCACAGATCACATGTTAAAGACATCCATGATGGAGTCTGTGAAATACTGAGTAAGTGGACAGGGTTTCAAGTTTATCTTGTTAGCCAGTGATCTTTAGACCACTAATTATTTTGTTAGGAATATCTGGGCTGTTTCTATCTGCATGATGTGTTTGAATAAGTACATGCTGAAAAGGGCATTGTACTTTATAATTTGCCTAATATGAGATTAGACAAGATCATAGGATCATAGGAAGTTACTAGGCTAATGGCCATAGGGCCCTTTCAAGCCTAGTCAAGTTCTACCATTATTTCCACAATCAGCACCTATTGGCTCTGTCCAAGAGGGACACAGGTGGAACCCCCAGGTTGAATTTACGGTTACCCATCCAATCATTCAGATTGCATTTGAAGAGGGCCAAGGAGGTGCTGTGTTTGACATGAGATGGGCATCTGTTCCAAAGGTGTGATAACCTCTGGGAGACAAATCTGTCCCTCCAGCAGATTCTATTAATGTCACATAACAGGTTAAGGTCTTTAGAGTGAGTAACCCATGTACCATTTGACTTGTGTATATGCAGCATTTCCAATAAAGCAGGGTCAGAGACTGCCTTATATGCAAGGCAGAGAACATCTTTCAGTAGTCTGTATGAAACAGAATAAAGTGAAGACGATCCACATAGGAATTATGTTGAAGACCTAGAATTTTCCTTGTGAGGAATCTTTGTGGTCTCTCCAATTGCTGCAGGTGCTTGGAGAGGTACATACCAAAAGGAGCATTGTACTCAATTATTGGTCTGATGACCGAAGAGTACAGGGAAGTTATAATGTCTTTTTTTCTGGATGCAATGCCCTTACTTATGAGATAAACAATAGAGAATGCCCTTCTTACCACTGTGGAGACATGGTGGTCAAAGGTGAGGTTTCTGTCAGCCTGTGTGCCCATGTCTGTCACCATTGAGTGCATACTTAAGGTGTTGCTATTGGTGTGGTAGTTAGTAGGAATATTGACCTTACTAAAAAGGATGATAATACATTTCTTTAAACTGAGTTTAAGGCCATGACTTTGGCATCAATTATTTGTTTGTTTAAGACCCTCTCGTAGGATGCTGACATCATTTGGAGATTCTATGACTGCTCCCATTTTGCAGTCATCAGCAAACTTTGTCAGTCACAGACCTGTTGTTTTTCCTTGTACTTTGTAGAAATAGATTCCAAACAGTCCAGGTCTCAGGACTGATCCCTGTTGAACATCAATGGCTAAAGTTTTGCTGTTGGAGATGGATTCCTCTATTTTGACTACATGGGTTCTATCAGAGAGGAAGTTAGCAACACATCTAACGATATAAGGGTAGATACCTAGCTGAGTGAGTTTGTCAATAATGCCTGAGTGGGGAATAGTGTCAAATGCCTTGGCTAAGTCTAGGTAGGCTGTATGCACAGATTTCTCCTCATCCAGGGCTTTGGTGATTGTCTTGAAGAAGTTCACTAGGTTTAACAGGCATGATCTCCCTTTGCGAAATCCAAACTGAATAGGGTCAAGTGTTTGGAGATTACCTATATATTTGTTGATAAGGTCCATCATGATTCGGTCCATGGCCTTGGAGATAAGGCTATTCAGGCTAATGGGTCTATAGTCCCCAGGGTCAGAGGAAGCACCACCTTTGTGCAAGGGAATAACGGTGGCAATTTTCCATTCAAATGAGATGAAGCTGGTGATTAGACTATGACTGAAACAAGTACAAATGGTATTGCTAATTCTTGTTGGAGCCCATGTAGGACACAGCCTGGGATGTTATCAGGTCCCAAAGATGCTGTGTTCCTGGTCTTAGAGAGGGACTAACGACCTGGTCTTTAGAGATACAATGTAGGGGACAGGTGGCAGGGATGTCATGAGGTACATGTGGGAGGGACAGGGGAGTGAAGTTTTCACAGAACCTGTCAGCCAACAGGTTAGCTATGTCCACAGTCTCATTATATGTGGTATCATTAACTACCAGTTTGGCATAAATCTGGGCATTTTATTTTAGGTCATGTATGTAACTAAAGAACATATTATGGTAGTCTTTAGTTGAGAAAGCTAATTTGGATTCAGAGTTTGCTTTGGACGACTTCAAAAAAAGTCTTATTCACCTGTTTAAGCTGATGAGGGAGTGTTTCCAGTTTAGGACTTGCTCCCTCTTATTTTTAGATAGCAATTTCTTCCTCTTATTGTAAAGTCTGTTAATGGCAGCTGTCCACCAGGCAGGTTTGCTTTTCCTTGAGGAGCTATTTTTGGTCCCATCAGGTATGGCCGAGTCACTGCAGTTATACAGATGTTTGTATAAAGCATTGGTGTAGAACTCGGCATAGTTGCCAGTTCCATCTGAGGTGGGAGGTGCAGAGAAGCTATTTCTACCATCCCATAAGAGATTATAATCTGCTTTGGAGAGTTTTTTAGTTTAGTTGCTGCTGGGGGGAGGGGGGGGGGGCAGGTGTGATAGTACTTCAAATGAGACTGCTTTGTGGATAGATCTCATCAGGGAAGACCTCATGACCTCACAGTGGAGGTACTACAGTGGTCCCCCATATTGGTAAGCACCAGATCCAGGATGTTGCCATCCATTGTGGGGTGTCAACCGGCTGGTCCAGGGCATTGAGGTTAATGAAGTCGAGGAACCTTTGGGCAAGTAAATTTGAGCATGAGTAATTTACCCAGTCAATGGATGGATAATGAAAGTCGCCCAAAACCACGGTGTTTGATGTATCTTGACAGACTCAAGTAGATCCAAATAGGCAGAGTGAGTGTCCTGATTCACAAAGTGGGTCCTGTAGCTGGCAATGACTTGAATAGGTCTCCTACCAGCAGTTAATTGCACCTGAAGTATCTCTAGGGAATCATGCTTGTTTGACCAGTCTGGAGGTGTATTTATCTTTAGCGAAAATTGATACACCACCTCCTTTAGTTTTTACACCTTCAGTTTGTGGTCTGAACGTGTGGAAGGACGTGTAACGCGGTATGGCTGGGAGCTCTACACAGCCTTGAACCAGGTGTCTGTGACTGCACAAATGTTTGCATCTTTCAAGGTGAGGACTGATTCCAGTGTGTACAGTTTTGTGTTAAGACTCCTAGCATTTAGCAACATAACCTTGAAGTTATTTTTAGATGGAATTTTTATGCTGGGAATTTTGTCCTTGAGACACTGCCTGAAAAAAGGCTCTATGGAGGTGGCAAAAGCCTCAGCCAATAGCCGGAATCCCAGGGTTGACAGATGAAGACCATCTCTGGCAAACCATCGAGGTCTGTCGATCATGTCACCCAAGCTGACAGATAATGGAGCCCCATAGAATGACACCAGAAACTAAGCCAATTACTGAAGTCAATCATTTCTTGTTTGTATTGAGGCATCATCCTAGGTGAAGGTAAAATTATGTTTATGGCTAGGGATATACCTGCCTGAGACACATAGTCCAAGAGCTCAGTCATTTCTCTCTTCATATAGTCCAGACCGTTATGTCTTGAGTCATTCACACCAACATGGACAATGACGGAGTCATACCAGTACCTGTTGTTTTATTTTTTTATTTATTTATTTCATTTTACATTTGTTAACCGGAAGAGTCCGACTGGATACAGGTCCATTTTCAGCAGTGGCCCGGGGAGAAAAGCTCCAATAACATTTATTTTTAACATCAAAAGCCATTACCTGTGACATTCATTACAGCCAGACTAACATTGTGAAACTAAGTGACACATATTGTATACACTCTGAGTAAATATGAGAGCAAAAGGTAAGACAGTGTAAACACATTCATAATTATGAGGAGTAATACATTACAGTATCATAGCAGAATACTAGGCTAATTACCCAAGGTGCCATTTTAAGCCTAGCCAATTATCCCTTGTGAGAATCAAACCCTGCACCTTGTTTTTATAAGGCAAGCACCTTAACCATTAGGCCACTCTCCCAACCCCATAATTACTAGTAGCTACTAGACAAATGGATGAGCAGTTAGTAATGCTCTCTTAACATGCCGGAAAACATTTCCTATCCTATAGTAATATTAGGACTATGGGTAGGCTGAGAAGGTAGCATATTTTAGTGTGGTGCAGAGAGATTAGCTATATCTAGAGTGTTATCCAGGGGTGAGACAGGAGCAAAACCTGTTGTTCATGAAGTGAGTTTTAATGAGTTTCTTAAATTGAGTGATGGAGTTGTTGGATGTTAAGTGGGCAGGACGGGAGTTCCAGAGTTTAGAGATCGAGTGGCTGCAGACAGATTTTCCTGCCTCATTTTTAAATTTGGTGACCTGTAGGTGATTTTGGGTGCTAGATCTTAAGGTTCTAGTAGTGATGTGAGGGTGAATTAGATGTTGTAGAGCTGGGATTTTGTCTGAGTGGTTTAATATTTTGTGCACTAGTGAGAGCTGACTGCTTTGAAGTATTAGTGGCGCTCTAACCAGTTAAGTTTGATGAGACACTCACAGTGATGAGTTCTATAGGATGACCCTGTAGCAAGTCTTGCTATCTTATTGTAGCATGATTTGAGTTTGTTTAGATCAGTTTTGCGAAGGTTAGTGAGTGCAGGGGAGGCATAGAGTAATGTAGATAGTAGGTGTGTCCTTGCTATTGTTATTTTTGAATGTTGTGAGAGAGTGTTTGTTTTGAGAGTAGCCTGAGTTTCTTGTGAACTTTCTTTATAGTTTGGTCAATGTGTAGATTAAATCTAAGGTGGTTGTCTATTTCCACCTCTAGCAGCTTGGTATGATTGGTAGGGGTCATAGTGGTATTGTTGCTGGAGGTGATAGCAAAGCTGTCAGTGTGGGGAAGGGATCTGTGGGAGCTAAGGAGGAGTAATTTAGTTTGGAGTGGGTTAAGAAGTTGGTTGGTGAACCAAGTTTCGGCTAGAGAGAAGGATTCTTGTGTTTGGGAGAGGAGATGATCTAGTGTGGGGGCTGCACATATAATAGTGGTGCCATCTACATATTGCACTATAGAGGCCTTGGTGTGGTGGATGAGAGATGGTTGGTGAACAGTGTGAATAGTAAAGGACATAAGATGGAGCCTTGAGGGATCCCTAGGGAAAGAGGCAGCAAGGAGGATATTTGGTTTTGCCACTTTACTGCTTGCTGTCTACCAGATAGATAGCTCTTAATCCAAGAGATAGATGAAGAACTGAGGTTTAAGGTGGAAAGTGAGTCAAGGAGTTTCATATGGTTGACTATATCAAAAGCTTTGCATAAATCTAAGAATGTAGCAGATACAATTAGTCCATTATTTCTGTGGTTATTTATGGTATTAGTGAATGAGGTAAGTGCAGTGGTAGTACTATGGAAGGGTTTGAAGCCATGTTGCGATATAGATAGTAGCTTGTTTTCTAGCAGATACTGCATCACTTGTGTGTGGATTACCCTTTCAAGTATTTTTGATAAGGGGGATAGTATAGCTATAGGCCGATAGCTATTGAGTTTGAAAGAGTTACCCCTTTGTGCATTGGTATTATATGGAATAGTTTCCATAAGTGGGGTACCGTACATTCTGAGATGGATCTGTTAATTAGGATAGTGACAGGGTAGGCTATAGCTTCTGCGGCTAGTTGTACATATTCAGTCGGTAGGCTGTCGGCAGCTTGCGTGGTTGGTTTAAGTTTTTGGAGAAGTTTTTGAATGGTCTTGATTGATACTGGATGAAAGTTAAAGTGGGTGCTATTGTCTTTTGTTTCAGGAGGAGGAGATGTTTTTGTTGGAGGGAGGTTATTAGGGCAAGTTTGGTTATTTGCAAGGGCTTGGATAGTTTCTGTAAAGAACTTGTTGAATAGTGTGAGGATATTGTCATGGTTATTTTCTGTTTTTGGTGAGGGGGTGGAAGTTTTCCCTGGTATTAAGAGAGAGGTGATTGTGGCCCAGAATTTTTGTGGGTTATTAGCATGTTTATTTCGAAAATTTTGGTAGTAGGAGATTTTGTCAGTTTTAATGAGTTTTTTGGCTTTGTTTCATAGTTCAAGGTAGTTTTGTCTGCCTGTTTTGGTTTTACTGTTATGAAATTGTGTCCAGGCTTTGTTCCTATTTTTGAGGAATGCTTTTGTATTTTTAGTTAGACAGAGGGCATATTTAGTTTTAATTCTGGAGGTTCTGGGGGGCATGGTGGCTAAGTATATTTATGAAGGTTGCATTAAAGTATTGGACTGCTTTGTCGAGTGATAAGTTTTTCAAGGGGGTCCAGTTACAGCTATTCAGGTCCCCATTAAAGTTGTTAAGGTTAAATTGTTTTTTTATTTTAAATTTCCCATACTGTTACCTGTGTTATTAGGGGTGTTTTAAATCTTAGTAGAAATGTTGGATGGTGATCGCTGAGGGTGTCAGGCAGACATCCAGCAAGGGATATGATGGAAGGATGGGATACAAGTATCCAGTCCAGTATGGCTTGTTGTTTGGTTCTTTTGTCAATTTTAGTGGGGGATGTAATAATTTGGGCTACTCTGTGTATGTTAATGTGGGAGAGTGGGTTTTGTTTGGAGCAGTTGAGCCAATCTTTATTGAGGTCACCTAGTAGGATGTTTTTTGGGGGGTAGGGCGTTGGATATCCAATTCATTCTAGTAGGTTTTTCATGATAGTAATATTGTTGTCTGGTGGTATATAGCAGCCTATAATGTTGGTGTATTTTTTGGGGTTTAATTTTAATTTGGCAAGGGTGAGTTCCACATTTTTGAGGTCAGGGGTTGAGATGTTGAGTTGTTCTAGGATGAGGTGACTTGTATATAGTATGGCTACTCCCCCACCCCTTTTTCCTACTCTGTCTTTCCAAATGATGTTATACCCTGGTGCTCTAATTTCATTATTGTGGATATCTGGTTTTAGCCAGGTCTCAGTCAGAATGACAATTTCTTGATTATATAAGGTTAGTAGAGCATGGAGGTCATGGACTTTGTTCAGGATACTTCTTACATTAAGATTAATAATGAGGAGTGAGTTTTTCTCGCTGTCAAGCAGGGCATTATTCAGATTGGGTCTAAGGGTGAGTGGGCCTGGGTTAGGGTGCATGTTATCACAACATATGAGTTTTGTCTTGTGGTACAGGTAGAGTCTGCTAAGTTTACTGATAATTATGTGTTTTAATGTAGTGTGGGATTGCCTACATGTTGAGAGTAGTCTGTGTGAGAGATAGTGAATAGGGGTGGTTTGATAGAGGTATGGTGCTAGGTGAGTGTAGGCATGGGTGGGTGTAGAGTTAATGGATGTAGATTGGTTTGGAATGATTAGGTTTTGTTGAAGTTGGACTTCATAGCTGGTAATGGATGCTAGTAGTACTAGGATAGAGATGGATATAGAATATAGTAGGAGCTGTAGACTTGAGTTTTTTGATTGTGAAGTCACTATTGTTTTGTATTATTGGGGAGGGTGTGTGAAGTATAATAAAGACACTTGACACTTGTTGAGACACTTGAGTGCATGTGTGATATGGCATATCATGGCACTTGACAGACAGCTGACCATTACCTGACATTTTCCTTATCCAGCCTGGTGAGAGGGACATCTGCATGCTTCACAATGGAATGATTAATCTGTTTGGTTTTGTGTTTTGCCTTAAGGACTTGACAGGTGAGACACTGGTAATTGATCTATTTTGGGTATTGTTTTCTGCAGATGAAGTATTATGTGTAGCATGATTGTGTTTGTGTTTGTGTTTGGGAGGTCTCTGGTGTTTAGGTATGCTTCTGCTGAGGAACTCTGCACACGTAGGTATGTGTGATGTGGGTTTGGGTGGGAATAGGAGGTGAGGTGGTTACCTTATTACTTTCTGAGGTGGCACCTGTCACCTCAACTATATGGGTTCTATCTTTTAGTCAATTTGCTATGCTCTACACTAAGCTCTATTAGGCTGTTTACAATGCTAGCATGCAGAATGGTGTTGAATGCCTGGTAAATATGCTCTGTGAACTTTGTGAAAAATATCAACTGCCTCTATTACCCTTTCAAAGAAGTTAACTAAATTAAATAGACATTACCTCCCCTTAATAAAACCAAACTATTGAGGATCTAAATGTATGAGGTTTTTGATGACTTAGTTAATGAAGTCAGATAAGATGCATTATGTGACATTGTCAATTATACTAATTAGCTGATCAGTCTTTAGTTCCTTGTGGCTGTGGTAGGGCCACCTTTATGAAGAGTCTCCATTCTTCAAAGACATGTCCTGTGACTACCCTTAAATAAAACAAGTTCAGAAGAGGCTGTAACAAGGCATGTCTGGTATTGTGTACCAGGCCAAGGCATTTAGATAAATTTGCTAGACCCATGAAAGAAGTATCCATATTTTTTGTGAGCACAGTGAGGATATGCAACTTCACATAAATGTGCACTAGTCCTGCAACACCAGTCTTACTCTGCTGTGTTCTCTAATGGTTACATGTATATAAGATGCATACAAAGATGAGAACTATCACATCTTGTTAAATGGAATTAGAATTCTGTCATTATATTGTAGCACTATTTGTAAATATCTGTATAAAGAAGTTGTTTTTTTTCTCTTTTGGTTTTTCCTGTATTTTATAACACTGTATTTGAGTTAGTGACTTGTGATCTTCAGTATACCTGTTTTACACAATGTATTTCATCTCTGCCCATTTTACCCAACCATACAGATGATTGACAGCCAGCCCCCACAGTCACAGCCACAGCAAAATGCTCCTTCCTTGCAAATTTATCTGGTGTCCATTGTCAATATTTGCCTTGCATACCAGGAATAAAAGGGAAAAAAATCTATACATTGTTACCTCCCTCAGAGGGCACCATCTGCAGGCTGCACCTTTATTAAACAAATTAAAAGTAACATAAATAGAAAAGTATTTTGTTTTATCCATGTTTAGAGCAGCTACACCAATGCCTTCCTACGCCTTCTTCTGTGATCGTCATGTGCCCCCTCCCTAAGCAGCTGGCAGAATGTCTCTTATTACACTGCACTACTAGAAAGCAGTAAGGAAGGAAGATTTAGTGGTAATGTCTGATTTTTTAACAGTCCATATTCCTCTGTGCACATACAGTAGCATTCTGAGACCTGTCTTCTATCCAGTGTTCAAAACAAAGTGTATTAGATGCTAGTTTAGCCTTTCCCTCTTCCTGTCTGCCTCTTCTTTAATTATTCTGTCTCTAATTATGCTTTCTTTTAGGTCTGTTCCTCTTTTTCATATCCTCCATGCTTTTTTTTATTCTCCTTGCTTGTTATGCTGTCTGATCCTATCACATCTTATTCCTCCCTTCTGCTCAGCGCCTTTGCCCACGTCCTCCTCTACCATACCTCTTAACCTCATAGAGCAAAACATCTGGACAAAGCCTAAAATGATGGGGGGACAAATAGGGACACATTTTAAATATTGCTCTTACAAACTTAGAAAATTGATAGAATAATATGTTTTTCATTAACATGAATTTTCTAAAGGGTGTGGAGTCTTAAACTCAAATGTATGTCATTATTTAATGACTTCAATCCTTAGCTATTTGCCAGAAAAGTGCAGAATTTAGGAGGAACACAGCAAAAATAAGACACAAAAATTTGGACATTCTGCGAAAATCCATACAGTTGAGAGATATGTGCTCTACCTCTTTTCTCTAAGTATTCCTTGACTTACTGTTTGTTTCCTCTCTTTGCCAACATTCCTTTTGAGAACTCCATGAACTGGATTCTCTTGCTATCTGTCTGAACACTCCATTTGAGTGTTCCTAATACCCATCTAATCTCCCGGATTTCCATGTCTAGAAAGCCCATCCTTCACCAGCATATTTTATCACCCACTTCATGTTAAGGACTTAAGCTACATCTCAGCCCCCACACACACTCCACCCCCACACTGTGCATCAAACACATTTCTCTCCTTTCCCCTTCCTGCAGCCACTGATCCTGTGTTACTATTCTTTTTTGCATCATTGTGCCATGCTCTTTATACTTATAACCAAATGACCACATACAGTGTGCCTCGACTCTGAGTATTATCTGTTTCTTATTTTCACACTTTCCTTTATACTGTCAATTTTCTGCCTCCTTAAGATTTTTGCTGAAACTGCCTCCTTCTTTCCCAGCATTGAACCTCTTTGTTAGCTTTTCCCCACCTTGCTATAATGCCTTTCCTTTTGTAACTTATTCTTACCTTTTACACCACTTTTATTATTTCTTTATTTCATTTTGTCCTCTGGGTTTTGAAAGGCCCATTTTCAGTGGATGCCCGGGGAGATAAGCTCCATGACACAATTACAGTAACAAGTCAATTACAATTGAAAAATGTCAAAAATATTATCAATAGTAAGTTAGATCCATCATTAAGGGGACATTGTTCAAAACAAAGGAAATATAATACATGTTACAGTACAACTTTGTGAATTTAGTTGTTCAAAACAGCGGACATACAGTACATGTTACAGTACAACTTAGTGAATTTAGCATAAGTAGATGTTAGAATAAAGTATAGGTCTAGTGGTAGTGAAAATTTGTTTTATAGAGTGAACATAGTATATTATTTATAGAGAATATATTTGTAATATAGAGGATGCAAGAGATGAGCAGAGTGTTGTGTGAACGATGAATTACAAAGTGGAAACTCATGTGGGTGATGAGCAGGGGCAAATCCACTTGGAGGATAGCTATGAGTGAAGGAGGGATTTGAAGTTGGTAGGATTTTCAGTGTTTCGAAGGGGGGAGGGTGTTCCAAACTTTGGCTATAAAGTAAGATAACAGGAAGCGGTCAGGGGGCCTAGAAGGTTTGTGAATTTGTAATTGGTTTGGTTTTCTGACCGAAGTGGGCAATTTGGAATATAGGGGGATAAGGTGGAGGAGAGAGTCGGACAGCTAGATGGTTTTATCTGTAGCCTACATTCTACCTCTCTGCACTCCTTGTCTAATAGCTTTTTCAACTTTTTATTAACTAGTAAAGTAACTACCCATGCAGCCTATATCACAAACCCAGTAACAATGTGCATTTTCATGCATGAATAAAATTGTGGTCTATCTCTTTTCCATATATCCTGACACTATCTATCTATCTATCTATCTATCTATCTATCTATCTATCTATCTATCTATCTATCTATCTATCTATCTATCTATCTATCTATCTATCTATCTATCTATCTATCTATATGTATGGGTCTATTTTTAAAGCTCAGAGTTTCAAAACATTTAATTTCTTCTGGTTCTGACCATAAGATAAAAGTTTTGAAACTTCCAGCTGTTTAAAAGGAGACTGCCATAGAGAGCGGAGTGGGAAATTTACTATTTTCCGCACTGTAGTGCAATCTCAGAGCTGGTATATTTAATTAGCACGGGGAGTGGGAGGCAGGGGAACTTGCTCAACTAAAAGACCGTAAAAAAATGTTTTTATTTTTTTCTCCAAAGTTTTGTAGTTTCAAAACTTCGATCTTATTGTCTTGACCATAAGAAATTCAATGTTTTGGAACTCTGAGCTTTAAAAGTAGACCTATACATATATATACATATATATATATATATATATATATATATATATATATATATATATATATATTTACACACACACACACACACACACACACACACCTTTCTAAACATTCATAAAAATATCAACATCCCTCCTGGTAGATCTATTGTGTCTAGACGAGTCTATAACAGAACCCCTTTCTGTATATTTGGAGTTTAAATTAAAGTCTTTGTTGAATTTTGTGCCAGCTCGTATCAAAGATGCAACACAGTTTTTAAAGGCTCCTGTAAATTGGTTTATTTGTACTTTAGATGTTCAGTCCATGTATACTAGCAAATCACATGATGGTTGTATATGTGCTGTGAAATTTTGGCTTGAGTTTTCTCAAGAGTTTACGGATGGTGAGATTGAGTTTTTGTTAAAATTATTGAAAATGGTTCTAAAACATAATGTGTTCTGCTATAAGAAAGACTGGCATCTCCAGAGTAAAGGAACTGGTATGGGTTCCACATTTGCCCCCATTTATGAGGATTTAATCATGGGATTATTAGAGTATTAGTTGATCTATACTGGCAAAAACCCTTTTAAAAATGGTTAAATAAGTGGTGACTTTATCTGGATGACTCTTCGTGTGTGTGTGGACAGATTCTTTATATTCTTAACAGTTTGTACAATATTTAAATGGCAATGAGTATCATATTAAGTTTATTAGCAGGATACAGATGTTTAACATTGATTTTTTAGATGTTGATCTAACTAATATGATAGATGGC